>NC_090941.1:71740337-72045962 GCF_040938575.1 Ambystoma mexicanum | reverse complement strand
GGAATACGTGGCAACTTTACTCCAGGTTTCAAAATGATTTTAACAGGTTCAATTTGTAAAACACTGACATCATTGTCATCAATCGCCCATAAACACTCCGGAACATCACTAAATTCCAGTGGCAAAGGTCTAGTCAGGAACTGTGAGGCAGAAAGTTGCTGTGGTGAAATCGTCAAAGGCACTCCATCCGAAGAACAATGAATTACCGCATTTAATTCCTTCAACCGATACAACCCCAGCAAATTCTCTCCACAGTTCGTTGTCAAATGAAACGGACAGTGATCCGTGAATGGACCCAGTGTAGTCGGTACCGGCAAAGAACCAGACTAACCACTGGTCTACCAGAAAACCCTACATAAACATTGGTTTGCCCTGACAGTGGAATGTTTGCAACCCGTGAATGGTCAATGAAGCACTTCTGCACTCCTGCATCTATCAAGAATAGATGTTTCCTATTTCCCACTATCATTTCAATGTAGGGACCTTTCTGATTAACGGGAATAGGCGTCAGTTCCAAATCCTGCTTCGGGCAATCCTAGCGAAACAATATATCGTCAAAGGGAAGGTCTTCAGAGAGATATGCAGTAGAAGGATGATCAAAAATGTTTCTATTATTCACACTCGGTGACTGACTGTCTTGTGAAAAAGGCTGTGAATTCTGAGAAAACTGACTTCTACCAGCACCCCCTGACCCAGGGCGGCCTCTGGATCGTCTACCTATAGTACCAAATGTGTTATTTGATCTCTGCTGAAGGATCGGGCATTGTGCTCGCCAATGACCCTCTTGTCTGCAATAAGCACATTGGTTTGCGTGTACAGGACCCAACGGCGCAGTACCCTGTAGAACATACTGTCCCCTAAACTGTGTACTACCCCCTCTAGAACCTCTGACAATCTGTTGCAACAAAACCTTAGTTTTCAGGTCTCCCTCTCTTTTTCATTATTGAATCAGTTTTCATAGTAGTGAGCCATGTGCAACACTTCAGACTGAGACTTAGCTTGCCAAGCGCTCTCAGAAGTCATAGTTTGCGACTGTATGTCAGATAGCAATCCATGCACAAATTTGTCTACAAATAGTCGTTATCCAGATTCTGTGCTCAAATCCTGTCCACTGAAATCCGAAAACACTTGTTGAAACCGATTAAAGAATTCGGTAGCACCCTCAGACTTTCCTTGGACACAAGCAGTAAGTTTGTCCCAGACAATCCTTCTCTCAGGAATTAAGGCTTTCAGTTTTGTCACTATTCTATCAGGCAAAGTCAGTATTACCTGTGGCGGTCTCTCGCCAGCTGGCCTATCTCTATCTTGTCTAACCATATTATCCCATGTGTCCCCTAACCCTGCTGCGTTGTCTACAGTCCTAATCTGTTTCCACAAATTAATGGGTAGGAGCACGGGAAATAATAAATCTATATCGCTCAGAGTAAATACGGATGACTGCAAGACAGATTCTATCTCTTTATAGAACCCTGTTGGATTCTTTCTAATATCTGGGATGGGTTGTCTAATAGTGTTCACTTCCTGTCTCGAGAATGGGACGTGAACAAACTGTGATACATAATGTGCAGGAATGTTGTAAGCAGCAGTACCTGCTGAGGCATTAGCTGGAACCTCAACTTTTGGGACAAATCTCGGAGGAACCTCTCTCATAGGCAACTGAGAGATAGGAAACTCTGAACGCTTACTGAGCAACAAGCGCTAAAGCAGCTGAAGGAGTGTCAGACAAAAAAGCTCTCTTGTAGATATTCAATAATTCTGTGGGACAACAAACTTTCTTTTTATACATTCACCCTGTAGTTATTCTACCATAAACTGTATCACTTTCCTCTGCATTTCTGGCATATACTGACTATACGTGTCATATACTTCTACGGGAGACATCGACATGTCTGAAATCCATCTGATTGCATCTTTTGTGCAAATTCACGTTTCCTCACTCATCGACTTACAAAGAGGAAGGAACCGTTTCTGTATTAAAATAGCACTCAAACTATCACCATCAATTTCTTCATTCCATAACCTTTCTAACTCCCTTCTATACTCAAAAACCCTCTCAACGTGCTCATATACTTTCTCTGCAATATCTCTTGAATATGCTAAAACATTCAAATCCCTCAACCCTTGTGGGAGATCTACATCATTCAGTCTGTTCCACATTACAGATAAATGAATTCCCAGTCCTTCGATAAAAACATTTTTCTCAGGAAAGGTTTCTAGATTAGAGAGTGTGGCAAAAACATCAGATTGTTCACCCTTCTCCATGCACTGTCTAGCCCATGCAGTCAAATCACGCTTTCTCTCTTTAGACACAGTACTGCAAGTTGCAATCTTTGATTCTACTCCCTTATCAACTACAAGCGGAACAGAACCACTTGGAAGAGAAAGGGTAGAAGAATCTTGTACAATCGGTAACAAAGGTGCTATCACTGGTGCAGAAGACAAATATACTAGACGCGTAACAGTAGGCAAGGGCGGAGGTACAGGTGGAGGAGCACCGATAGGAGGAGGAACAATAACCAGAGGAAGAGGAGCAATAGGAGGAACGATAGGAGGAGCAGGAATTACTACGGGAGGAGGAAAGACAGCAGGAAGAGGTAAAGCAACAGGAATAGGTACATACAGAGGTGGCGCAGTGGCACCAGGCCTTTGTTCATTTAGAAGCTTGTCAATTAATTCATCAGACACATGAACATCTTTAGACGGATATATTTTCTGAATGCCAAGTTGAAAAGCCCTATCCATATTTCTAACTGACTCTGATTGTTTTAATCATACAATAACGCTTTCTCTGCGTTGGACATATGTCGGCACGCATGTTTCTCTCTACTTTTAAGTTGCTGCATAGCTTCTTTTTTCCAATTTTGTAATACATCTAATGCTGGAGGTCTCGCTTTTTACTTCAACAATATAGGCTCTAAATATTCTATACGCGGAATCTCAAAGCTACCATTGATTGGGCACTGAAGTTCGGAAGCATGTCCAGTTTGTCTGTGCCAAATATCATTAAACACTATACTACCAATGCCGTGCTTACAATACATAGTACACGCCGGCGACCCCTCCTGTGGTGCCGGATGGCCAAATTCCAAAGAATTTGTCTGCACTTACCTCGCACTTGCCACCAGCTGGCCCTTGTTATTTATCCTGTATGCTGTATGCTTATAACCCTGTACTGCACTTTCCCCTCTCCCTTTCCCCCATGCACTTTTCCCTTCCCCTCTACCCTTGCACTTGCGCGATCTGAATGACACCTGGCCTAGTAAGATCGTTGTCTGTCTCCCCTTGTTCCCCCCCCTGCCTCGTCGCGCCTTGAAACACTTGTGTATAGGCGCGTTACAAATGCCTTATCATATCATATCATATCATATCAGCAGGGGTGTTACTAGGTCTGGAAAAGATGTTGGGACTGTCGGGACTCTGGACTAGCTAGCCTTTTGGTTGTAGCTCCTGATATTCTATCCGGGGCTACAACCAAAAGACCCAGGGCGCCTAGCCCCCCTAGCAACGCCTCTGCATATCAGATTCCTGGTGTTACCTGGTCAATGATTGTGCTCGCAAGTACAATATGCAAAAATCAAATTATCAGGATACTTAAGAATCGGGTCACGACTCACCTGATCAAAGAACTAAAGGAGGTCCGATCGGATTACTAAAGACAACAAAGGACCCTCGTGGTTGGTGATTATGGCAAAACTGCCCGCCTCGATATATGGACCCTCGTCAAGATGCCGTCTCGGACCGCGGGCTCACCGTCCAGGGATCAGGTCATGCAGTACTGTTGAGGTATCGTGTCTCATCTAAGAAGGGGCACCCTTTCTCACCGTCCGATCCCAGTCCAATAGCCGCGTCAACACTTCAACGAAATGGCATCAATCTTGAGGGTCCCTATTCGGGCGCCATCTGTAAAAGCAAGGAAATATCGAGGCTGAGTACCACAAAAGGAAATACACCAAACACGGGCTATAAAGATTCCCAGATCTTTAATACTGCAAAGAAACACAGATCTGATACAGATCGCTATCTGGCTCTCGACACCCCGCAATGAGTACCAGCCTGTCAGAGTGAGGAGCGAGAGGTGCTGGACACGTAAACATTTGCATTATTTACACATATCCTGCAATATTGTCCAGCCTCTCTACAGGTTAATAATCTGCGATCTAGAGTTTGTGCCGAGTTCACACACAGCTCATACAATAATATGCCCATGGATTACATAGGTTTGTGTTTCCAACAAGTTACAATGGCGATTTGTATTCCTCTATTTAGCAGTGAGCCTTAGTACATATCCCTTCACAATGTAGTTTTGCCAGTGTCCACGCTTGACATTTGCATTGCATTGTCCTCGGTGTGTGTTCGTGGATGAGGCTTGTTAGTGCAGACAATCCTATGACCACAAGTCATGCTGGGGGCAAGGTCTCATTACCTAGTCTAAACATTTGGCCCTCGGATAGTCTAACTATTAACAAGATTCAAAGTTCGGGAAGGCTTGGTTTACAAGTTAAACACAGTCCATCATTTTAGAACAGAGAATCACATACGAACAGAAATCAAAATGGTGGGCGATTCTAAAATGGCGGCGAAGTCGATCCAAAATCGGAACCTTGCAACGCGGTTTTCTTCACAGAGCGACTAGGCTTAGGCCAATATAAACCAGAAGGAGGCACGATACGACTTCCCGTTTAACACTTTGTGCAATGGGATTGAGAAAAATATTTTTTTAAATCAATCACCTTGAAATAACATGCCTCGACAGGTATGTTACATAAGATTGTAAATGGGTTAGGGATTAGAGGGAACTCTGTCTCTACTATCTGGTTTACCGGGCGAAGATCTTGTATTAGCCTCCAAGACCCCCCCTTTCTTTTTTTCACAGGGTACACTGACGTATTACATGGTGACTCTGACGTCACTAATATACCTTGATACATCATGGCAGAAATTGTCTTGAAACTCCCTTCATCTGCCTCCCTAGAGATGGGACATTGTTGTGCTTTTGGTAAAATTGCTCCTGGTTTCAATTTAATCTTTACTTCTCCAACTCCCTTTAGTAGGCCTACGTCAAAAGGGCCTGTAGTCCATTCTGAGACAGGCACCTTTGCCATGTCATCATCAAAATATTCAGGACGTTTTTGTGCCATCATTATCCTCTGGGGCACCTCTCTTTTAATCATTTTCACCCAGTAAAGGAGTTTAACCTCAAATGTCATCTTATCCTCACCTTTTCATTCTTCAAATAGATCATCATCAGTGACGTCAGTCAATCTGTAACCTTCCCCAATGGCGATTATAGCGCACCATTGTCTGCCTTCATCATCACAGCCATCAAGCAAAGCCATCTCTCCTCGTACTATGGCTGCATGTATTGTCAGGGGAAACACTTGTCCCTTTTCCTCATGCATAGGTATTCTTTGTCTGAACAGAAACTCATCTGGTGTTCTCATTGTTCTGTCTGCAAGGCCTGGTAGCCATGACATTAATATGCGCACTCCATATGCGAATATCTCAGGTTCTAATGGAGTAGCTCTCATAGCCGTTTGTCCTGCATATGCTCTAATCATTTCACACAGGCTTCAATAATGCATTCCTGGAGTTGACCAAACTATGCCTTCCTCAGTGAACGAGATTGTCATATTTAGCTTTGTCATCAAATCTCGTCCCAATATATTGACAGGCATCTGTCTCGAATATAATAGTGACACTTTCATGTCACATTCTCCTATAGAAACTGGAAGTTCTTTTGTGAAAGGATCGCAGCTTGTGGCTCCTGTAAAACCTTGGGCATCCATGGCGTCGCCAGATAAAGAAAACTTGCCTTCACGTATACACGAGCGTGTCGCATCCATGTCCACTAGGAACAAATATTCTTTTATTCTTTATCCCCTATAGTGACATCTTCCCTTTGATCTTCGTGAGGGTTTGGTATCACTGATAGGATGGAACACATCAGGTCTCCCAGTGAGCTGCCCTAGTCCATGTACAATTTTCGTCCCACAGTTAGTGAATGGACTTCCTCCATCACCCGTGGCATTTCCTGCTCTAGAGTTCAATACCTGTCCTGTGCCTGTAGTCTGTAGAAATTGCATCAGAGACTGTTGAGACTGCACTTGCGGGAAATTGGTCACACTCTGTTGTGGCTGTAAGCTTTGCTGCACTCTCGGCGCTTGCTGCTGTACAGTTTGATTCTGCGCAAATCTATCTCCACCCTTCTGCGAGAATGCAGGTGGATTCATCATCCCCCCTCTTGTAAATTGGTCATTTTGCACCATTCCTTGACTTCTGCACATACAGGTTAGATGCCCTGTCATCCCACACGTCCAACATGTTGCCGGTGGTCTGATCATTTGTCCATTTTGCATATTCTGATTTCCGCCTTGCTGCATGTTCTGAAAACCTCCCTGATTATTTTGCCATCCCCTTCCTCGGTTGTCTCTTCCACTTGGGCTGAACCCATTAATGCTTTGATCGAACTGTCTTAGGTTATTAACCTGTTGGGCATTGGATCCATCTATGCTAGTTAACATTGCCCCTTCAATGGCATATTCCGATAATTTGTTCTGCACTCATTTGGCTTCTTCGCCTTTTCTTGCATCATTCTTCTTGCGATTTTTCTCTCGCAGCAGCCTGCAATAATGCGCAATGGTCAGTTGTATTTCAGACCATGGCTTACCTTCAATTCCTACCAACTTTTTTGAGCTGCTTCTGTACCTGTTCTGGCATTCGTTGACATAATATATGGTAAAACACGGGTATAGATTTCCCCCAAGATTCACGAGTTTCCAGCACCCATGCATCTTGAAAATTCTGAATGTAAATCAACGGATCATCTCCCTCTTTCATCTTACGTGTCATTATAGCTCCCATGTCAGACGTGTTTGGGTATAGCACTGGAAGCGCTTTCCATACCGCGGTACTGCAATTGCTCTGTCATGTGCAGTATTGACTATATTCACACCGGGGTAACCTGCTCATGTCCAAACATCGTCAACTCTGTCACCAAGTATAGCGATCAAAAGACCCTTGATATCTCCTATAGCCAAAGTATTACCTCCCGTTATTTTTTCTAACTCATGTATCCATTTCCCAGCTCCAGATGTCAACATTGGGAGCTTGTTTTTTAGATTCGCTCTATCCATTTGTGGCCATGGTATATACTGTGGCCTTGTCCCTCCCTTCTCTAATAAGGGAAACTGTGATGCACTAAACTCCTTTTCATCTCTCATCATTTGTCTGTCTACCGCAGGGGTAATATTCCCAGATCGCCATCTGCCTGGCAATGTCCTTAACCTGCTTACGTATGGCGGGGGAGACACCCCCCTCTGACCGTGTGACAGTCCTTCATGCAGGTCCGAATGTGTCACTGACTCTGGCACTTTAGATGTGGACGCAGTTGAATCCGACCACCTTATTCCCTTTGCCCTAGAGAAACGTTTCTCGCGACCTCGCTCTGTGTCTCTCTCTTCTCTTTCTTCTCTTTCACAGGTTTCCCTTTCTTCATCTGATATTACCTGTGCCCAACTCGTGCAGCTTCTCTCATCTTCCTCATTTCTATTTAGAGTTAGCCGATCTAACACCAGCTCTCTATGTCTGCTGCTGCGTGAAGCGTCCTCAGTATCGTACAACTGAGTGCTTTCAAGGCGCTCATCCTTTCCTTTTCCTTGGGGTACTTTTTCTAGTCCCATCTCATAATACATTTTATCGATTGTCTCTCTGATGCTTCTGGTGTCAAAGTCATCTTCTAGAATTACTCTAGACGTGCTTGGTACTGAATCATACTCAGGAAAGAATTCTTCTTTATCTTCCCATTCTACCACTGGATCGGGCTTTCTAATCTCCCTTCCCAGATATTCAAGATCACGTGTTCTCTGTCTTCGCTTGCGTTCTATGTCATCATCAAATTCTCTATGTTTCCTTGCTTGCTTTCTAATCCTGTCTTCCCCTTTTTTCCTAGTATCTCTTTGTTCATTTGCCCTTCGTATTTCCTCATCTTTGCGTCTTTTTATTCTCTTCTCTCGTATCTTTTATTCTTCTTCTTCTATTCTCCTTTGGTCTATTCTTTCCTGATCATCACCTGTTTTCTGCTTATTATCACGTTTTCTTTGTTCATCCGCCCTTTCCTGTTTTCTAGCTGTTCATCATGATATAACTGCTCTCGTTACTGCTTATCCTTTTTTCTCCCTCCTTTATCCCTCAATCGTCCTGCCTTTTTTCTTAACCCTTCTTTTTTGTTTGTCTCATTCTCCCTTTTGTCTTATGTCCTCAATACTTTTACCATCGAGTTTAGGTGACTCATATGACGGGTTGCTATACCCCGTTGCTGCTTTAAGTTCCCTCAGTGGCTACCATCCTTCGTCTTTACTAACTTCATTTTTTTTCAGACGGGGCGGGTGGCGCAGAAGGCTCTTCACCCTCCACTTTGCATATATTCAGTATCCAATGTAACGGCGGCTCCTCCTCTCTTTCTTCCTGGTACATCTTCCAAAGTTCTAAACTAGCCAGGCGCTTGTCTAACTTTTTTGCCAGTGTATGTAGCATGTAAATATGTCGTCATGTGCTGTAGGAACGTTTTAGATAGCGATCTGCCTTGGGGTCACGGCATAAACATTTTGTCCGCGGCCCCTTTAACCCATTCCGCACTGTAATGTTTAAGCTTAGGTGCGTGTTTCGGCAACTGTTTACACACGTGTACTAACGGAGTGATAACTTGCATGCTTAACTTGTTTATCCCTTATTCATATAATACTTGCTTATTTTTTCACTTTACACTTTATTACAATTGCGTCTCAACAATCAACAATATGAGCGAGCACCAAACAACGCAAGCTCCAATCCCGTTATGTCAACAATATTTTTTACTTTACTCTTGCGAAAAAACAACCATCAATCCATGTCATGCAAGAATTTTCTTTTACAACCGTGCAATTTTAATGCTCTTTTTTCACAAAAAACAGTTTTCGATTATGGCGTCACAAGCTTACTTAAACACATAAAACAAACAGACAAACTCTGGCCAGCTACATGAACCTTAGGCCGTCTGCTCTCTCAGACGCATCTTACCCCTATGTTTATTCCGACACGGAATTCAAGCCTATCTCTTCAGATCGTCTTTAATCGATCTGGTCTTCTACGTCATCCTATTAACAGGACTTTAGATAAGGGCTTCTGCTAGCGTTCTTTAAAACCTAGGCACTGGGTGTATACTCTTATCGCGGCCACACTCACAATAACTCTTTATATTGCTCGGCCACACTCGAGTCAATTTCTTTCCCTTTTATATATTACACTCTTTTTCTGACGTTATATTTTATCCCGCCTCCCTCCGTTTCCTTTCCTTTACTTGTTTTCTATGCATGCATGCTTTGCCAAAACATTCAGTCTTTTTTGCTCACGTTCGCATGTCTTTCATCTACAGATGCTCGGGATCACCGCCTTCATTACCGCCTCTCTGTGCCGCTCGTCCGATCCGCTACTCGTCAAAGTGCAGAGGTTTTTTGGGGGGGGAGCAACGTACCATCACACCTAACCTGCAGGGTTTTTTAATTAATCTATCCACTATCTACGGGGAGCTTCTCGTTCTATCAGCCAGATGGCAAAGGACGTGTGATATTGCCGAAGTCCCAAAGTTACTTATGTCGACAGTCGATGGGTATCTTTATCTAATGTAACCATCTAATCTCTGCTACCAAGGAACTGGATGATCTCCAAACAGCCCTTTAAGATGAGTAACAGTACCCTTGAGATAAATGGGGATGTAGATTCATACTCATGCATCAAATAATTAAGGCAACTCAATAGTTTGGCAAAGGGAGTCAGTTTAATGACAAGTTCATAAAACGGGGAGTACAACGAACATCAGCAACCGCTCGATCTTCTCGCTCTCTTTACTTTTAGAAAAAACAATATATTTATAGCAAAAACTCATCATTGCTGATGTACAACCTGCGCACGTTATAGGAAGGTAACTTAATATAGGTACTATATCTGTATATGGTAACTGGGAGAGGGGATTCGATAATAAGTGTCAGGTGGGGCAACTAAGCCCTCCCTTCAAAATGGCCACTATGAACATCACCAAAAGTACAACATCCCATTGGCTCGACTCACTATAGGACCCTAGATTACATGGTCCACTATGATTGGGTTGGCATCAACCCCACTCATACTTTTCCACGTATGTCCAGAGCACGCAGAACGAACATCCAGGTGCAGAGAAGCTCATCTGTACTCCAGCTTCCCACCAATTATGCTACAAACAATCATCACCTCAGTGGTCATGTGTCAATTACTGTTTTGTAGTTTGGCCTTGTGTCTGTTCTGTACTCTGAGAACTTTCAAGGAGTATGGGCATGGCGGGGATCCATGCGTGGGTGTGAAATTTTCACCCTTCCAGCCTGCCTTGTACACGTGACTGGACACCTTGAAATTGGCTTTTCTTCTTCTTTTTTCGTACATTTTATTTAATTCTACCAGTCTTCTGATGTCTGTGGCTTATCTTGACCTTTCTGAACAGGATCCTCCGTTCTCTTCTCTCCTTCATTTTATCCAATGTGGGCTTATTCCGGCCAGACGAGACCTCGATTTCTTGGCCCGGTCAACCTTAGCTGAGTTTTGTTCTGTCTTGATTCTCGTTTTTCTTGCTGGGACACACTCCATCTGAGGCCTTTAGTAACCTTTGTTCAATTCTGCTCATATGCATAGTAGACTTACATCTATACATAAAGTGCTTCTTGAGGTATATAATTGTAAACGTGGGCGCTTGCCGCAATCTATCAACTAAAAGCGTAGGCAATCTTCATGATTTCTTTGCCTCTTGCAATTACTTGCATCTGTACACGTTTAAACTAATTAAATAGCTTCATCATGTTTGTGGCATAAGTTTCTTCATCTTGACATCAACTTCTTCACCTTAGGCTCAAGTTGTCACTTATCAATGGTATTTTGTCTCTTGTCAGTATTCTCTGGTCATTGTATCTTCTATATGTGCATCAGTCCAATTTCTTATGACATCACCATTTATCTTCCTTCGTTATCTTATTTGCTTCTTCAGGTATTTTATTCAAACAACCGTCATATTGTTTAGAATGTAGGTATGGCTTCTTTAATGGATACCTTACTGTCCAGGTTTTCTTAGGTGTTAGTATATTAACAGGTGCTGTCATCCTGGTGGGTAGTGGGCAGAGCCCATATGCTGCTCTTTGCTGATTCAACTGTTCTTCATACATCACATACTTTGGTGTAAACTCAACAGGTAACTGGGAGGGGGGCAACTGGAGTGGGGACGATACATGACACTTCCTCTTCAAGGGTGAACACCACAGAGTTAGTTGTGTGGACAACACGTTGTGGCAAAGCCAAGAGACTGCCTAGGAGAATCAGAAATGAATGTAAACTCACGACACAGGTACAGAGAAAGTACACCTGTGTTGGCAAGAAATCCCAAAGAATACAGAAGGATAAAAGTGTGCCATGGGTTATCGGTTGCATGACCTGTAATGGGTGGACTGTGTGGTCTGACAACTGCAACTAGACCGAGTGACCCATGCCTGGAAGAAGCAAAGGAAGGTAAAGATAAGGGAACTATATTTGATAACAGCATTGCTGAAGTGAATGAGAAAGAGAAAGAGAGCAATCTGTACAAACAAAGCTTGAAGGATTATAAAGTTGAACTGGAACTGTTTTTGAAAGCCAAGAGATTTGAACTGTTTGTCGATTTTGAATATGGTTGGACGCTGGAAGAGATGATCTCCTGGGGAAGGGAACCCCCGACACTTTGAGAACTGTGTTGACCTCTTGGGAAAGGAACCCTGAGAGTCTTTGGAACGATTTGAAACTTGGGGAAGGAGAAGCTGTAAAGTAAGCCAGGAGCTAGAATGAGCTCAGAACTTTATTTGGAACACTGTTTTTTGTTGCTGACATTCCCACACATTGTTTGCCTATAGTTGTGAGGGAAGGTATAGGTTTTGGACACAGAATTTTAAGTTGAACATACTGACACAGACTATCCTTAGTTTCTTTAGGTAGGGAAATCCCACCCTAGCATAGGGCAAATTATGCCTTACTCCATCCTGACATTTAAGAAATAAATCATTTTATTAGAACATTGAATCTGTTTGTTTATTTATTTTGTTTGTTTATTTATTTATATTGCGCACCAGACCCTTAGGTTACCGGGCGCAGCAACAAGTATATGCGAAGCTTACAATGTTACAATGTTATATAAATGAATTTACAATATTACACCATATTGCACAAATTACAAGAATGTACAGATAAAGATTTGCCGTATTTACATGAATGTACAGTTAGCAACATACAGGATTTGCGGTAATAAGCATAAAGGTTGATGTCACGTCAGGGTGCATTGGGTCGGACTACACTTGTGAGTGTTCGGGTGTTAAGTCGTTGTTGGCGATAATGTGTTTGATAAGGTTCCTTCTGAAATGGGGGAAGGGTTGGTCAGCTCTTAGGTTAGGTGGCAGGGCGTTCCACAGGTTAGCAGCTTTCACAGGGAAGCAGGCGCCACCAATTTTGGCGAGTCTGAATCTAGGTACTGCCAAACAATTGGAATTGGCGATTCTCATGGGTCTATTAGAAGTTTTTCTTTTTATTTTGTCCATTAAGTAGCTGGGAGCTGCATTATTTAAGGCCTTATGGGTTAATGAGATCATTTTTAGCTGGATTTTATTCTCCGTAGAGAGCCATTTATGTTGCCGCCTAGTCGAGGAGATATGCTCCCTCTTTTTTATTCCTAATGCAGCTCTGAGAGCATTATTTTGTAGAATTTGAAGTCTTAGGGTAGTGGCTTTATTGGCGCTACTGTATAGGGCATTACAGTAGTCTAGTCGGGAAAGAATTAAGGCTCTAGCCAGGATTAGGCAGCTGGTATTGGACAGGAAGGGCTTGCCTGCTCTGATCAATTTACAAGTGTAGGCAGTAGTGGAGGCTAGGGAGTTTACCTGTTTAGTGAAGGACAGGGTAGAGTCGAGATAGAAACCAAGTGTTTTTACTTCCCTCGAGACTTTAATGGCATTTCCGTCTATGCTGAAGGCTGAGTAATCCGGGCCCAATTTGTTAATATTAGCTTGTGTGCCCAGAATGATCAACTCTGTCTTATCATCATTCAGGCAAAGACCGTGAGTGGCCATCCATGCCTGAATGATGAGATACACTCTATTCACCAACTCCCCATCCCTGCTGTGATCCCCAGAAAGTGGGAAGAGAATCTGTGTATCATCTGCATAGTTAGTGTAGGTGATACCGAGATTGTCCAGATCGTCGAACAGAGGTTTGGTGAATATATTGTAGAGGGTCGGAGAGACGCAGGATCCCTGAGGGACTCCACAAGTAATAGGTATAGGGTCAGCTGCTGCCGAAGGGGAAAAGACTCTCATAGTTCTCTCACTTAGAAAGGATTCTATCCAACTGATGGCTTGGGTGGAGAAGTGAGCGGCAACGTCCAGGTGTTTGCAGAGGACTTTGTGGTCCACAAGATCAAACGCAGCTGAGAGATCTAGTAGGAGGAGGAGGGCTGTCTTGCCCTGATCTCTCAGTTCGTCTATTTGGGCCTTTAAGTCAATCAGGGCTGTTTCCGTTCCGTGTAGTGGGCGGAAGCCAGATTGTCTAGTTCCTAGTAGTTTGTGCAGTTCAAGGTAGTTTTGAATCTGTATATAGGCCACTTTGTCCAGGATCTTTAGCAGAAACGGAACTGTAGTGATTGGGCGGTAATTGGTGGGGATAAGAGGATCTAGAGTTTGCTTTTTAAGCAACGGGAGCACCCAGGATTGTTTTAGATTAGCTGGGATGATGCCTGTAGAGAAGGATGCATTGACCAGTTTGGAGATAAATGGTGATAGGTCTCTGGCAGCGTCTTTTATTAGCTGTGCTGGGCAGATGTCACCTTTGCAGTTAGATGGTTTGAGGGTGAGGATAATTTTTTCAATCTCAAGTGTGGAAGTTTTGGTGAAGGAAAATTTGGTATGTTGAGGCATGTGGATCACCTTAGGTGGTGACAGTGTAGGGAGTTTAAGCGAGTCTTTTTTCAGTTGAATTTTGTTTTGGAGGGTAGTGATTTTATTAGATAGAGCATATTGGATGTCAGAACACCAGGTCTGATCTTTAGTGCAAGTGTCTGGTATGGCAATAGGTGACTCAAGTTCCTTTAGGATGGAGAAGAGTTCCTTCATGCTTGATTTAGAATTGGCGATACGATCGTTGTATGAGTTTTTCTTAGCCAGACAGACTGCGTTTTTGTATTGACGGGAGATAGATATTAGGTTAGCCTTGTTCTCAGCAGTTGCTGAGAACTTCGAGTAATATCAGGAAACTACTACGCACCATATCAAAAGCAACAGATTGTGAGGAGGATTTGGCGGTCCTTTCATTGGACGCTGAAAAAGCTTTCAACCGGGTCAATTGGGAATTTCTTTTTACGATGTCCAATTTAGGTCCTGGGTTAAGCTACTCTACACCTGCCCGACTGCTGATGTCAAAACAAACAGGCAAAGATCGGAACCTTTCAATTTGGAGTGAGGCACAAGACAGTGGTGCCCACTTTCACCATTGTTATTCGTTATCGTAATTGAACCTCTGGCAATTGCTCTTTGATCTAATATAGGTATACAGGGTGTGAGATGCTGGGGTCTGCAGCAAAGAATTTGGCTTTATGCGGATGATTTACTCTTAGTGTTAAGTAATCTAAAACAGTTTCTTCCAATATTTATGAATATCTTATCAGCTTTCAACCGGTGCTCAGGTTATAAAATAAACTGGGCCAAATTGGAGGTCCTGCCCCTAGTACATTTTTGTGACAAGAATTCTATCACACAATTGGGGTTTAAATGGTGTGCTGAAAAGCTATTATACTTGGGAGTACGGATAAAACCAGGAATTAGCGATTTCATTAAAGAGAATATGAATATGGTCTGCTCGGCATTTAAATTAGACACAGAGAGGTGGAGACAAATTCACCTATCCCTTTGGGGAAAGGTGAATGCCTTGAAAATGGTTTCTACCCCAAGGATAAACTATATTTTAAGCATGATACCACTGGATATTGAGAAAAGATATTGGACAGAGCTGGATAGGATCGTTCAGGTCTTCTTGTGGGACCATAAACCACCTTGTTTGAAGCTGAGTAAATTGCAATTGCCCTTGATAAAAGGTGGTTTGGGTGTACTGAATTTTAGGGCATATCATTTGGCTTTTATATCACAATTCCTAGTTGAATTTATAGAACCTGAACCAAAGGAGTGGGTGCTTGCTGAAACCAGTTTTTACGGACCTCTTACACCTAAAGCAATGTTGACGACTGTGTCTAGAACAGGTGGTATGAAAGATCCCATAACTCGAAACATAAGGAGCACATGGGAGAAGCTGAATGGTTACCTTGGAATTGATGCCATGAGAGCCTCAATCTGGATGAATCCAAAGATCAAAATAGAGGGGAAAGTTATGTTTTGGCATGAGTGGTTCCTTTGTGGTGTGAGATGGATTGGAGACCTTTACAAGAATGGAAAATGGATGACAGGTACAGAAATTCATTCTACCTTTAATATTCCAAATTTCAGTGGTTCAGACTATATGAAAATAACAAAAAAAAGCAATAGGGGAGATTGGAGGAGAAGAGGGGCTGAATCTGGACCTTTTCAGAAAGGTTCCAAAGCCAGGTGAGAGTGGATTGGCCAGCCGTATATATGGAATGATTGTGTCTGCATATAAAGGAAATGATTTGTTGAGAGGGGAATGGAGCAGGAGGATTGGAAGTGTGATTAATGAAAATGAGTGGTCTTGTATGTGTGCGAATGTCAAACTATGCTCTCTGGGATTAACAGAGAGATCACATCAGATCAAAATACTGAATCGGGTCTTTTGGACGCCGGAACGACTAGAGAAGAGAGGAATGAGTGATAATTCAGATTGTTGGGGTTGCGTACAGGAGTCTGGAACGCTGGAGCATATGTTATTGGACTGCACAACAGTGCGGGGTTTTTAGTTAGAGTATGATAATATCTGTGAGAAGGTGCTAGATGAAAGACTAAAATATGATTTCATGACTTGGATATTGGGAAGTGATGTGATGTTAGAAGATCTGACAACTTGCCAGAGGAAATGGATTTTCGGAAGCGCTATGATGGGAAAAAAAATAATCCTGAGAGGAAGGATTTCAGCAGATTCTGTCGATATTGCTGTGTGGCTTGCGGAAATGCATAATTTGGCGGAGATTGAAAGAATGCTTTACCGAAGAGACAAGAAAGTTGTGTTATTAGAAAAGATTTGGGGAAAATGTCTTGCATTATACTAAGCAATTGTATAAAATGTGAACCTTGAACATTAGGGGGTGGGACAGGATTTTATTTTCACTGTATTAATATTATAAAATATATATTTATATTATATGTATTTGTAAATTTTATGTTACTTTGTATATAGTTGAAATCAAAATAACATTTAAAAAAAAAAGAATCTGTTGTCTGTGTCTTACTTCATGATGCCTTCACAAAAGATGAAGGATATACTTTCTCGCAACCACAAGGAGGCAATACACAATGGAGATCCGAAACCTGTGAGGACAGAAGAAAAAAAGGCAGAGGAAAAACCAAACTCCAACTCTACAAACTATCAATAGAAAAGCACCAGACAGAATGGATAAGTGACAAGTGACAGGCTTGAGGTCCTTTTAGAGCCTGGTTAACTGGGGATTGTAGGTGAAGGGAGATAGTATACCTACTGGGGTTAGGGGCCAGAACATTTAATTGGATAATGAATATTCCTGTCCTTGGGCTGGGCCTGAAAGGTACTGTGACTAGAAAGAATAGGATTAGGAGTAATAAAAATTATATGTTAGTAAGTACAGTAAGCATTATCCAAACGGAAAACATTGGGAGATTGATACATCTTATGCTTACATGCAAACCCTCCCGATTTTTTAGTGAAAAATACTGCTATTTTTCACGTTCTCCCACCTAAAATAATTATTTCCCTAATGTATTCCTATGGGGAAATTGTTGTGTCCCGATTTCTCTGCACAAATCTCCCTCCCATGTGTGTCAGAATGTTGGCATGTATGCTTATGCCACCCACAAAACGTAGACTTGTGTTGATTTTAAAGTGTTTTAGTCTATGGTGGTGGGGCGTTTGGGAGTGGTGCTCCTCTATTTTTTAAAAACACGTTTTAATGTTCCTATGTTTTTATTTTCAAAAGAACCCATTCTGGAATGGTTTTCTTTTATAATAAAAGTGTAAGAAGTAGTTGACACTTTATCTTCAGTGCACTGCATTGACCTTTCTCTTAAATAGCATGTGCATTTGTTTAAGGGGGTTATATTGTGTGTGGGAAGGGGCGTAGCAATGGGGGTTTGTGGGGAGTGGGGGCAGGCCAGCAGAGAACATAGTTCCACTACTTCTTTTCATACACTTCAACCACTGCCTAAAGGTATTACTCCAAGGGATTCACATACTGCTTTGGATCCTAATACGCAATTCCTGTATCACGCGCAGTTAATCCATGTACAAGTTCTCCCGCCATATCTGTCAAACATCTGACAGAACCGTTTTTCAGTTGCATAGAATCTGCAAGTGTGACCTCGCGCACGCAAGCGCTCTACAGGTGGGCGTGGCCGCTGCCTGACTGGAATCCTGCGAGTTAGCCCCAGAGCTGGCGGGCAGCAGCGGCAGGACACAGTGACCGAGGGGGGAGATGGGTCCAAAGAAAAACCTAACACCCCCGGAGCCTGCTTTCCAACCGTAGCTGGGAAGGCGCTGCCGCAACAGTCCTATACCAAGGGATAACCAAGAAGGATTTATTTACCTGCGAGGGAAGCCAGCGTCGCGGGGGAGCTAACGGACCCGCTGGAGGTGTTTGCTCGAGCACCAATGTAGCCCCCGAGAGCTGCGCAGATGAGGGCCGCGGTGAGCGGCCACTTCACCGGTGGAGCCGCCCTGCCCTGGGAGCGGGCCACCTCGGGCATGGGGGACTCGGTGTTCTGCGAGATGCGGCTGTCCTATGCTGTAAGTAGCACCTTGCCCGCCCCTTCCCTTGTTGGTATTATGAGTTCCTGTGGCTGGCGGTTCCTGTACCTGAGCTGTCATGCAGGACCGTATCAGTTGTGTAAAGAAAACACCATTTGGGTGTTCCTCGTAATTATAACAACTGTATGGGGTTGGTGTACATTTTTTCTGAACGTACACTGTTTACTGCCCTTTTGGTATGTGCTCCTGGTTAATCAAACCATCATTTCTCCCACCGGTGCGGAGAACGTGCTTCTACACCCACAACTCGCTTCTTGTCACACGCGGTTGTGCTATGTCTTCGCATGTGAACTTTGTTCTTTTGCGGCTTCTCCCTTCATGGTCCGACTTATTGGCTTGCTCGCCATAGCAGTTCCTGCATTTAACAGCGCTGGCTGCTGTGGTGGAGGTGACGAGAGAAAAGCACAACACGTCCCGTGCTTGGTGCAGGTGTGTGGCTGCTTGCTTGCTTGGTTGCTTGCACGCGGAGTCTGCAGAACAGAGTTCCCCAGATAAAGCCCTCTCTGGCGGCGCGCTCTGCTCGCGCGCTGCGTTCATTCATTGCAAGCCAGGTCTTTTTGTGCCTCCGGTGCCCTTGGACGTGTTTCTACGGGGACCACGCTTGCTGTGTGTGGCTTCCACAGCAGCAGAGAATTGTTGGCTCTGCCTCGTGGGTTTATGCTGCATTTGCCTGCTTCCCTATTTCAGTGTCTTTGGCTTTCTTTAGAAGTATGTGTGCACGAACTGAATGAAGGATCTTGCTTGAAAACATCGCAGTTCCGCTGCAAAACAAGATGTGTGTCTAAATGTGTTCGATGCGTTACTTAACGTGCTGTGTTTGGTTTTTCTCTTGCTAATGCACTTTGTAGTAGTTGCTCGTGCTTTCAGATGATGTACGGGTTCGGGTTTGATAGATAAATAAATACATAATAACTTACCTGTGGAGGTCTCGTTATTACACACTTTGTTTGGCTGTATTCCTTTCAAGAGCCTGCAGCTTCTTTTGACACTTGAATTTGGTGGCTCAGAGCAGGCGCGCCAGTGTGTACGTGGTGCTTTTAAAATCAGCTGATCACTTGCTGCAAGGCCTAGCTTTCATGTAACGTTTTGCAAACATGAACACGTATAGGTGCGTAACGTGCAAGAGCAGGCCTACACGCAGCACCATTGCTGGCATGTAGATCAAGTTGCTTGTGACGTATGAAAAAAGTGAAGCGTTTTTTTTCGTGGCCATAAATATTTTGTCAAGAGCTATTCTTCTTGGGGTGGTAGTGGGTTTCTGATGTGGTTATTTTCTTATTTACAAGAAAACCACTGTTTTTGGTGTGTGTGAGACGCCTGGTCTGATTGTGACACAGAGCTTTACAATACACATCCCCGTTTACCGAGCAGACACGAGGCCATGACGGTATTTTTATTAGGTCCTAAATGCTGACCACGGTGTTGTTGCTTTGCCCATTGAATGGTGACATGCGGCTGCGTGCCTTTGCTTTGGCTAGTGTTTCAGCAGATAAGTTGGAAGGAGAGCTGATGGTCAGATGCATATCTTACTATTTGCATTCAAACAAATACTGTTTACCCTTCGGATGGCAGCACTGCCCCGTGCCTTGCGTTGTTACTGTTGGCATTTGTTTACATTTAGAGTTTTGCTTACCCCCTTATTGGATATACCCGTGTTATATAACCTCTGTATTATAGTATTAACAAACGCGTTGCATGGGAACAACGCCCATTGCGATGTGCAGCAAAACCTGCATGCTTTCCCAGTCTGAAACCGCACAGACTTGGCGTTGATTTCCCGACCGACCGCATTTACTTGCCATATATATCCTCCAGTGAGTGTTAGGCTGGGCACACCTAGAGCCTCGCTGCTGACAAAGGCTGTCAACTCTCGTCAACGGATAAATCGCCCAAATTTGATGGTTTTCCATGATTGTTGAACATCATTCGGATTGTTATCTGGCTGAGAGGACTGTTTAAGTTGGGAGTGTTTGTGACTTAGCATTGTGGGCTTTGCTTGCATTATTTGAGGCTAAAAAGTGGGTGTTCATTGCTTTTAATCGGGAGTAGAGACCCTCAAAAATAGAATTGGGGTTTTAGAGCGAGCGGGTCGAATGTTAATGCTGCACCATTTTGTTGTTGGCTATTAATCAACTGTGCGTGGGAATGGTTGTGAACCTGGCTGGCATGTCCGAGATTTGAGCCAAGAACGTGAAGAATTCCTTATTTATACTGCTGTCAGTGAGCGCAGCGCAGTGTGCACTGGAAGCTGCTGGAAAGTTGGCCTTCCTTTTACTAGCTCCCCCGCCTCCCCCCTCCCCCCCCCGAGCGGGAAGGGCCGTAACAATGGCACGAGCTGTGCTTCCTCCAGTCCTCCGTGTGTGTCTTCCAGGTAAAGCCAAAGCACAATGCACGTAAACAGTAAACACGTGCGCCTTCTCAGCCGCAGTGCATACAGCGTGGCTGCTCAGAGGGCTGCTTTCACTGGCTAGTTTAGGGACCGAGTAGCTTCCCAATTATTCACATGAATTCAGGCGAGCAGAAACTTCCGACCACATGCCATTTATAGATAAGGGATGCCTTGCTTAATCTGAAGTACTTACTAGCGAAGATCGTTCCCCACCGCCCAGGTTCCTTTCTAGGTTATTTTAGGTTATTTTTTAAATATGTTTGTTAGGCGTGTACCTAATAGTATATTTAGTATTTGCCCGAAGCCGAATGTTATGCAAAATAGTATCATTTTATTAACCCCTGCATTTGTCCATTTGCACCCATCGCCAATTAGCTATCCTTAGCTCACTCATTCGCTGTACCTTGTTTTCTTACAAGCAATGAATTGGCACGAGACAGTAGTTTCAAATGGCAAACTTAGCCGCAGTTTTATTTCCACAACAAAAGTATTATTGTACACATTTCATGAACTCCAGTCTGTAAGTGTGGCGCTTGCTCCTTGTCCGACCTCACTTGCTTCCCCCTATACCATTGTATAGTTTCCTTAGTATGCCCAACTCTCCTAACCCTTTGTGCCTGAGCCTATCCTGCCCATGCAGGTGTCCGTGGGTGGGGAGAGCGCCAGTTCTTTTTTGGGGGAAGCTGAGCCTTTGTTGTTACCACCAGACGCCCCTGCCTTTAGGCTCCCAAGAGGCGCTGGTCCGGAAGAGCGAAGACCCATTCCGGTTTCCTTCTGGCTCATCCGGAGCATGTCTTTTGTGCTTGGTCGCCCAAACACTGCCACGCCACTAGGTGGGTTACCGCCCACCGTGGCTCCCCCTCATTCCTGTTTCCTCTTATAGCTCCAACAATTGAGTACATATGTTCCAGTAAAAGAGTTCCATTCCCGTTGTTGATAGATGCACCCCATCCTTTAAAAAATACTCTGGGGGTTTTAAGTTGATCAGGCCATGTCTGACTTGTTGGAAGCCCCTGCCCTTGCAGAACTTTGCCATGGCACCATTCTGTTTTTTCCTTGATTTTTCAACTGCTGCGTGGTTCTCGGGGGGTGGGGGGGCTTCATTCTGCCCTGGGAATCACCTCTGACTACACGATCTCCGTTTCACCCAGTTGTGTTGATATCTCCTGCAAAGAGAGCATTATATCCCTCAACAAGACCCCCTACCTAAGTAGGTCAAATCGTTCCCGCCCAAGTGGATTACCAGCACATCTGGTTTTTGCTGCTTACCCAGCAATTTTTTAAGCAGCCCTTGTAGCTGTGCCCACTTCATCCCTGGCACCCCATGCCACTGAATTCGGAACTCGCCGGCCGCCAGCTCCTCCTGCTGCGGTGTCCAGCCCGCCTTGGCCCTTGAAATAAAGGAATGCCCCACCACCCAAACGGTGCGCTTCCTCGTCCTTTGCAGTGCTGGTAATGAGAAGTAGAGGAGACGGCATGTAAAATCACATTTTCTCTGGTCTGATATACCTTTTGAAACACCCTGAAGACCATCTCCCCAATTTCATAATGTCGTCCGCCCTCAAGCCCCCGGCTGCTGCAGAGGTGGCAGCCCCTATCCGGAACGAGTGGGTCCCGAACCGGCCTTCTGTCAAACCCATTTTTGCCAGAGCCCGCTCCATTACTTTTTTGAACTGGAAGCGGCTCAAGGCGGAGCCGTCCCTATGTATGAGCAATGGTGCCCCTACTTCCGACGGCTGCCGTTGTTGGAGAAAGTTGGCCACTGCTGCTACCGGGCACACTCGGCTTTTTTGAATGGCCTGAAGTGTCACTGCCACCCCCTTCCCCTTTTGGTCGGTCTTCGACCTCCACACATAAATGACCACCTGAGTGCTCCTTACTTGCACATCCATTAAACGTAAAAACCTGTTCCCTTTGCCCTCTTTGTTCTCAGGCACCAATTCGCTGACCCTGAGAGCCCCAAAAAATGCTACAGTAAAAGCTGCTGTAAATAACACCCTTTCTGCCTCGCTGTTACATACAGTGTTAAGGCATTTGATCAAACCATGCAGTTTTACAATATCGATGGGCCACCGCTCGTCGCGTTTTATTACCGCTTGCTTGGCCCAGCCTCTAATGGCCAGTATGATGTAATGCTCCTTGGTTGGGTCCTTCTCACCCCTTAGCTTGGCATGGTGTGCTATGGCCGCCAGATGATACACCACCCATGCTCTGGTTTTTCCCGTCTTCCAGCACCAGCCCACAAAGGCCCGTACTGCAGCCTCTCCCTGACCCTCTGGTAGCACCTCTCTTTGGAATGTGGTAAAACGCTCCCAACATGCCCTGTACCTCTTTGCTGTACCTGGTGCCAGTGCTGTGTCTATCAAAGAGCTCAGATCACCCCAACCATTCCCCACCATTGTTCCTTGAACAGAGCCATCCCCTTCCTTGCTTCTGGACAGCTTTCTCAGAACTTCTCCCACTGTAAACGAGACGGAGAATCAACGGCCGTATTTTTAATACCGGGAATGTGCCGTGCCCTGACCGCGATGTTCAATGCTAGCAGGAATTTGGTGAGTTCCCTGAGCAACTTCAGCACTCTCAAATTGCTTGATGACTCCAGATTAATAATCTGCACCACTGCCAAATTGTCTGACCATAAGGAAACTCTTTTGTTCTCGAGGATTTCTCTCCACAATTTAAATGCTACCACAATGGGGAACAATTCCAACAGCGTGATGTCCTTTGTGATTCCTTTCCTATGCCCCTCTATAGGCCATGCTTTGCCACACCACCTGCTCGCCAGGATCGCCCTGAAACCATACGACCCTGATGAATCAGTAAATAGCTTAAGCCTCTCGCTGCTTGCCCAGTTCTCCCTCCAGATTGCAACCCCATTTGACTGTGACAAAAATGTTTCCCACATCTGGAGATCCTCTTTTACCTCTGATCCCAACCAGACATGCTGGGTGGCATGCAGCAGCCCCACTGTTTTTAGTTCAACACATCTGGCAAACACTTTGCCCGACGGTATGACTTTCCCTGCGAAATTGAGGTGACCCGCCAGAGACTGCAGCTCCCTCAGGGTTGCTTTGTGTTTCCCCAAAAAGCCTCGTATCATGACCTTCAGCTTTTGCACTTTGTCCTGCGGGAGCCTGCATTCACCCTTTACAGAATAGATCTCCACCCCCAAAAATGTCAGAGTGGTGGCTGGACCCGTTGTTTTCCCCGGTGCCAGTGGGATCCCCAAGTGACCCATCAACTTCTGAAATACCTCCATGAGCGCCCCACACTCATCGGTCCTTTCTTCCCAATGAAGAGAAAATCATCCAGATAATGCAAAATTCCGCCCCCCTTCATTTTACCTCTCAGTGAATTCCAAGAAAGTACTGAATGTCTCAAAATAAGCGCATGAAATGGCACAACCCATTGTCAGACACTCGTCATAAAAATATTTCTCGCCCACTTTGAAACCCAGCAAATGATGGTTGTCCTTATGGATGGGCAATAGTCTAAAAGCTGACTCTGTCTGATTTCCCCAGCAGGGCCCCTCTCCCTGCTGCTTTTACCATTTGCACAGCATCTTCCAAGGAGGCATACTGTACCCTACACAACTCCTCTGGAATGCCGTCATTCACTGATTGCCCCTCTGGGAAGGAGAGGTGGTGGATCAAGCAGAACTGGCCCTCTTCCGTTTTGGGCACCAACCCTAGTGGTGACACCACTAAATTGTCCATAGGAGGGGAAGAGAAGGGGCCTACCACCCTACCTAGCCCTACTTCTTTCTCCACTTTCTGCTCCACCACCTCCGGCCTCTCCAGGGCTGACAGTAAGTTCGCCTCCTTCAAACCTTGACCTCCTGCCCCTGGGATCTGAAAAACCCACCTGAAACCTTGCCACAACAACCTTGTTATGATATGCATTAAGAAAAGGAGTCATGGCAAGGAGGTTAACTGGCGTGGGTAAGCTCCCTTCAATCACATCTTGTCATTCACAGGTTTGTTAACATTGTCTCTCCTTATCACGGGTTTGTTAACATTGACTCTCATTGCTGGTACCTCAATCTCTCTTTTCTTTCTCTTTGGTTTACTACGGCTGTTTTTATGCTTAGCCTCCCCTGAGGTGGAGCTGCGAGACCCCGAGCTCCCTCCCCCTAGGTGTCTGAATTTGCACACTTTGCCATAGGAACACTCCCCTGCTGCAAATCTCAAGCAATCTTCCTGCTCCCCCTGGTGGGTTGCCGCCTGATACACCCAGGAGGAGGGCCTGCGAAAGGACCCTCTACCTCGCTGCGCATAACCCCCTCTGCCTCTCCAGGCCCGGGACTTCTCCCCTTGCTGTTTGCCCTAGGGCTCCCTGGCGGGCATCCTTTTGTCAATGTACCCCCTGAGATCAATCTCGTCCCAAGACATTGCCGGCCACACCTGCATTTTTACTCTGAAATCCAGATCATAATCCAGCCACCCATCACCCCCATATTTCAGGTATAGGTCCTGAATATACTGCTCATAAGCTATCATTGACAGGGCATCCTGTGGGTATTTTTCCAGCATCACCGACATGTACATTCTAAAAGCTTTTGAGGCAGTTAAAAATGGTGTGTTCTACTTTAGCACTCTCCCTGTCCCTTTTCTCTTTCTCTGACAGTTCTTTCAAGCCTCCTCTTTGTGGTACAATCCCCAATAAATCAAAGATGTCCACAAACTCCTTTCTCCACAATCTCTCCTTGGTGGCCCTCGGAATGTGCCACACCAAAGTATTGACCCCCGCCCTCACTGGTGGGAACCCAGGCATTGGCCTCCCATATTGGGTTACCTGCCCCCAAGCTCCCACTGCCCCTGAGTTGTTTGGACCTGTTGCTGAAGGCTGTGCCTGGCTCGCCCCTCCTATGTTGATAGCCCCTGGCCCCTGCCCCCACCAACTTTGGCCCACCTGTGCTCCTGCCGGGGCCATTGGTGCAGGCTGCTGGGCCTCCCCACTGCTATTGAGAGCCCTGGGCCCTTGACCCCACCATGGTTGACCATTCTGCAGCCCTGCTGAAGCGGCCTCCTGAGACGACTGACTGCCCCCCCCAGCTGGGCCTGTGCTAGGCAAACCGACTGACAAAAATCCCCCTGGTGGGATTCCTCTCCTTTGCGGCAATTTACCTGTTCCCTCCTCCCCCCCCACCGGGGACCAAACCTGATACGTTCCACCCATAGGCCCCCCAGAGCCCTGAGTCACCCCTTGTTGAATTAATGATCCATTACTGTTCCCCACAACATCCAATACACTGTTACTAGCAGATACATTTGGCACTTGCCCATTTTTCCCCAATGCCTGCATACATTCCATGAACATACCTTTGACCATCTCAAGGGTTCCTCCCACAGCTACATCCACTGGTCTGGTTGCAGGAGGGCTGGGTGGGCCCCACGGTTCCCTGGAGCCTCAGCAGGTGTAGGAGCCAGTAAGGCTGCATCCTCCTGCGCCCTCCCTTTCCCTCGTGGTTTCTTGGTGGTACTAGTCTGCTCTTTGCACGCCATGGCTTTCGCCTAGGCTGTCCTTGCTGTATTTCCACCTCCACCAGCATCCCCTCACTGGCGCTGTCCTGAAACAAGAGTGGCAAGCTGTTCTCCTGGCTGTGCCCTGGTGTTTCCTGTCCTGCCTGAACCACCATGGAGCTCATCCACATCAGGTCTGTGTGTTGCTGCTGCCAATCTCACCAGCTCCGTTCTATTGTGCTTTGTGGGAAAGGTCCCTCTTTTTCTGCCAAAGAGTATGCTTGATTTACAAACTCTGCTCTCCTGCTGCTGGCAGCTTTTTGGCTGTGCAGCCCAGGCCCCAGCGTGTAGTCCCAGCCCACGGACTAATTACGCACTTGCCGGCCTGCCCCTGACTTTAGCGTTCCTTTGCACACCACGTGTGCTGTGCCCCCTGATCCGTGAGCTCAGGGGCGGGGTTCTGCTTTTGTCCGCTGGCCGTGCCCTTGTTGAACTCTCCACCGGCTGTCTCGCCACCGATTTCACCCTTGAAATCCGGTTGTGCAGCTGCTCTTGCTGCCCTTGTTGCAAGCGCTGTGCGTGCCCCTTTTCCCCCTGTGCTGTACCTTTACAACTTTTCAAAGGGGCTCCAACCTTCCAAAGTCTGTGTTGCCTCTGCTCTTCCTTCCTGAGGTCCTCGGCGTCTGCTCCCAGGCTCCGGCCCATCTGCAGTCTCTTTTAGAGACCGCGCTGCCTCTGCGGCGCTCCTGGGCTCCGGTCCTCTGCTTCAGCCGCTTCCGGGTCTGTCCACACTGGGCTTCTCGTTCCTGGGCTCCTGCTCCGCCTTCCTCTCCTCCAGCTGTCTTACTCACCGTGGTCGCGCTGCCTCCGCCTTTAGGTTGCCGTGACTGCGTCACTCCTGGGCCTTCTCCTACCCCGTTCAGCGGCGCTCCTGGGTTCCGGCCCCTCCTTCCGGGCCCGTGCTGGCTTCCTAGCTCCTGGGCTCGTGCCCCGCCTCCTCTGCTTCAGCTGTCCCGCTCACCAAGACCGCCGGCGACGCTGAAGCCCCGCACACTGGAGACGTGCTGTGGCTCGGCAGCTTCCAAAGTTGGTCGTCCCCGGTCCTCGATCTACAACAGCTGGGCAGTCCTTCCAAACGAATCCTTAAAACGAAATCCTTTCCTCATGGCGGGTATGCAGGGTCCTACTGCAGGTGCTGGATGCTCCTTGCTGTAGGACCCTGCTCGTTATAAAGGGGCTTACCCCACCCCTTTCCTTTGTTTTGTTTGCCCTTCGAGCTTTGGGGTGCTTTTGGTGCTGTTCCGCCCCCCCCCCCGACCTTCCCTCCCCTTCCCCAGGCAGGAGGGGGACAGGTGAGAGGAGGACCCTGCAGCCGTTACCATGCTGCCTCCTTCATTTTTCTTTGTTTGGTCTTTCGTCATCAGCGGCAAAATCCTGTCCCAAAATTGAAAACATTTTCATAAGTTAAAACACTATTTTAAATATCTACCCATATTCATTGGTTTCTATTATTTTAATCAACATGTATCCCTTATTTAATGGGCACAATCCCCAAAAGAACAGATTAACGACAAAGCACAGACCAGTTCCACAAAAGGATGCTATACATGCAAAACGAGTGCTACTCAAAATGGCTCATAAATGTAAAGTGCTAGGTTGCAATGAGCAGAATGGGTGCAGCAATCTACAAATGCCATTGAGAATCACCCACATAACAATCTCCTGTGAGTTGCAAGGTAGCTGACATGACAAGTGAATTTCGAACTTTACTTTCAGCTCACGCAAATGTATACATGGTTTCTAAGTGTAGTTTGGTACTGGCGAATCACACTATGCCTCTGTTATAATAGTTTCACAAAATTATTGGGACAAGTATTAATTTGTTAGTGATTTATTTCCAGATTTCAGCCGACCCGTGTTTCAACCAGTCATCCTTCAGGGCATTGTCTCGATTGCTATTTTTGTCGGTCCAGAATTTGGCGCGCTGGTTGTACAAGTAGAATAATTTAACTGTTCCTTACAAGTTTTTGGTAATTCGGGATTATTCCGAAAAATGGAGTCTTCTGTCACCTCAGTAGTACCTTTTTTTATGGTTTCCTTAGCTCCATATAAAACGGGTTACAATCCCGGGTGCCGTGGCTAGGGAACACATAAAGGTACTACAGAGGTGACGGAGGACCCCATTTTTGGGAATTCACACCAAATTACCAGAAACTCGTAAAGAACAGTTCAATGATTCTATTTGTATAACCAGTGTGCCAAATTCTGGACCGACAAAACTAGCAATCGAGACAATTGCCTTGAGGACGACTTGGGTCGAAATGCGTGTCGGCTGAATCCTGGAAATAAATCACAATCAGATGAATACTTAACAAGACTGTTTAACGTTTGTCAAAATTATTTTGTAAAGCTATTATAACAGAGGCATAGCGTGATTCGCCAGTACCAACTACCCTTTCATTCATTTATCAAGGGGTCTTTATTGGCACACCTCGTGGAACTGTTGACGCAGCTTGCTAATTCATAAATTGAACTGGTCATAGCGCACGCTAGTGGTTGTACCCATACATTTTTATTTTGTCGTTATACATGGTTTCTGTTTTTTAAATCAAATTTTATTGGCATTTAATGGTAACAAAAGGCTTCTACAGCGTATCAACTTTTGGGCAAATGCCCATCATTACTTTACAATCCAACCATTCATCCCTTGAAATTTCCCCCCCTGGAAGCCCTCCCACCAAACCCCATAGTTCAAGGCACGGGACGGAACGTCCATAACTCCGACCGGGCTAATGGCCGTCCGTGGTTAAACCGACTCCTCCAAAACTAAGGCATAGTGTTACATGCTACTGATGGTTTCAGGCCGGGTCATGAGACCCTGTGATTCTCTGGGCGTTTCCTCTGTGTGGCCGAAAGCCTCCATAAATTGTAGCCAGTCTATCTCTATCTGGGCGCTCGAGCCCTGCGTAGCCGCTGTGAGTCTTTCCATGCAGTAGATATCCTTAGTCACAGCTACCCACTCACTTTTCGTGGGAAGGCCGGTCCTTTTCCATGTTCTAGCCCGAGCTGCTCGAGCTGCCAGGAGTAACGAGTGCGTCAAGTCAGGAAGTTTCTCCCAACACTCATCCCTCAGCTGAAGGCCAAACATTATCAGGATTGGATCTTGTGGGTAAACCTCCTCTCCCGCCTCCCTTAACCAGCTCAGGACCTCGGACCAGAAGGCTTGGACCTTCGTGCACGACCACCACATATGCCAGTAGTCGGCGTTTTCCCCACATCCGTGCCAGCACTCTGGGTCAATGTCCGGGAACATCCTTGAGAGGGTGATAGGGTCGTACTGCCATCTATGAAGGAGTTTGACAGCATGTGTTTTATATTTGCAGGAGATGGATGTCTTAAACGCCCTGCTGCAAATACGCCCCCATAGCCCGTCCCCCACTCCACAACCCAGGTCCCTCTCCCATTTCCTTCTGAGGCTTTTGGTCGTTCCCTCCTGGGGAATCATAAGGGCTTCGTAGAGGAGGGAGATGGGTCCTTTCATTTCTACGTGAGTGTCTAGGATTTCTTTCGACCGGGGTGAGCTTTCTTTGTATGCAGGGCTTTAGTTTGGGTTTCATTAGGACACCCTTGAGACGTAGATATAAGAGCGGGGAGAGGGTGCCAATTCCCAAGGCCTCCTCAAGTTCCTGTATAGGAATGAAGGAGTCCTCCCGCACCAGCTGACCGACTCTGGCCAGACCAGCCTCGAACCAGGGCTGGTAGTGTTCGTGGCCTGGGATTTGCTCTAGAACTGGTGTGGCTCAGGGGCGAGGGCCAGGTGGTCACCTTTTCTCTGATTCCCTTTCCTGCAAGTGCTTTCCACATAGTTCCAAGGATGGGGTGGTCCCTGATTCTTTTGGGTAGTTTTTTCAGGGGGACCCATAGCCATTCCCCCACGGTGACTGGGTGTAGGTAGACATTTTCAAGAAAAACCCATTGTTTATTGGGGTCCTCCCTAAGGTGTGGGGCCAGGGCCCAAAGCTGAGCTGCTCTAGGGTATGTTCGCAGGTCTGGGAGGGCTAAGCCCCTCTATCCTTGGGAAGTGTGAGGGTCTCGTATCCTATTCTGGGTCTCCGGCCCTGCCATATAAATTTAGTTATTCGTCTTTTGGCTTCGCTAAGGTAGGATTCTGGGGCCTCCAAGGGGAGCATCTGGAAGACGTATAACACCCTGAGTAGGAGGTTCATTCTTATAGCATTCATTCTTCCCATCCATAAGATCTGTCCCTTCGCCCAGCCCTCCATGTCCCTGAAGAGTTTGTCGAACAGAGGGGGGTAGTTGCCTGGCTCAAGTCTTTGTTTGGTCTTATTATATTGATCACCAAATACTTTATACCCTCGGGGCAGACCTGGAGGCCCGGTGGGATCAATTCGGCTAGGTTTCTCTCTGCATCAGGAGCAAAAGGGAAGACCATGGACTTGCTAATGTTTACCCTGAAGCCCGAGAAGCGGCCAAATTGTTCTATGACCTGCAGGGCGGCCGGGACCAATCTCGTAGGTTCCCTCAAGTGTAGCAAAATGTCATCTGCGTAAAGGCCCAGTTTGAACGTGCGGCCTCCTATTTCTATACCTCTCACTATCTGGAAGCCTCTGATGCTTGCCGCCAAAATCTCCATGGTCATTGCGAACAGGAGTGGGGAGAGGGGACAGCCCTGTCTTGTCCCTCTCTGTAGGGCGAAAGTACGTGACAGGTGGCCATTGACTGTGACTCTGGCAGAAGGGGCCATGTATATGGCTTTACTGGCCTGTCTAATCCCCACCCCGAAGCCTAGTTTCTCCAAAACCCCGTGCAAAATCCCCACTCCACCCGGTCGAAAGCCTTTTCGGCGTCGATGGACACCAGAACCGGGTTGTCACCCTTCCGTGCCCCCTCCCTCATGACGTGGAGGGTCTTGCGGAGGGTATCCGCCCCCTGCCTCCCCTGTATAAAGCCCACCTGGTCCGAGTGGATCAGCTCCGGCATGTGGCCATCTATCCTCGTGGCAATAATCCTGGTAAATAGCTTCGCATCTACATTAAGGAGAGAGATCGGTCTGTAGGACCAACAGTCTGCAGGGTCCTTCCCCCTCCTTTGGGATCACTGTGATCAATGCTTTACCAAATGATGGGGGTGCCCTCCCTGTGGCCATGATGTTGGAGAATAATCTTGCCAGGAATCCTGCTAGGTGGCCCGAGAATGCCTTGTAGAAGCCCGCCGTGTAGCCATCCTCCCCCGGGGCCCTTCCAAGCTTGAGGCCTGATATTGCCTTGAGTACCTCCTCCTCTGTTATTGGGGCATCCAGGGCCTCCGCCTCCGGGGCTCGCAAGGTGGGGAGGGCGACCCCACCGAGGTATGCGTCAAGCATTTCCTTCTCTGCCCCCCCGTCGCTCCCATACAGGGTTTCATAGAAGCCGGCAAAGCTCTCAGCTATGCCTTCGGGCTCTGAAGTTTCCTCCTTCCCCACACACAACTCTGGACACCCACCTCTCTGCCCGTTGGCCACGGAGTTTGCCGCTAACATAGCATCTGCCTTATCTCCTTTTTCGTAGTATCTTTGGCGTAAGTGTTGGAGTCCTGCCACAATCCTGCCCATCTCTAATTCCCTCAGGTCCTGCCTTTTCCCTCTTGCAATGCCCAAGTCTCTCGCCCTCTCCTCCTCCCCCTTTCCTTCGGACCTTTCCAGTATAAGGATCTCTGACCTAAGTCTATGAGCCACAAACATCCTCTCCCTTTTTTTTTTTTGGAGGCCCCCTCGCTAATCAGCCTGCCCCTCCAGGTTGCCTTCGCCGCCTCCCATACTATCCCTTGGTCAACTTCTCCAGTATCATTTAGTTCAAAGTATTCTCTAATCGCCTCTATCATCTCCTCTTTGAAGACCGCATCCCTTAGGAGGAAGTCATTACATCTCCGCAGAGAGTTCCTAGGTTTAAGGCCCGAGATGCTAATGTCATACCAGACGAGGTCGTGGTCTGACCAGCTGACTGGGCGGATCTCTGAGGCCTCTATTCTGCTCATGTGCTGGTGTCTCGTAAAGAGGTAATCAATCCTGGTTCTCGTACCGTGGGCAGCTGAGTAGAAAGTGTATCCCCTCTCCGTTGGGTGGAGCTCTCTCCATATATCCACCAGACCCTTTTCCCACATTAGGTCCCGAAGCCCTCCATAAGGTCGTGCCCCCCTGGCACCCGGTGGGATGGCCTCACCACTATGGTCCAATTCCCTGTCAGCCCACATGTTGAGATCCCCCCTCCCCAAGAGGAGGAGCCCTTCCGCTCTAGTCAACACCTCCGCAAGGGCTTCTTGGATAAATCCCAGCTGCCCTACGTTGGGGCAATATATGGCTGCTAGGGTGATTTTCGAGTTGTGCAAGTTGCCTTACACTACCATGGCTCTCCCGTCTTCCCGCTCCCATCGGGATACCTCTGTCAGTTTATGATTCCTATGCAGAATAATTCCGACACCCCCCTTCTTAACCTGGCCGATGCCCAGAAGGTCTGGCCCACGTGGGATCCCGGGATCGCCCTCTCTTTCCCCCCCCTCTCCGTTCTAGTTTCTTGGACAAAAAGGATATCGGTTCTCCCATTTTTCATTTCCCTCCCCAGAAGTGAGTGCTTTGTCGGGGAGTTGAGCCCCTTGACGTTGAGGGAGCCTATTCTGAGGGACTCGGCCCGGCCCTTACTCTCATTCTGTGTCATTAGTTCTATGACTTGCATTCATCTTTTCCCCGGTCATGAGGAGATTGTCCCGTTCCCTTGTTGAGCTTGGTTCGGTCTGTGCCCGCGGGCCTCTAACTACCTCACCCTCCCTTCTCCCCTCCCCCCTCCCTTCCCAGTTCAAGACGCCTGCCAACGGGCAAGCCACCAGGGTGAGAGTGTCCGTACCTCGCAGGATTCTCGATGAACTCTGTGTCCCCTGGGTCTTCCCCAGCTTCCGACGTGGGGGTGTTTGGCTTTCTGAATTTTCTCCTGCCCTTTGTCTTCTTCTTCGTGGACCAAGGGCCCTCAGGTTGTCTCCGGGGATCAAGCTCCATTTGTGTACCTCCTTCGTTCCCTCCCTCCGAGGAGTCGCTCTTGAGCACTTGGAGGACTTGTGTGGCTTCTTTGTCGCTGATCACCCTGTAATCTACACCAGCTTGCTCAAAAGAGAGGGCGAACGGGAACGACTATCTATATCTTATGTCCTGGCTGGTGAGCCACTGAGTGAGCGGGCGACAATCCCTCCTGCGGGTGAGCGTGAGGGTCGAGAGATCTTGGTAGATCCTAATTGTGTCCCCTTCAAAGATGAAGCTCTCGAGCCTTTTTGCCTTCTCCAGGACCTCCATTTTCTTCTCTGTACCGAAGGAAGCGCACCACTATAGACCACGGGGCCCCTCCTCCGCCCCCTCCACCTCGATGCGCCCTCTCCAGCTGGACCTCCTCCCCCCCCCCCCCCTCCAAGGCAAAGAGTTGGTTGATCAGTCCTTGAACCTTCCTTCCCATATCGGCCGCTGTCTCCCCTCTTTGCTGGGTGACGCCCATTATACGCAGGTTATTTCGGCGTTCCCTATTTTCCAAATCATCCATTTTCAAGGTTATGTCCTCATCTCTCATTTCAAGGTCCGTTTATCCCGCCTCATATTTCATGTCCAATAGGTCTGTTTGGAGGTGGTTATTTTCCATTCCCTCCATTTTTTTTCTTCCAAAGCTTCCACTCTTCCCCTGAGGTCCACTATAGAGGCCTGTATGTCGGTGCGAATGGCCTTAATTTCCTGAAGGATGTCCTTGAGGTCCTCCTTCGTTAATGGTGTGGGGGGCGGGTCGCTGCCTGAAGGCATGGTGGCACTGCGGTCCTCTCTCGGGGCTGAAGCTGTTCGAGGACGGCGAAAGCGTTGGAGGGAAACGATTGCCCAAGTGGTCGAGGGCCTCTCCAGGGTGTCGCTCTTCGTTGGTGACCTATGGTGCGATGCCTCTACGAGGCCAGCCCGTGATATATGATATGATATGGCATTTGTAGCGCGCCTATACACAAGTGCTCTCAGCGTGTGGTGGTCCGGTTCTATGGAGACGGGGCGTCGAGTATGTAGGCCTTAACTTGGTGCTGAGGAAGGCCTACGGTGCCCTCAGGTTTTAGGGCTTCGTTTTGGGGGCCTCTGCTGTGGTGGAAGGGAGGAAGGCAGCGTGGCCGGCGGAGCCTGAGCCGCCCTGCTCCGTTCCTTTTTCTTTTCTGCCTGTTTTTGGGAAGGGGGTTGTGTCCCAGGAAGGGGCCACGGGAGGCTGAGGGGGGGTGGGGAGCACAGTTTCGTCAAATGTCCTCTCCCCCCCCCCCCCTCCGTCTCCTCACCTCCCTTCCGTGTACTCAGGGAGGCTGGGGCGCAGGGCCCGTATTCCTCCTCCTGCTGGGATGGCCACGAAGCTGTATCACGTTGGGCCGCCTCGCCCCGGGTTAGGCTTGAGGGGACGGGTGTCCGCCTCGTGTCGTAGTCTCAAGTCCTTGGAGTGTATGCATGGGGCCCGGGCTGTATCGTGGGCGAGGGCTCTGTTCTGGAGTGTGGGGCTTCCCCGCGGTCGGCGAATCAAAATGGCGACGTCCCCACGAGTCCTCTGCAGGGGGCTCACCGGGCTGTGCGCGGGGTGGCGGGGACTCCCTCTCTGCTCGACGTCTTCTAAGCACCCTCGTACATGGGGGGGGGGGGGTCGCTCCCTCTTCGTCTTGCCCCCGCGGGCCTTCGACGGGCGGCACTTGTCCTGCTACGACACTCGCCGCGGGCACCGGGGCCTCGCCACCCGCTCCGGGTCTCCTGGCGTGTACCGTGCGTGTAGGGTGGGCCACCCACTGTCCGGGTTGCGCCCCGGTCTCAGGAGGGGAAGGCGCAGTGCGGCCAGATGGTGTGCGCGTGGGGCCCCGCTCGTCGCCAGTCCACTGTTAGCTCGTCGCCTTTGGCGGTCTTCAGGGGGGCTGGCCCTTTGGCCTTGGGCGGTGCTGTATCCGGGTCCTTGATCGGGGGCTTTAGCGGGGGAGATCGCCCCGGGTGCTGGTCCTCCCTGGTTTCAATGCGAAAATCCCGGCCGGGGATTGAAAAGGCCCACTAGGCAGGAGGAGCACGAGCCTCACACGACTTGCATGCTCTGCGCTCCCTGGCGGTCCCATTTTATGTTTTTGGAGTGGACTCCCTCCCCATATGCCAAACATACGAGAGGATTCTCTTAGCGAAGCAGATGGGATTGTAGTAGTGGTATCAATCGTACGTAATGAGGTCCAACATGTGACTGTATCTGCCCAAAGCTACAGGCTCTAAGAAAGCAGTAGTCTGTTGGGCAGTCGCTCAATGCCACAAAATCTCGAACCTCATCAATTTACTCCACCTTCTTCCCCCCCCATACTAGAGGCTGCAGGGCTCTATGGCTTTTTTAAGTATCTATCCAACAGATACAGTGCTCTATATCACTCTGTCTTCTCACACATGCCATGTTGGGACATACTGATCTATAATGTGCGAAATATTTCCGAAGAGGCCAAGGAAAGAGGCATTCCCAGAGTGAGTCAGACAAGCGGGTGAAGTCTAGTATGGCAGCAACAGCTGTACTGCACACCTTGAGCCATATCAGCTGCTGTCTGCTCTAACAGGAGGAACTTTTTTTCTTATCAGACAAATACAATGTGGTGCGGTCATTCTTTGCTTCTGCAGAAATGTTAGCTTTAGATTAGAAATTGGGCCCAAGTGTTTCCTTGTTTATCCTCCCCAATCATTATTCAAAATTTAAACAGGTTTTTAGGCAAGAGAGTCAACCACAAGTGTGTTCTCTGACTAATTGTATTAGTTGAACTTTTGAAAGCCGAGTTCTCCCTTTTGAAATCTCTGGCAGCTTTTCCGTCCGACTAAACAATGAGACTTGGACAGCACAAGGCTTTACTCCCAGGCCCAGTGTCTCACTCCAAACTTTGCATACATTCGTTTGTTAATCAGTCCTACACACATCATCTGCCATCTCACCTGAAAATGCCCTGGCCACTGGCAGAAGCATGTTTTGGTTCCAGAGTGTGCATGAGGCACAGGTAAATAACTTTTCAGGCAACGGGGAATACATGTTCAGACCTGAAAGGGCCTGGGGGAGGGGGCATGCATGCCCCTTCCATCCCGCCACTACCTGGCATACCGTGTGTCAACAGCTAACTCCTATGCAGCCAGGGCCAGGGCTAGGGATTCCAGGTATTACAATTGACGGCACCGCTTCAAGCCTCAGTGCAGAGCATGAGTACCCTCAAAGATGCATGCCTGGTATGCACCAAGTTGAACAACAACGTTATAATTGTGGATGACTTAACACAGGGCTCGTTGAATGTTTGTACTTAATATAACTCTTACAGAGGCTTTTTGTTCGCCCTCTTTGCAAAGGGAGTGTTCCAAATGAAAATGTACATACCGCAAAGTTCCCCTCGCACAAACCTTTAAGGGATTTCACTTCTAAATCGAGGCAGAAGCTGCTGTGATGTGAATTCCCTGCATGGGTCGCCCCATTTTCTAAGATATTTTATCCAAAAGGTAACTAACGGATGTGACTTAATCCTTTCTTTTAACTTGTGTGGTCATGGTGCATACATGCAGTCTTTGGAATAATCATGGGGTTGTGTGCAAGTAGCCTTGCGTTTTTCTAGGCATAAGGCATGCAGTACATATGACCTGATTAAGAGGTCTAATGCCTCCACTCACTTGTTTATCTTCATGAAAAGTGCGCAGTTTAAAAATTAAATGTATTGGGGGTACTGTTGAGCCCGCAGGATATAGCTGGCACTTCCGTGCAGCTCTGAAACTTTTAATGAATAAAGGCAACGGTCAGTGGCGGTAACACAAGATGTGGAGGCCCCCCTGCGAGCAATGCTGAGGGGGGGCCCCCCAACTCAGCAACAAATCAAGGGTCGCGCCACACTCTGAGCCAGTCTAGATTATCACACTTGCGCAATACGCACAAACGTGCTACTGAACGGATATGCCGCACACTGCACTAGGAGAAAGATATACATATGTGTTTTAATATAACATACAGCACACTGTCTGAGAAAAAATGGCTAAAAAGCCAGAGTGTTTGCAATTGTTTTGTAGGGTAACACCAATCCAATAGATGCAAGTCACCAACAGAGCACAGGAACATTAAAGCTTTGCTATTAAAAATGCCATGCCACAATGAAAACATGTCCAACTGGCTGCACAAGGTAGACAAGTGTCGACATGTAATAACAATATAATAAAGCTTTCCAGGCCACATTTAGACATATCTAGACTGGTTGCACAAAAATGGCAGTGGAAGCAATAACACTCATCAAGAATAGAACACACATTCAAGCCTCTGTCTCTGTGGCCTCTAACAACACGGCCAAACTCTGAAAAGAACTTGTCAATCCTGTTGAGGTCTTTACATCTCCTGTTCCCTCCCATGCCCTCTGTATGGCTCTCTCTGTCATCTCACTTCTACGCTAAAACTCAGGACATCCTGTCCTCCATCTCCTCTTCCTCTCCCTCTTCTTCTCTCGGCTGCTCTTTGGCCATCTCTACCTCTCTTCCTCCTTTCTCCTCTTTCTCCCTGACAACACCTGATGAGGTGTCTAGACAAGTCCGATCTATGAAAGTGTCATGCAAACAGGCGCTCTCCTGCTCCACCAGAACCATCAAGAACCATATTGACACCCTCGCTCCAGCCTTGACCGATTTCTGTAATCACTCTTTCCCCTCTCCCGTTAAGCACTCCCTCATGCACCCACTCCTCAAGAAGCTTTCTGCCGATCCTGCCTGCCCGGCAAACTATCTCCCAATCTCCATCACCCCTTTCCTGGGCAAACTGTTGAAAAAGCTGGCCATCTCCCAGTTTGCTCTCCACAGGGAATCTGTTGGTTGTCTCCATGACCATCAGTCTGGCTTCAGTGCCAGAGACACGGAAACTGCTGTCCTGAACACCTTTGAAGTTCTGCTCTCTAACCTTGATTCCAGCATTCCTTCTGTCCTCATCCTCCTTGATCTTTTCTGTGCTTTCGACACGGTCAACCATGCCATCCTGATCAATCGACTCCATGAGAACCTGGGCATCACGGATCAGGCCCTTGAGTGGCTGACCTCCTTCCTCTTGGACTGCCCCTCCCAGGTCCAACTTGGTCCCTTTCTCCCCGCTCCATCCTCTCACTCTGGTTTTTCAACCTCTAAGTGGCCCCTTTGACCCACCTGATCCCTACATTCTCCTCTAACTTTCAGTGTTATGTGGATGACACTCCGCTTTCCTTCAGGCTCCCCTCAGACTCCTCTCATCTCTCGCTCATTCCCGACTGTCTATCTATCCGCGATTCAGGATTGGTGTGCCTCCAACTATCTCTGCCTTAAGGTCAGTAAGATGGGGATCCTTTTCATTTGGACTCCTACCCCTGCTTTCCCTCTCTCACTCTGGCCGCCCGCCTTGGGCCCTCTTCCTTCGCCTTCCTGTGAGGCAAACAACACTGGTGTCATCTTTGACTCCACTCTCTTTCTCTCCTCGCATCTCAGATGTTGCCAAGAAGTCCCACTACCAGCTGCTCCTCCTCAAAGGGACTCTTCCCTTTCTCACTTTCCCCCAGAAGCTCACTGTCTGCAGAGCCCTGGTTCTCTCAAGGCTGGACTACTGCAACAGCCTGTTTCTCAATCTGCCTTTCTCTACTATCCAGCCCCTGCAACTAATCCAGAAAAGGACTGCAAGACATATCCTTGGCCTCAAGCACAGGGATCGTTATCTCTCCAGCCCTGAAATCTCTCCACTGGCTCTCCGTTGCTGTAAGTATCAAGTTCAAGACCTTTTGCATTGTCCACAAGGCTTTCTGGGCCCGGGGCCCGCACTACATCCAACGCTCTCTTCCAAAATATCTTCCTTCTCAAGCCCTTCGCTCAGCTACCTACAACACTCTAAGGGTTAGACGCTTCTCCAGGAAGAGAGTGGGGGGGTAGATCTCTCTTCTCTACAGGTGCACCTGGGTTTCTCTGTTAATAGCCTCCCTGCCCCTCTCAAGCTCTAGCAGACCACCTGAAGTTCTGGAAGCAGCTCAAAACTTTCCTCTTCTCCTCTGCTTTCTCTCTCTCCCTCTCCTGCTGGCCTACCTGACCTACCTGTCTGTTGTACCGACTGGTTGCTTGGCTACCCTCAGAGTCTCACTGAGTCGAGACTCTTTCTTGATCAGTCACCCTTGCACTGCCTCTGGTCCTACCATGCACTTAGGGACTGTAACCCTACAGTCCCTTGTTCTCCTTGCACTACCCAGAGCTGTGCTGCCCTGACAGCACTTACTCAGAGCATTGCTGCCCTGTTTTTTCCCCTCCCCTCTCCCTTGCACTTCCCCCGTCCCTTTCCCCTTGCGCTTCTCGTTATCGCACTTGCACTATCTGAATGACACAAGGCCTAGTAAGATCGTTTGTCTTGTCCTCCGTCTATCTTCCATCCCTTGTCTTGTCGCGCCTAGAAACACTTGTGTGCAGGTGCGTTTTAAATGACTTATATCATATCATTTGATCACAGATGCCCAGAAAAATATACAATGCTGCAGTAAGAAACGGCTGACTGGCAGCACCCAAATGGCAGTCTAGCCATGTAATTCACTTAGCAGGACTGCTTTATCATGAATGCCCCATTAAAAAAAAAGTCATACCAAACTGAGGAATGACTAGACTGGCTGCACCAAAATGCCTCTCTAGCCACTAATACCACATATCATGCCTGCTTAGCCTGGACATGGACAGCCATTATAATTTGTCATATCCTGCCCCCCCCCCCTACATATCGCCTCTCCCTCCCACCACCAACCTCCAAAATCAGCTCCTTGGCCCAGAATTACCTCCACGTCCCTTTTCCTTGCCCCAGAGCTTACGGTTGAGGCTCCTTGCCTCATAGGTGAGTACTGGGATGAGGAAGAGTGGGACTAGGAGTAATGAAGATTACAGGTAGCTAAATCGAGCATTACTTCCATGTACTTCTACCTCATCCCAGTACTTGTGTATGAGGCAGAGTGCCTTATACACAAGTACTGTCTCATCCACACTGGGACGAGGAAGAATAGGGCTAGGAGTGACCTATAAGTAATCCAGGCATTAAACACAAGTATTGGTGCAACACCATTGAGTTGACTGGGATTCAACACTGCCCCCCTCCCATCCCCTCCTGAAACGTTGGGCTATGTTGACCAGACCTGGCTGACCTTCAGAGCAGTTGCCAGACAGAAAAGGACACAGATGTTAAACGGCACCTGGGTTTCTCTGTTAACAAGAACCCACCAATTACTAACACAAAGCAATTCACTGTAAGTACCTGCATTCAAATGCCAAATTTTTTAGGCAATTGAAATCGTGATGTGGGTTTAATACTTGCATGCCAGAGGAGTGATTGGAAGGGTAGAGGGGGAACAAGAGACCATTCATTCTCACAGCAGTCCTTAAGTGGGTGCTTTAAACCTTAAAGGAGAGAGTTAACTGCTTGTAACATTGAAGCTGCACTAGAATAGTCTCATAAAAATGCATAAAGAAATTAGATGACCCAAACAAATAAGTTTGCCCCTCCCCCGCCGCCCATGAAGTTGGCACCCCTCCCAACATTTGAAGGATTAGACCCTGAAATGTAGGTTTTGTTGCGCCCCTGAACGTAAGCACACACACCATTCACCATATACACACACGCACACCCAGCCATCCATACATTTAAGTGTGCATTCTTTCACCATACTGGCACACCCAGGCAGCCATCCATAAAATTACGTGTGCACCCTTTTACCATACAGGCACACCCAGACAGACACCCGTATATTAAAGTGTGCACCCTTTCACCATACACTCGCACAGGCAGCCACCTATACATTTAAGTGTGAACCCTTTGAACATACACTCACACACGCACACATCATGGGGTTGAGGGGGAGCCCTAACACTTAAAGAAATTGGGCCTCATTCCAACTATGCCGGACTGTAAACAACGGTGCTGGTAAGCTCACCGGCACTGTTGTTTCCGGGCCGGCATATTACAGCTCTGTGGGCGGTTGCTGTCCTGCCCGGCAGGTCAGACCTGCCGGGCAGAACGGCACCCACCCGCATAGTTTTCACAGAAGCACTGGCACCGTTATTAACGGTGCTGGTGCTTCTATGGTCCCCATTCCCATAAAGTCCAATAGGACTTTATGGGAATGGGGACTTACCATTTGCCGGCGCCTGACTTCCCAGACTGCCAGGGTTGTAATCCCCCGGTGTTACTGGGAAGTCGGGCGCCGGTATCCTGCTGGTAGCAATGGCACAGTTGCTGCCAAACCCGTAATGAGGCCCATCGTTTCTATTTGAAGTCACTCTGACTTCATAAAGAAATTATTTCTGTTACAGAAATACTTTATAAATGCAGAGGGAATTCAAAAAGAAAACATTTCTTTCTTTTTGTAGAAAAAAAAATATTTTTTTTTTTTTGCAAAGTGGGGGCCCCTCCCAGGACATGTGCTGGCGGGGCCCCCCGCACCGTGGGGGCTCCGGGGGCCCCTGTGACGCCAGTGGCAACGGTCAAATGAGGTGGTTTTGAGTGTTGCCTCGGTCCCTAAGGAGTTTGCTGTGCAAGGAATAACTTAGAGGGCACTGGAGAACGGGGGAAAAGGTGGTTTGGGTCTATTTGACCTAATCACATTAGATCAAATTTATTTCACCTTTATTTAAAAAAAAAAAATAAAACATTGGGACAAAAATGCGGGGTGAGATACCCTGCAAACCCCCCCCCCGCCGCCACTTCCACTCGACCTAATCTATACCCTTACCCATATATATATATATATATATATATATATATATATATATATATATATATATATATATATATATATATATATATATATATATATATATATATATATTAGGTCAATTATGCTAATACTGAAGAGATGAATGACTTGTCCAGTAGAGACTGGCAACTGCCGGTGCATCGGTGAGCCGGGAGGAATCGTGGGCCGGGTGATCGTTACATGCGACTGGGTGTGCGCTGGAGGCAGGCTGCAGAGTCGAGTCAGACGGCCCCGTCGGTGGAGTGCCACTGGTTGACTTTTGTTGGTGAGGTGCAGCGGGGATGAGGTTGGACTCCTTGTGGATTGCCATGTAGCGGTTCGCTGCGGTGACTTTGCATTGTCAGTACGTGGTGGCTTTAACTGTATGGTGGTGGGCCCTTCTGGTTGCTGGGGATGTCTCTGCAGTCCTTCAACTGCAGGAGTGGATGAGACCATTTCTGATGTTGGCATCAGGGTGTACTGCAAGCCTGTGCAATTACACCCATTGAGAGACAGATATTTTCGCTAAGATCAGAAACATGTATCCCTTAAATGGTTTGGCTTTGTACGTTACTGTTTGCCAGGACAGTACCTGATGCTATGCATGGGAGAGCTTGTTCTACATTTCTGGACAGTTGGTGCAGATGCTCCTCAGTGACAAAAGTTCTTAATATAATTACCAAGCAAGAAGCATACACATAGTCACAATTGACCCCATGACACAATTTAAGGACAGCAGCAACTGGGAGCAATAAGAAGGAAGATAAACCTGTGGATTCTGACTTTTTTCTGCCACATGGTTCAACGAAGAAACAACCTGACCAGGAAAGGTCCAGACCATCATCTCCATCGAGAGTCCATGTGAGGACTGCACTAGGACACATTGACAAATCAGTGTCACGACTGGAAAACAATTTTAATAAAATGTCAGAGAAGCTGGCACAATTGGAATCGAGTATCTGTTTTGGAGCAGAAAACTATCGAATTAGACCTTAAATGTGTTCAGCGCTCTCCGGTAGTGATGCAGGAAAAAGTTGGTGTGTGTCAGGGCAAAGTGCCATGGAAAATAGACATGAACCCCCAGAAAATGTTGTCTGAGCGAAGCAAATCAGGATCATTGGTCTCCCAACTGGTGCTTAAGGGAATGACCCAATTACCCTTGTATCCACTTGGCTCCCAGAAATGCTTGAAATGGAGATGGAAGCGGACGCTATAAATGTAGACGAGGGCTACCGGATCAGGACGCTCCATTCTGACAAGGTGCTATAGTCTCAAGGGGGATTGACACTCATCGTGAAGCTCTCAGATGCCCGGGACAGAGAGATAGTGTTAAAAGTGGCAAGGGACAAAGGGACGTTTAGAGTATCGGCACCATAAGATTCTCCTATTTCCAGACCTTGCCCCAACAACCGAGGAAAAGGAGGAAGAAATTAAACGCACTTAAAAAAACATTCCCTGCACCAGTATAGATGGTAATTTCCATCACCAATCCTTTAGCAAATTCTAAAACCATTGGGACCAGCTGTTCTCCTGTCCAACCTCATAATGTACTGTTTCTCCTAATACGCGTAATCGATCAATGGCATCAAAGATATCTCTAGATTTATCAGGTATGTAGGTACAGAAAGAGGAGCCACTATATTTTAGAGACCACTCCTTTCGCGGCCGTGAGAATATCCAACACCATCCTATTTTGTAGTGCCACCAATTTAATAGCATTCTGTTCAGTTGTTAAATTCACAAATATATTCGTATTCTTATTCAACATACTCTCTACCACTCTACTGAGCCTACAAATACTTCTGGAGTTATGGGCAACCCCTAACCATGGTATTATTCCTTTCACAAAATCTGCTGCTACCTGGACATCAATTTCAGTCTGATCCGCTTCTCTTTTCCCTCTCTGCAGTTTTGCACGCTGATATATATTATCTGTGGAGGCCACATAAGCTCCAGGAAGTACATTAGCATGGTAACATGTGCCTGTCCAACCCTTCTTCAACCACTTATGTTTTCCCGTCCTCACAAACATGATACCAATTCCCATAAGGAAAAATGGAATTGGTAGATTGCATATTATAGTTAACTCTTCCTATAGCAAACAGGGCTCTCCTATCCTATGAGTTACCTGGAATAAAGGATCTGTAACATTCATATAAGAAGTATAGGATCTCCATGGAAGGTTAGACACCATACTAAGACTTGAACGATTGCTATTAAGGGTGTCATTACATATTTCAGGGTTTTTAATAGTAGTGTTAAGCATTATTCTTCCAGTAGGGGCACATGCTCTATCCCATATCATTTATCAACCTGCTATGAGACAGAGAAAGTACAGCACATAATATTGACCTATTAACTGGTACTGCAGAATAGGGTATTCCTACGCCATCTCCACTCTGCGAAACATGTGATCAAAGCCAACAATTTGTTCTATTAACAGCTTTTTGAACTTTGTCCAAAACCTGTACATATGAATTATTTCGGTAACTCTGAAATACACACAAGGGGTGATGAGTATGTGTTAAGACATGGGGGTTAAAAGGGAGCTTGGTAGTGGCTTCAGTGTCATTAGGAAGAAGTGTCTTTAGAAGATGTACAGAATCATACTCAAGGAACCAAAAGAAGGCAGAAAGTCCTATCACTAAAATCGTACAAAATGTCAATATTACTATTCGATCTTCCATTGTCCATAGTTTTTGTGAGCGAGAAATTAGTCACTTAATTGTTTTTCATTCGAATTTGATCACCAAGTGGATGCAACTCCATGATGCAAATTTTCTGCAGTTCTTGGATACTCTGTTACCTCCCAGTGTGCACAGGGATCGGGAACACACTGATTTCTCAAGGGTGCAAGGCTGACCTCAATTCCAAACCTGCACTTTGTAGGTTTCCGGTGGGCAGAGATGGACATCAGTACCAGATCTGCACTTTGTAGGTTTCCGGTGGGCAATCCTGTTCCTTCCTGGGTCTTACATTGTATCTAGTCTCTCCTGGGATAGTATGATCTTTGAACAAGGTGGGTGTCTGTATTGAAGACTTTATATCGGATTTAGGCAGACTCGCAGGGTTGCAGGAATCCTTCATTTCAGACGAAAGAGGATGATCTCCATCAGAAGGGCAGGGAGGGCAAAGGAACCAATTTGATGTGAGCAACGTGGATCCAATGCCTTTTCCACCTCTACTCAAACTGCAGTTTGGGTAGCCAAAAACTGCTTTTATGTTGCTAGCCAATGTGGTTCCAGTGCAGAGCTTCTTTGAACCTTTTTGACCATCACAAGGTTGCCAGTTTTCACCCAATGTCGTCCTCGTAAATTTTTCGGCAAGCTATCCCTCACCTGCTGGTGGATAGAATCCAATTATTCAGTCAATTGTTTACAATAATTGTTAGAATATAATAATAATAATAATAATAATATAAAAACAAAGAGGTGATGGCTGGAAGGTTTAGAACGAATCTTAACCACTGGCAATGCTCTGGGTAACCCTCCAGACCACCTTGTTCACCTGCCAAGCCATTACAAAAGGGGAAAGACCATATACAAATCGGGCTTGGCCCCACCCCAAAAGGGGCAGTTGTCATGATCTCTGCTTCCAAAAGGTCAGGGTTTTCCCAACTCCCTTGGAAGCAGATCTATAACCCAGGTTCCGAGTGCTAACCAGTCCCAATTGGGACCTTTTGGACCCAGTCCTGGCGCCAGTGGCACCAGGCTCATAAATATGCCCAGTCCCAGCGCTGGAAGCGCCGGGCTCATAATGCTTGGGTGGACTTACCTGCAGCAGACCATGCTGCTTACTTGCCTGCCAGTTGAGCCTCTGATCCTCTTCTGTTTGGAACTACTTTTCCTGTTGGGTGGGGCAGGAGCCACTCCCTAGATTCAGAACACTGGAACTCTTCTGGAAAGCAGGAACTCTTTTCTTACCTGGGCGTGGCTGTGGAAGGAGACACCTAAGCACTACAGGAGGCTATTTAAACCACACCCGATGGATGAATCTTGCTTTGCGTTATTCTGCATCCTCTGCAGCAGAACGCTCATCGTGTCTTCTGCATCTGATCCTGGGCTTAAGGAAAAAGGCTTACCATCCTGAATCCAGTCTTCAGCAACACCTATAAAGACAAGAAGAACAGGTTAGCATTACGGTCTTCAGTGACAGCTCTTCACTTACCTGGTCCATCGGCTGTCACCAACGCCTCGCGCTGCATTCCGGCATCTGAAAGACAAAGGCTTACCTACTCTTCGTGCGCTCCGGAGGTCTTCACACTGCATTCCGGCATCTGAAAGACAAAAGCTTACCAACTCTTCGCATGCTCCGGAGGCCTTCGGCGCTGCATCCTGCATCGGAAAGACAAAACAAGGTGCGTTTAAAGACATTGGGGATCTTTAATACTCACGTGCCATTACTCCTTTCCACATCTAACCCAGTGGGTATTCCGGCACCCTGCAGCCGCTCCGAACTTGTACCTGCCAAATAAAAAGACAGTTAGAGCGCATCGTGAAGCAGGCAACAAGCGCTTACTTACGTGCTTCCAGGCGCTTCTATTCATCACACGGGCTCCATCTTCAACTCACTTCAGCCCGTCAGCCGCCATCGCCGGAACCCTGCAAAACAAGAAACATCATTACTAAAGACTTTAAAGACATTAGAATTACTCGAAACTTACCGTTCGTGCAGTAAACGACGGACAGCAGTCCTCTGAAGTCAAGAGGCCTGCTCCCCTTATCCAGTGAAGAAACTGGTTACAGCACCCTGCCCCGAGGCAGATGGAGAGCACGGCGTTCACTTACCTAAGGTGAGAGCGTTAACCCTTGGGGTTCTACAGGAGAAGAGAAAGGGAAGAAGAGGGAGACATTCAATAACCCAGTTCCTTAATCCCATATTTTCTATCTGCAGACATCTTACCCTTCGTGTCAGACATACAGTGCACAGAGGTCCAGCCTAAAGAGCCAGCCGTGTGTTACACATCACCTTTGAAGATACGGTATACGCCCAGTCAAGACCGGCGCCTCTACGGGAATCAGGTGAGCGTTACAGCAGTCCAGCCCGAACTGCTAGGCCACATCCCTTCTGCAGGAGACCACAAGCATCCCCAAACATGTTTCGCCGTTGTTGGGGCTCATCAGTGAGGAGTAGCTTGGGTCTCTAGGCTCAGCAGGCACGGGACCCACGTCTGGGCATACCCGTCCCACTCGGGGTGACAAAGCAAAAACAAAGAGGTGATGGCTGGAAGGTTTAGAATGAATCTTAACCACTGGCAATGCTCTGGGCAACCCTCCAGACCCTTGCCTAGAGACCCAAGCTACTCCTCACTGATGAGGCCCAACAAGGCCGAAACATGTTTGGGGATGCTTGTGGTCTCGTGCAGAAGGGATGTGACCTAGCAGTTCGGGCTAGACTGCCCCTTTTGGGGTGGGACCAAGCCTGATTTGCATATGGTCTTTCCCCTTCTGTAATTGCTTGGCAGGCGAAGAACGATGGTCTGGAGGATTGCCAGAGCAATGCCAGTGGTTAAGATTCATTCAAACTTTCCAGCCATCACCTCTTTGTTTTTGCTATAATAATAATATGCATCTTTCTTAGCCCCAACTTTATCCCCTTTTCGCGTTCAAAATCCCGTTCTTTTAGTAATATTTAAAATGGGGTTGCATTTGTCAGTCATTGAGTAGAAACAAAATAAAAAATGTGTTCATGGCTTCCTCTGTCAATCATTACAAGAAAATGCTGGGTCTGTGGAGAGGGCATGTATTAGTCACCTGGCATTCCCCAATAAACCTAGGTTAAGTAACAATTAAGGACAGGTCCTCCTATTCTGCGAAGTTGGTTAGGCTGTTCCAATATGGCCCTATTCTATTCTCTTCTGTAAATGCTATGTAAATGCTGACTGCACCAAGCAGAGGTTAGTGACACATTGAGTCCTAGTGTACAGCCCTTCCACTTTGTTAAACGCACAAAAGGTATCTTTTTAAGGTTGTGCAAATAGGGTGACCATTGTTGGAATGGAGGGCAAGTGGATGCTGTATTTAACGCCTCAAACGTAAGTCGCAGTCTGTGAACTGGCCGAAAGAGTTTGTAATTAAAGCAGAACCTCACAATATAACAATACCATCTCTTGAATATGCAATTTGTTCTGCCTTCTGGGGATTAGGACATTACTATGTATGTAGTCTGAACATATTTGTGGTGTTATCTTTTGCAAATGAATAATAAATGACATATTCTGATGCAGGCTTCATTTTTTGTATAAAAGGAGAAGCCGTGTCCTATTGGCACTTCACTTCTCCACTCTCCATGAAATACTGTTCGTGGATGAACCTGAAGTCTGCTCGAGTGTATGATATGCGCAAAATAAATCTTACCTTGCAATTTTGAAACTCTCTCAGATACTCTACTTTGTTCGGATTATAGCGCTTAGAAGTCTCATAATCAACAAGCAATGGGTGCTCAATGTCCTTCCATGATTGTGGTCTAAGAGCGCCCCAAACATTAGCTGGTCTGCCCATAACAATTTCATAAGGGGATAACTCTGATTTGGACGCAACTGTAGTTCTCGGGGAGAGTAATGCTAAAAGTAGAGCGTCTGGCCATTTAAGTCCTGTGTGCGCGCAAACTTTAGCTATCTTGTTTTTATTTAATTCCTTTCTGGCGCTCTATTAACTCTGCACTTTGACACTGGTTAGCGGTGCAACATTTATTTTTTATCTGCAATCCATTACACGCGTTTCGTATTACCCTGCGTAATCCAAACCTGGGGAAATAGTCTTTCAACATTACTTTTGCAGTGGAGATGGCTGTATTATCGTTCAAAGCAAAAGCCTCTACCCATTTGCTAAAGGCACAAATCACTACTAGCACATATTTCAAATTACATCTTTCTAATTCAATAAAGTCAAAATGCAAAACGTCATATCGGAAGGTAGGAGGGTCAAAATTTCCTGCAGAGACCATAGTCCCTCGGGCTATATTATGTTCTAAGTATATCATGCAATTTCTTACCACATTCTCAGCTGTTAATGAATTACACAAATACATTCTCCAATTGTTTACAAATAGCGTTAGCGTGTATGTGGATGGGTCTGTGGGTCATATGCACAACCAAAGGTACATAGGCATTAGGTTACATCCTTTGTTTTCTAGACCCTGTGACTCTACACCCCTCTTCATCCTGTATGATATGATATGATAGTTTATTTATACAGCGCCTATACACAATGTGTTTCAAAGCGCTTCAAGGCAAGGGAGGGAACAAGGGAAAATACAATGACATTCTTACAGGCCATGAACAGTAAGGATGTGAAATTAACTATCGTACTGACGACATGAGCTAAGACATAGATAAGGAAGGGAGGGGGAGAGTAGGAAGGAAATGGAAACAGACAGGCGACTACTGTACTACCTGACGACATTTCTGGTAGAGCCAGAGAAAAACAAAAGGTGAGGGAGAGGGGTGCAGAAAGGGAGGGGAGGAACAAAACGAGCGACTATCATACTAGGCCTGACAACATTTCAGATAGTGCTGGAGAGGGTTTGGGAGGAAAAAAACAGTAATGAGAGGGTGGAGGAAACAGACGAGGTTGCTATCATAGTAGGTCCAGGGACAATTCTGATAGAGTAAGTGCATAGAAGAAAGTAAGGTGAGGAGATGGGAAAGGAGGAGAGAACAGAGAGTAAGCAGTCAAAAAGAATGGAGGAGCAAGAGTGGAGAGCGAATACAATTGCAGAAGCCAGTAGTAGATTGATATTTTCTTTCTATCGCGCTCATACACAAGTGTTTCAGAGCGCGACCAGGCAGGGAAAGGGAACAGTGGAGAACAAAAACAACAATCCTACTAGGCCCAGTGACATTGAGAACGTGCAAGTGCAGGGTAGAGGGAGAAGGGGGAGAAGTGCATGGAAGGGGGAACAAAAGGAGAGTGCGGAGCGAGAAGGGAAAAAAAAACAAAAATAATAATAAAATAATAAATATAAAGGCAGCAAACAATGAGAGTGCAGCCAGCAAGTGGCAAGTGCTGGGATTATGGCAGCAGGCCGTGTAGGTCTGAAAGTGCAGGAAGAAAAGGGGAGGGCTGTATGGGTACAGATACAGACCCCAGTGCAGGGGGTGGCACGGAGGCAGTGTGCGAGGGTGGCAAGATGAGCAGGTACCTGGGCCCAGAGGACAGAGGGTGGCCAGGTGCATGGTGCCGAGGGAGAGCTGAATCAACAGGGGAGAGGGGAGGAGAAGGCAGAAACAAAGAGGAAGGTTTTGAGGTGCTTCCGGAACCGGAGATGGTTCTCCTCAAGTTTTAGCGTGGCAGGGAGGCTGTTCCAGAGGGAGGCCCCAGCCGAAGACTGAGATCTACCCCCAGCTAGTTTCTTTGTGAAACGACTGACCCTGAGGGAGTTAGAGGTAGAGGAGATGAGTGCTCGAGATGGGAGGTATTTGCGGAGGGATAGCTGAAGGTATGTTGGACCCAGGCCCCAGAAAGCCTTGTGGACAATGCAGAGGGTTTTGAATGTAATCCTTGCATCCACAGGGAGCCAATGGAGAGATTTCAGAGCTGGAGAGATACGATCCCAGGGCTTGAGGCCAAGGACAAGTCTCGCAGTCCTGTTCTGGATAAGTTGTAAAGGGCGGAGAGTAGAAGCAGGTAGATTAAGAAAGAGGCTGTTGCAATAGTCCAGCTTAGAGAGAACCAGAGCTTGGGAGACAGTGAGCCTCTGGGGGAATGAGAGGAAAGGAAGAATACCTCGGCGGAGGTGCAGTAGGAGGTTTGACTTTTTTGATACATCAGCGATGTGGGCAGAGAAGGAGAGTGTGGAATCAAAGGTGACGCCAAGGTTCTTGGCCTCGCAGGAGGGCCAAGGGAGGCTGGCCAGAGAGTAGGGGGAAAGGAAGGTGATGGTGTGCCAATGAGGAGGATCTCTGTCTTGCTGGCATTAAGACAAAGATCGTTGGCGGCCCACCAATCTTGGATGGCAGTTAGGCAATCAGTGATGAGAGAGGTGGAGGAGGTGGCCGAGGGCAGCCTGAAAAGGAGTTGTCGTCTGCATAGCACTGGAAGTTTGAGCAGAAAATGGCAATACAGCGGGCGAGAGTTGCCAGGTATTGGTTGAAAAGCCAGGGCGAGAGGTAAGACCCCTGGGGAACACCACAGGTGGAGAGCAAGACAGATGGGGGACAGAGGGTGTAACACATGTTGGTGCATGCTTACCTGCTGTCTGAGCAGGGGGTCAGGCCCTGGGTCCTCCCGGTCCAAACAGGTCCAAACAGGAATTGCCAAGAGATGCCCTTGATCTAATAGTTAAGAGCAGGAAGGAAGATACAGGTCTAAGAAGGTGGGTGGTGCTTAGACCAGGTGACCTAGATCCACTTGCACCTGCTCTGCATCTGCAAAGGAAAAGAGGCTGGAGGGCTCCTTAAGTGGGGAAACAGAGCGGCAAGCAGGAAGGCACCGGGGGGGGGCGGGGCTTGCTAAGTGGTGAAAAGAGCAGCAAGCAGGAAGATACCAGGGGGGGCGGGGCTTGCTAAGTGGTGAAAAAGAGCGGCAAGCAGGAAGGCACCATGTAGGCAGGGCTTGCTAAGTGGTGAAAAGAGCAGCAAGCAGGAAGGCACCAGGGGGGCGGGGCTTAGGCTACGTGACCTAGATCCACTTGCACCTGCTCCCCTTCTGCAAAGGAAAAGAGGCTAGAGGGCTCCTTAAGTAGGGAGACAGAGCGCCAAGCAGGAAGGCACCGGGGGGCGGGGCTTGCTAAGTGGTGAAAAAGAGCGGCAAGCAGGAAGGCACCAGGTAGGCAGGGCTTGCTAAGTGGTGAAAAGAGCAGCAAGCAGGAAGGCACCAGGGGGGCGGGGCTTAGGCTACGTGACCTAGATCTACTTGCACCTGCTCCCCTTCTGCAAAGGAAAAGAGGCTAGAGGGCTCCTTAAGTAGGGAGACAGCGCGGCAAGCAGGAAGGCACCAGGTAGGCAGGGCTTGCTAAGTGGTGAAAAAGAGCAGCAAGCAGGAAGGCACCGGGGGGGGGCGGGGCTTGCTAAGTGGTGAAAAAGAGTGGCAGGCAGGAAGGCACCAGGTGGGCGGGGCTTAGGCTAGGTGACCTAGATCCACTTGCACCTGCTCCCCATCTGCAAAGGAAAAGAGGCTGGAGGGCTCCTGAAGTAGGGAAACAGAGCGGCAAGCAGGAAGGCACCAGGTGGGCGGGGCTTGCTAAGTGGTGTAAAATAGCGGGAAGCAGGAAGGCACCAGGTGGGCGGTGCTTGCTAAGTGGTGAAAAAGAGCGGCACGCAGGAAGGCACCAGGTGGGCGGGGCTTGCTAAGTGGTGAAAAAGAGCGGCAAGCAGGAAGGCACCAGGGAGGACCTGCCTGAAGGCCCCCAGGGGCACTTGACCCGGCCCAGAACACGCCTTGGTATCGAACTAACTGATTCAGAACCAGAAGAGTCGGTTAATCACTGACGGCCTGGAACCCGGTCGGAGCTGCTCCAAATAGCTCAGCATGGACAAGCGGATTGAGTGTCCCGAGAAAATGGGTGGGGGGTGTGGGGGGAGGTTGCGAGAACGTATCAGGGAGGAACAATGGTATATCGTTTTTCTTGTTATGGGCTTGCTCCCAGAAGTTGTTTTTTTGTTGAATAAATCTGCTGTTGTCCTGAAAATCCAATAAAAATTGAATAAAAAAAAAATGGAAAGAACCCACTTATGGAGCCAAATTAATCATGCGGGAAAACCTCAGAGGAGTATGGTCAAAAAAGGAGAAGGAAGACCAATAGTGCCGTGCCCGGGGCTACCAAGAGATAGTGTATCAAACTCTGGTGGCAGAGGTATTGCTAAAAACAGATTCATTTTCGAAGGGCATACTGTAATGTGTACTTCCTCTGGTGTACAATAAATAGTAGAACACAACATTTTCAACAAATTTAATCGCAACAAATTTTCTGCACACTGTGTATTTTAATAAGGACGGTATCTCACTAGGGTACGTCATTTCATCGCCGGACGTTTTTTCGCAGGTTTTTTTACCACTGATTTTTGTTTTCTCTCAAAAAATCATTGAATTTTTGGGGGGGTTCAAAAAATGATATAAGTTGGGTGTGGGTGTATGGGGATATAAAAACAATTAAAGGGGATGGGAGGTTTTGGGGGTAACCCCCCAAAAATAAAAAATAATAAATTCAATTGGTTTTTTTGTAGTAAAAAAAATCCGCTGTAAAAACCCTGCAAAAAAATCCTGCGATGAAATGACATGGAACCCTCACTAGCGGCTGGTCCTAAAAGAACAGGCACTGCGACCGATACTTTACTAACTACCGGTGATCCAGCAAACCCTACTGAAATATTAGTATGCCCACTCAAAGGAATATCTGGAAACTTAGCATGATCTATAGAGCACTTTTGCGCCCCTGTGATGAGGATCTGCCCCACAAGGATGGGAATTGGTTCCATTTTCATTTTCATTTGATGGTTGTCCTATTCTGAGAAATTCCAAGAGAAATCCTCAATATTGTATTGATTAGTAACAAAAGACTTGCTTGGATTATCAAAAACATTGCTGTTAATAGGGGATGTAGTATTTGTCACAGGGCCAGGTGGTACCCATCCGCCCCTACCTTCTACCTGTCCTTCCTGACATCCACTTCCCCTATTCAACAGGGCTGCGTACGGTGCCCTCCAGTGGCCCTCCTATTTGCAATATGCCCACTGATTAGACCCTGGTGGTGAAAATGGTGCAAATGGACCAACACCTCTTCCTTTTTAGCCAATAAATTGCCCTCCCGTAGTTCCCTGTTGTACTTGTTGTATTAACACTCTTGTCTTAAGTTCCACTGTCTTCTTTTCTGCTTTTTCTTTCTCCACATTCACTCTAGTCTCATAATATTGAGCCATATGCAGAATATCTGACAGTGTTTTGGTCTGCCAAGCATTCTCCGATTGCATTAGATCGCTCATTTCTGCTAACAATTGCTGGACAAATTTATCTACAAATAAGTGTGTCCCTGCCGGCGTAGTCCTTTCTTGTCCTGAAAAATCAATAAATACTTTCTCGAACGAATTAAAATACTGTTACCCTTTCAGTTTTATTCTGTACACATGCTGCAATCTTAACCAAATTCATCTTTTACTCGGGTACCACCCCTTTGAGTTGTGCAACTATCATAGTGGGAAGGTTAAGTACTGCGGGAGCGAGCCTTTCGCCAGCTGTCCTGTCAGCGTCCAGCTGTAAAAGTGCATCCCATGTCCTTCCCAAAGTAGCGGGGTCCGTGACATTTCTAATTGGTGTCCAAATATCTGATGGCAAAATTACTGAAAAAAGTTTCCAAATCCCTACTAGTGAAGACAGAGGTATTTAAAATAACCTCCTATAAAACCCTGTAGGATTTTACCTAATGTCAGGGATTGTCTGTTTTAATGCATTTAATTCTTGCCTGGAACAGGGTATGTGAACAAATTGGGTATCATGTTTAGCGGCTGCATAATGGGTTTCCTTTGATTACCAATGACAGTATCTCCTTGAGCATCAAGCATAGCATGATGTGGTATATAAACAGATGGCACCCTCCGCATAGGAAGCTTCCAACTAGGTGATATTCATAATTTTAAAAGTGCTGTTAAATGGATGAGTTTCTCTGGGATACACATTATGGATGCATTATCTATTATTAGTTTCAAGTGTTGCAACTCCACAGAATTCTCTAACTCGCCTTACTCATTTTGCTGCATAATTGCATCCAACATTACTTTCATGGCATGCATCTACATCTGGGGGCATACTGACAAAAAGTACTGCTAATGACTGAAAGAGAGTCAAAGTGTTCGCCCATCTAAGAGCGGTACGTGTAATTAACTAATTCCTCATCTAACACACAAGGTTCTTTACATGCTGTGATAAGAGGCTGTTGGACATATTCAGAAGTATTTGTTTCAGTTTCTAATCCCAATCGAGCTTTCTCTAGTCCTTTCATTTCATCAGATATCTCCCAAAGTCCTTTAACATATGAAAAATCATCCTTCTCCGTATGACAAGTAGGCAGCTAAATTTCAATCTTGAAATTCCCTAGGAACTGGCAATGTTTGTTCCAACTGGATTCGAATCTCGTCACCCAAACATTTGAATAAAATTAGTCGCTCGGGACCTTGGGTTTCAAGTATTCCCTCAACCACATTCTGTCTGACTCTGCTCAATACTAACCAAATAGCCTGCTCGCTCAATTTTCTTTGTTGGGTAGGCCTTAAAGTGGCTTGTGTATTCCTAATAAAAGGTTCTAATTTCCTTGCCTTTTCTTTAGTCAATGGGCCATCTATATATTCACTGGTGGGAGGATCTATGCGGGCATCTAATATGTCATCCTCTTGAGGGGGCACATTTTGGGGATCGGGTAGAGTGGGAGGAACTTGGGGCCCGGGAGCCCTAATACTAATGAGCTCTGTGGTTGACCATATGGAGGAGGAGGTGCAGAGGGAACGAGATGTTGGCAAGGGTTATTATATTACGGGATCTTGGATAGTAGTAGGTGTAATGGGGTACATTCCTGTTCTTTGTAACTGACAAACTCAGTCTATCCCTCTATTATTTTGCTCACATTTTTGCTGATCTATCAGCCTGTGACATATGTTTTCAAGCAAATTTCTGTTTGCGTTTGATCTTCTGCATGGCATCCTAACGCCAATCGCGGATAACATCGAAGGCGGAGGGCGTAGCTTTATTCTTTAATAATACAGATTCTAAATGCTGAATTATGGATACGTCAAACGAGCAATTTTCTGGCAATCTCAAGATACACGTGTCTTTAGTCTGTTTTGTGCCATGAACTGTTGAATATCACCCCTAACCCGTATTAGACATACATTTCATATGCCGGGGTACCCTCTGGGGGTGCAGGCTGACCAAATTCTAAATCGTTCGCAGAGCAAACTCAAAGTCCGGACCAACATTTACGAAGGTCACTTGGACCAGGCATCATAAAAACGTTGTGATTTTTCCTGGCAAAAGAAGTTATTTGCAAATGTCTTCAGTTTAACCCACCCAACCTAGTCTTACCTGCAGAACAGCTACACTTACTGACAAAGTTCTGTCTCGGTTGCTCTGGGCGAAATAGCGCGTGCATTTGGAAGGGCCCCAGCCTGGAGAGGGTGTCTATGGAGAGAAGACCGCAGATTGAGGCTAGTGTCTGCTGCGAGCAATTAAATCTCCATGATAGCAGAGATCCCTGAAACGAAGCGGTCCATTCGGCAGGGTCCCCTCAGTCACGTCTAGTCAAGGTGCCCTCATCCTCGTTGGGCCCCCATATTGGGTGCCATTTTGAGACTTCTAAGCGCTATAATTCAAGCAAAATAAAGCATCTGAGACAGAGTTTCAAATTTGCAAGGTAAGATTTAATTTGCGCATAACATGCACTCAAGCGGACTTCAGCTTCATCCACAACCAGTATTTCATGAAGAGTGGAGAAGTGCCTGAATGGTCCACTGTGTCACTGCTTATACAAAACGGAGCCTGCATCAACATAGGTCATTTGGTATTCATTTGTAAAAGATAATAATGCAAATATGTTGAAACTACATACACAATGATGCACCTAATCCCCAGAAGGCAGGACAAATTGCATATTCAACAGATGTTATTGCTGTGTCAAGAGTCTCCACTTTGCTTATGGCTTAACTACATGCTCTATCCACCAGTTCACGGACAGTGATGTGTCTTTGCGGTCCTTAATCACAGAACCCGCCTGCCCTTCGTTCCAAAAATGGTCACCCTATTTGCATAACCTTTAAAAGATATATTTTGTGTGTTTAACAAAAATGGAATGGCTGAACACTATGACTCAGTATCTAACTAACCTCTGCTTAGCGCAGTCAGTCTTTACATAGCATTTAGCTAAGAGTATGAAACCATATTGAAATAGCTTTTCTTACTTCGCTGAATGGGAGGACCTGCTTTTAATGTTATTTAACCTAGGTTTATTTTGAAGGCCAGGCGGCTAAAACAAGCACTCTACACAAACCCAGCCTTTTCTTGTAATGACTGACAGAAAAAGCCACAAACACATTTCCATTTTGTTTTTATTCAATGACTGACAAATGCGACCCCTTTTTGAACATGATCAGGGTTTTGATCGCAAAAAGGGATTGGCTTGGGGCTAAGAAAAATACATATTAATAATAATAATAATATTATTATTATAGTCCAACATGTACTGTTGTAAAGGAAAGTGTATGACATGATGGGGACTCTAGTCTAACCCAGGGCTTGGTTGAAAGCACTTATAGGGGATACTATATAATGTTATATCTTTGGATAGAGCAAATAGAAAGTGAGGGTAAATACGATAATCCCTCCCCCAAAAAACCTTTAATGTTTAGTGTTAACAAGATGAACACAAGCATAACCTGAGCCAGTATTGGTCATTCCAGAGTTAGGAGGGGTCATCTCTGAAGCTACGTTTGGTGGGTGGGAATGTTTCTCTCAATGTATATCACCTGCTTTATGGCCGGGATCCAGCAAGGGCTACTTTGATGGGTTTTAAGGTATTTCCGTCCCCCCAACATGATTACTATCGGAGATGTCTCAAGTTTTACTGTCTACTGTGATCTTATGTATACAAGTTGTGGTGGGTCCTCTCATATTCTGCATTTGTATTATTTTACATTAAACACTGTAAAAAAAAGAAATTGGAAAAATAAATGCAATGCATTGACCTCCCTACCCTTATCCCCCGCCAGGTAAAACTTTGTCCTTTAAGAGAATGTATCTGCTAGCATATCCCTTCAATATAAGGGACTAAAATCTGAGGGGTGACTTAAAAGAGATGGATAATATGGACATCACAAATGCTCACGTTCACACCGCTTTGCAGCATAATTCACTGAATCGCCATCACTACCCTAGCACCAATAAAGTCATAATCACAGTGTCCTTCAGATTAACACATCTGGTAAATTATTGTAGAGGGCGTGTGATCTGATAGCCAAACTGGCTCTAAGCTAGGCCAGTGTTATTGGTGCACTACTAGATGGTGATCTAGGGTTCTACTGGGAGGAGTGAGTCCGATAGACTTACAGCAGCGAATATGCCTTAGCTGTGATGTGATACGATAGGTTATTTATAACGTGCTTAATACCCAGAGGTTTCTACCTCTGTAGGCAGATAATCCAATTTAACACCCTCTGAACATACACAACAAGTAAATCCATATTTGTATGAAACCTTATCTGCACTATGTTTTTCTAGTTAAGAGGAGGAGAGATTTATGCAGCTTCTGAAACCATTTTCTTTCTGCGAAATTGATAACATTTTTTGCATTCCTGTTATTGGAAAAATCTGCCTGAATAGATGTTACATAAGAAACTATTCATTCAATGGAGGCCAAATGCTTGCCTTTATATTGATTGATTTAATTTTTGTAGAGTGCTACATCGGCCTCAAAGTGCTTGAACAAAACAAGACTGAACAAAATAGGTAACCAATACAAGAGTAGAAATAGAATCTGCGGGGGTCATGGAAGAAGCATATCCAGCCATTTATAATGACTAGCAGAAGGGTTTTAAGGCATCTTTTAAAGTCTCTAAGGGAAGTTTGTTGCCGAAGCTCATGTGAGAGTTTGTTCCACAAGGTCGGATGGGTCCAGTCCACAAGGAGGCAAACCCTGGCCTGTATAGAAATTCCTTTTTTTTTAAAAACATTTTTTTTTAATTTCTTTTTGAAAAGAACTGGCAAATGGTACAAGTACGTGCTCATATGATGTCAGTACTTGGAAAATGCTTATCTAATGTATACACTAGACAACACGCTGTGTCTTTAACAGGACTTCAGTGCAGGGAACATTTGATGTTTGAGGCTCATTTGCATCCACCCAATGGGTGTGTCGGTGCTCTCTTCAATGCTCAATGAAGTACATGGGCCAGAGGAGACAGTTGAAAAAATAAGGCACTTTCACCCTCCTCTAAAAGGGTAAAGATAATTAATGGCTCTAATGTCCACAGGGAATATTATTCTAGTATTCTACTGAATACCTATGGAACAGAAAGTCAGTCAACTCAGAATACTTTTGTCTTCAGCCTCCTGCCAAAAGGGTAGAGATTCTTTATGGCTCTGATGTCATCTGGAAGAATATTCCAGTATTTTGTCGCTAAAACAGCACATTAATCTGTATTGTTTAGACTGACTGTTTTAAGTATCCAGGTGCAGATCCATGAAGGGCTATATGTTTCATAGTGTGTTTGAAATCCTTTCTATATTTTACCGGTAAACCAGTGTAATTTTCTCAGGATGTGGTGCTGTGTGCCTTTTTAGGGTTGTTTAACTATTTGTGCAGCTATATTTTGCAAGACTTGTCGTCGGTGTACAGTGTGTTCAGTTGGTGCAGCATGCAGTGCATTTCAGTAATTCTTTTAGAACAGATTATATAGAATGTGTAATGCTTGGAAAGTTTTCTTCCGAAAGAAGCGGCTTAATTTACTTTAGCAGCATCATGTTCTACGTAGTGAAGCGGAGTACTTTGTTTGGGGGATAATGGACAACATTGAACGATGTGTAATGTCTAGGACATTTACTTTTTTTGTTTGGATTTAATGGTTTTCCTGGATAGTTTGCCTGAACACATACTTGTGGCTGGTTTTAGTCAACAAGGATTAGTAACTAATGGGATTTCAGACTTGCCTTGATGTTCAGACTTGCCTTGATGTAGACCAAGCTAGTTTTCGGTCATCCACATTTCTGTCTGGTTGAAAATATATTGGATCCAAGGAATAAGAAATTGATGATCTCCATTTGGCCGAAAAATATTTGAGCTTCTTTGGCATAGCTTTAAAATACATCGCCTATTTTAATCGGACGACTGTGTAAGCATTTTATATAGCTGTTAAACAATTTACGGGACATGCATGATTCCTATGGAACACCGTGATCTTGTGACACTGCTGAGACAGTCAATAATGTTTGACTCTGAAGACTCTTATATTTTCTAGAAAGGCAGACATCCAGGCAGTTGCTGTCTTCCAAATTGCCACTGTTTTCTGGATGAGATTTTAAATAGAGTGGAATGATAGTGTTTCAAATTAAGCCTATAGGTCTAATAGCATGAGGAGTGCTTGTTGCCGTGATCAACGATTTGGTGGAGGGAATCCTTCATATCCACTAGGGTAAATGTTGTACCTTTCAGGGTGGAAGTCTGATTGACTGTCACTCTGTAGGTGGGGATTTTCCGAAAAAATTTGGAATTGAAAAATAGCAACTTTATCCTACATTTTCAAAAGAAGCGGCATGTTGGTATTGGGGCTGCAGTGTGAGATCCAATGTATGTTTCTCAAGAAGTTATGTAATCTATGCCTGTCTCTGTATTCAGAACAGGGCTATCTCTAAAACACTGTAAAAAGATGAAAATTGGCGTAAAGCTGTGAGCCCCCCTAAAGGTTTTTTTCCGCCTGGAATATAAACAAAGAATGAGACGCCTTCACAGAATAAGATAGTCACATAGGTAAATATATTTAGTACCAACAAAGCACTTGAGCGGAGAGAGGCTATAACATATGCTTTGCTAGTGCTCTCTGACTTATAATCTTTTGCTCCTTTAAATATTTTTCAGCTCTGTTAGCTTGACATGTAAATAACACAGGGTGCTTGAAAGGTAAATCACTGACTGGGCGAACAGGACGTTCGGTGAGTAATTATAGTGAAATACAAATAGACATGCAGAGGAAGGTTCAACTTGTGTTCCTTTTCTATCCGCAGCTTGAGGTCAAGGTTGAGGGTCACCACCAGTTGGTATTTGTGCATGCTACTTTGACCACAGGCTATTTCCTAGCTTGAGAGCAGTGCCTGCAAGTTAACACACACAGAGAGGTAATTTGGGATGCTGTTTTGTGGACCACAGCAAAACTGTTGACGTTTTGACAGAGAAAAGAGAACTGGTGTTCATTTAATGTATATTTACACAAAGGACCCTTTGAACATCAGTTCTACTATATGTGGTATCTTATAAACACGAGTTCCGATATACCGGTTGGGAAGAGAAAGGAGGCTTGGTACTTATGTCAATGGCCATTATTTCTTGTATTGCTACATCTTGCATTATCAATGGATTACTAACTGATGCAGATGAAACTGGAGGTTTGAGCAACCGGGCAAGTGCCTGACAGCAAGCGGGTAGATCATGTAGAAGAAAACAGCCCCTAAGAAAAATGACAATCATTAGGAAGGCACCAATTTTCCAGCAAAAAAAGCTGATGATGGACCAAAAGAAGCCAGTAAAATACCATATGCTATTGGGCACGTGGACTTGCTCAGCAACACTGTGCAGTTTCTTTATTACTTCGCGAACAAAGGTGGAGGTGTCGGGCACAGAGGCACGGCAATCGGCCTCTAGGGTTTTGCATATGCCTCCCTTGTCTGCAAGTATCATATCTAAACCAACCCATTTTGCAGAGCCTGTAATTCTACAGTGATATTACTCAATATTTCAGTGGTCATTAATGGTTTCTTCTAACAATCTAGCCAGGTGACAGGTATTCCTAGAGTTTATGGCAGGGCCATGCCCGGAAATGATTGCTTTAATGAGGTTGCCAAATACATGTGCACCAGTATCATTCTGAATAACAGTTCTGCGATTTTAGTAACATAATGGATTCCCTTAATGCATGTTACATAGGGAATAATAGAACTTAATTACACAATTGTACCCGACATGTATTTTTTCTTTCTTGTTTCAATTCCTGTATAAATACTGCATTGAAGAATTGAAACAAGTAAGACAAAGAAAAGATACATGTCGGGTACAATTGTGTAATTTTATAACAGTTTTACAATGCCAACAAAGGGGGACGTCTAATAGATATGGCTGGAAATATAAATCCTAAATGGCAACGGCCACTCTGTTTGTTTATTCATTCATTTGTAATGTGCACCAGACCCGAAGGTGTCAGGGCGCAGCAGTTACAGGATATGCAAAGCTTAAATAACAGGTTACACAGAGGAAACGTTACAAGGAAAAAGGAAGACTGATAAATACAATAAGGTGTGAGCACAGTTGCGCTACAGAGGTAAGAACATGAGGGGCCTTAAGGATCGGAATATTTGAGCCAGTTTATGTAGTTGCTTCTGAAATTCAGGTAGGGTTGGTCTTCTCTAATGGAGTGTGGTAAGGAGTTCCACAGTTGGGCAGCTTTGACTGGGAAGCTGCAGCCACCTACTTTTGATAGCTTAAGCCTGGGGATAGTGAGACAGTTGGAGTTGGTGAGTCTAATGGTTTTGGTAGATGGTCTCCTGTGGAATCTTTCCATGAGATAGCTAGGGGCAGCATTGCTCAGTGCTTTGTGGGTGAGGGATGCCATTTTTAGCTGGATTTTGTTATAGGTTGAGAGCCAATTATGTTGGCGCCTGATCGTAGTTATGTGATCTTTTAGCCACACAGAGAGCCGCTCTTAAGGTGTTATTTTGGAGGATTTGTATCCGCTGGATGATGGACTTGTTGGCCTCGATGTTTAGGGCATTTCTGTAGTCGATCCTCGAGAGTATGAGCGCTCTGGCCAAGATGATGCAGTTGTCGTTGGAAAGAAAGGGTTTGCCAGTTCGAATGAGCTTACAAGTGTAGGCAGTAGCAGAAGCCATGGCATTCTCTTGTTTGGCGAAGGAGAGGGTGAAGTCCAGGTAGAAGCCAAGGGTTTTGACCTCCTTGGCCACCTTAATGAGGTTGCCGTTGATTAAGAAAGAAGCATAATCCTGGTCTAGTTTCTTAAGGTTGGCGTGGGTACCCAGGATGATGAGCTCTGTTTTGTCATCATTCAGGCATAGACCGTGGGTGGCCATCCATGCCTGGATGATGAGGTACACTCCATTCACCAAGGCCAAATCCTTAGCGTAATCCCCTGAAAGTGGGAGGAGAATCTGAGTGTCATCTGCATAGTTAGTGTGGGTGATACCAAGATGGTCCAGATCATCAAAAAGGGGCTTGGTGAATATGTTGTACAGTGTGGGGGAGACACAGGATCCCTGTGGCACCCCGCAAGTGATCGGGATAGGGTCTGCCGCTGCTGAGGGGGAGAAACCCTCATGGTCCTGTCATTCAGGAATGACTCAATCCAGGTTATGGCGTCTTTAGAAAAGTGGGCATCTGAATCTAGGTGGCTGTATAGGACCTTGTGGCCCACAAGGTCAAATTCAGCCAAAAGGTCAAGCAGTAGAAGGAAGTCAGTTTTCCCTTTGTCTCTTAGTTCATCGACTTGGGACTTGAGGTCGATTAGGGCGGTCTCAGTAACATGTAGTGGGCGGAATCCTGATTGTCGTGCTCTCAGGAGTTTGTGGCATTCCAGATATTTTTGGACTTGGAGGTAGGCAATCTTAATGAGGAGTTATAAAAGAAAAGGCACTATCGTGGTGGGACGGTAATTAGTAGGTATAAGAAGGTCAATGGTTTGCTTTTTTTAACAGCATGAGCACCCATGATTGTTTAAGATTAGTAGGGATCGTGCTGGATGCAAAGGTGGCATTGATGGGTTTAGAAATGAATGGGGCAAGGTCTCTTGCCGCATCCTTTATCAACTGGGCTGGGCAAAGATAACCCTGCAGTTCGATGGCTTGAGAGAGAGAATGACTTTTTCTAATTCCAATATGGATATTTTGGTAAAGTTGAAACAGGCGGGGGGGGGCGGGTGATGGTTCTTTGGACCATTGGCCAGTGGTTTTGAGCGAGTGAGAAGGAAGGTATATTGAAGCTTTTTTTAAGGCTATTTTGTTTTGGAGGTTAGATACTTTGTTGGAGAGTGCCCGTTGTATGTCTGAGCACCATGTTTTATCCTTGGTGCAGGTGTCAGGAGTAGTCATAGGAGTCTCTAATTCCTTTAAGGATGGTAAATAATTCCTTCATACAGGAATTAGCATTAGAGATGCGTTTATTATAGGAATTACGTTTAGCTTGGCAAATTTCCTTTTTGTATTGGGATGAGACTTCAGTTAGTTTGCTTTTTTTAGCTTCTGAAGGGAGTAATCTCCAGGAGGTTTTGCAACTCCTCTTTAGTTGACGCAGGTCCTTCAGCTGCAGGGTAAATCGCTTGTTCAAGTGGGTTTTGGGCTTGCTAGGGCTGAGTTTGAGGGGGGTGATAGTGTCAAGTGAAGTAAGCATGATTTTATTGTATTCGTTGACCAGAGTATCTAAATCCATATTGTCTGCGAGTGCATTAATGGTAGGGAGGATGGCAGAGATCACATTGTCCACAGTAATATTCTTTTTGTTCCTTGTTAGACAAGGTGGGAGGCAAAGCAAAGGGGTCTGAAGGTTAAGAGAGTAAATGACAGGAGGAAGTGGTCAGTCCAAGGCTGAGGTGAGAGAGAGGTAATGTTGGCGGTACAGTTGTAGTCAGCCACCCAATCGAGGATTCTCCATTTATTGTGAGTGGGTTCGCTAATTTTTTGGGAGAGGCCAAGTTTGGCCAGAATGTTATCAGTGGCTGTAGCATATTTGTCTAGTGGGTCATCGAAGCCCAGGTTAAAGTCAACTAAAATAGAAGTTGGGAGGATGTTTTGAGGTTGTTTGAAATAATGTTGTAGATGTCCTCCTCGAATGTTCCAGTGGGGCCTGTAGATTAAGTGAATAATCAAAGTCTGGGAGTTAATCAATGAAAGTTTGACTGTAAGGACCTTTCAGGATTGGGTTGATTGGGTTGTAGCTAGTCTCATGGAGAGGCTGGATTTAGCAATGAATGCAATGCCACCACCTCGTGCTTTAACTCTATCCTGTCTGAGGATGGTGTATCCGTCTGGGACAGCTAGCGCAAGTATATGTCCTGCTGCTTCATGCAGCCAGGTCTCTGAGATGGCAAGAAAGTCCAGGTTGTCTGCCTGAATTAAGTCAGAGATGTCTGTAGCATGGGCGACTAGTGACCTAGTGTTTATTAGGGCTCCTTTGAGCGAATGGGCAGAGATTGTGGTTGTAGCAGGGCTATTGGTGAGTGTTAAGTGTTAATCATAGTTGTTAATCATAGGTAAAGTTCTAATGGGTGGTTCGAATATGTTGGCGAGTCTAGCTCGTAGTCTGGATTTTCTAGAGCTTAAGGTACATGGGTTACTCAAGATTGCACAGAATTGGCTAGCAGTGGGTAAGTCGTGTGACGACATTTTAGTAGAATTTATATCGGCTTGTTCGTCTAATGGAGATAATCTGGTAATGAACAATAGTAGTAGATTGAAGGTGAGTGGGGTGCTAATGGTGCGGCGGTTGTAGGGTGTGGTGCGCATATTGTGGGAGGATAATTAGTTGATGCTGGGGCCGTTAGTATAGGCAGCGTGGGCTAGTGAGGCTGTGTCGTTGTAGGCAGGAGAATTAACTAGGTGTACCTCAGTCGATAGGGTAGGCTAAGGTACTAGGCAACTAACAGTTGTACTCAGCAGTTGGTGTTTGGCAAAATGGCTGATTCGACCTAGGCAACAGTGAGTGTTAACTAGGACCGTCTTAGTCAGGTACTACAAGCTAAAATAGATAAAGTACTATGTTAATCTAGCAATGCAGGTAACCGCAATTGGCATTTGGCACAATAGGCTAAATCGATATAGTAACAATGCGAGTCATTAAATTTTTTTGGTTGTGCCTACCGTGTTGTCTTTCTGGGATGCCCATAATGAACAGGTAATCCTCAATGGTTTAAATATTGATTGGTGTTGCAGTGTTTTCACTTAGTTTTGGTTTTGCCAGCTGGCTGTTGGCCCATCCCGTTGGAACACTTATGGTTCTTCTCTGTGGTGTTTTCTGTAGGTATGCTTGTTTTTTGTTGGTTTTTTTTGCTCTTTATTTTCCACATTTCTGCCCTGCATTTATGGACACATTTTGTGTTTGTGACATACTTTTGAAGGGATTGTGTCCTCCGACGTATTCCTTATCTTTGATGTTACCCATTCCAGCTTGCTGCCCTCGGAAATTTTTTCAGTAGAGGGCCCTATGCGTCAACGTCCCTCGAGTCGGTGTCCCTCCACAGCCTCCGTATCGGCGCCGACGTCATCGTGCGTATAAATAGACTTGCGCAGCGTCCGTTGCTCAGTTCCGTTTTTTCGCGCTTTGTGGGCCTCGGAAATGTAACGCTCAGTTCCTTTCTTTAGGAAAAACCTTCTTATTCTTCGAGGATTATTACCTTAATACGATGGCGTCTTCATCCGAACCATCGACTCCATGTTCCGGTTTCAAAAAATGTTGTTTCTGTGGGAAGAAAATGTCGTTAACTGATCCTCACAGGATCGGTTTGTGGTGCCTGGAATCAGAGCATCACTGTTCGGAATGCGAGGACTGTATGTCCATGACGGCGAAAGCCTTGAAAGAGCGTTAGGAGAAGTTAGAAAGAGGTAAGGGCTTTAAAACTTCTACTCCCTCGAGTTTCTTCGGCTGAGTCGAGACATTTGTCTCCTCGTCGACAAAAGAAACATTCCTGTTCAAGATCTCAAAGCGGTTCTCATCAGTCTTCGAGATCAAAACACTCTAAGAAGAGGCGTCGTAGATCTCCCTCTTCTACTTCCTCTACCTCCCCAGAAAGGGTCACCTGCCCCACGAAACACAGCTCTCCAGCTAAGTGGGAGGAATTCCGTAAAAAAATGCTTAGCGTCTTCCAGAAAGCAGCCTCAACCCCCTCGGAGACGTCTAAAGGTGATACCCTGGGTGAAAGGCCCTAAAAATCAAAACGCTGTGAGTCGTTGAACCCGGCGTGAGAAACTACTTGAGAGCGTCATGAACCCTCGAGTAAAAGCAGTAAGACCGCGTCATTGTCGTCTAAGGTTTCTTCGACTCACAAATCTGCGTCATTGACGCCTTTGTCGAAGGATCCTACAACGGACTCCGATAAAAGTCAAACCTACAACTGTCACTATGTCACAGACAGTAGAGGTGTCAAAAGCTTCGACCATGACATCGAGGATGCCATCGACAATCTCGACGACGCCGAGTAGGATTCCGATCCTCTCAAGTGCATCGAGGTCTCTTCAAACTTTCTCGACGCCTTTTTTAGGATTGTCGAAGCCTTTGACTTCCACATCGACAACCTCGACGTTTTCTCAGCCAGTGACAACCAATTAGGCTCCTTCTGCTCTAGAAATGGGTTTTAAACCATATCCTAGGTCTGATTACTTTAGATCCTTGTCATCTATATATGAGGAAGGGGAGGATTCCGACCGTGAGAGACCCTTTGGTTTACAAAGGACTACAATACCCATGCTAGAGGAATTAATCTCTGAGGAGAACAGGTTAAAAGACCTTCAGGACTCTCTACATGAGGCAAGTGGTTTAGATACTTATCCAGAAGTAGAGTTTGCTGAACCAGACCCTGGAGAGCATGCTGAGACCCCTTATAGGATTCTGATGACCAGAATAATTGAATTCATGGGGTGGCCTACACCTACACCTCCTTTTCAGCAGGATGACCTTACTGATATTTTAGATAAAGGTCCACAGGAGGATCCTGTTCCTTTTCATACTGCTCTGGAAAGAAAAATGTTTGTAAATTGTGGAAACTCCTGAAGTTATCCCTGCAGTAAATAAAAAACTTTCTGCTAAATACAGGGTATCGGCTTCAGATCCTGAATATCTGAGCAAGCATCCCACTCCAGAGAGCTTAGTTATACAAGCTGCAACTTCATGTAACAGTAGGTCGGCATACCCTACTATTCCACAGGACTGGGATGATAAAAGATTTGATGCCATGTCAAAAAAAGTATTTTCGGCATGTAGCATGGCGCTAAAGTCTCAACGCCACTTGCACGTTAGCAAGATTCAGCCACATACTTTGGGAGTGTGCTTCATCTGCGGCTGACTGTCTCCCAGAAGGAGAAGAAAGGGAAGCATTCTTAAACATCATCAGGGATGGAAAGGATGCAATGTGCGAGTCCCTCCAAACAGGCATTGATTCTGCTGACAGCATTAGCAGGGCCATGTCGGCAAGTACCACAATCCGCAGATTTGCGTGGTTGCGGAAGTCTGGTTTTGCTCCAGATGTACAAGCCAGACTTCTAAACATGCCCTTTGACGGCACTTCTTTATTTGGTAAAAAGGCTAAGGACAGTCTGGAGAAATTACAAACATCCAAAGCAGCAGCGAAATCTCTTGGGGCTGCAATCCGGCAGACTCCGAATCGCCCCTCGGGAGCTTCCTGGAGGGCTAGGTCCTTTTGCTTTTACTCCACATTTGGAAAAGGCAGAGGACAACCTGCTCAAAGGGGCCAGAAACTTTTCACTCGTGGTGGACGGGGAAAAGGTACAAAAGCTGCAGCAGAAGGTGCCACTTTACCTTCGGCATCTGCGTCAGCTGCTTCTAAACCCCTCTGAGGTCTCCCCCCACAAGACGGCAGTAGGGGGCAGGTTATCTCAACAACTGGCAGAGTGGCAGGCTATTACATCAGATGCTTGGGCATTGGAGACAGTTGCCCAAGGTTACGGCCTGCCCTTCCTACACATTCCTCAGTCGTCCACGGGGAACCACTCTTTGAAGTTTCCAGACCCGCTCCTTATGCAGGAGGTTGTAGACCTGCTAGAGAAGGGTGCCATAGAACCGGTACCTGTAGCGAGGAACAAGGGTTGGTATTCCCCCTACTTCCTAGTACCAAAGAAAGACGGAGGACTGAGACCAATCTTGGACTCGCGAGGATTGAACAAATTCCTCAGGAAAGACAGGTTCAAGATAGTAACCCTTTCTCAGATCCTTTAGGCCTTCCAGCTTCAGGACTGGTTGGTATCTCTAGACCTTCGGGATGCTTATTTCCATTTGCCAATCCATCTCAAACACAGGAAATACCTGAGGTTCGCAATTGGCAACTCTCACTATCAATTTCGAGTTCTGCCATTTGGGCTGACTTCCCCCCCCCCCCCCCCGAGGGTTTTCACCAAGCTGCAAGTCTAAGGAGGGAAGGGATCCACGTCTACCCCTACCTGGACGATTGGTTGATCAGAGCAGTATCTTCAGAACTAGCTCAGATCCAGCTAGAGCATGTCAACCACTTCCTTCAAAAGCTGGGCTTCTCCCTCGACTTAACGAAGTCTCAGATGATACCATCACAGAGACTCCAGTTCATTGGAGCAGTCCTGGACACTTCCCTGGGAAAAGCCTCGCCACCAGAGGTGAGGGCTCAAGATATTCTACAGATGGTCACCAAGTTTCAAAATGCCCAACGTCTACCAGCCTTCGACTTTTTGAGGTTCCTAGGCCTCATGGCATCCTGCATCTTCCTAGTGCCAGAGGCTCGCCTGAGAATGAGATCCCTCCAGTGGGCACTAAGCACCCAATGGTCACAATTCTCAGGAAGAATGTCAGATCTCCTTCAAGTCCTGGACAGAGTAGCTCGAGACCTTCAGTGGTGGGCCTGTCGGGAGAACATTTTGAAAGGAGAACAGTTTTGGCAACCATGGCCGGAGATCACAGTGGTCACGGATGCCTCACTCACGGGGTGGGGAGCTCATGCCAACGACTTGACCATCAGCGGTCGTTGGTCTCCATCGGAGTCCAGACTACATATTAACCTGTTGGAGCTGAGAGCAATCAGACTAGCGCTGAAAGCTTTTCTGCCATCAGTACAGGGAAAGAATGTCCTGATAATAACGGACAGCACAGTGGCCATGCACTACCTCAACAAAAGAGGTGGCGTAGGGTCACTGCCACTGTGCAGAGAGGCAATGCAGCTCTGGTTTTGGGCAATTCAAGAAGGAATCTCTCTATCGGCAGTTCACCTAGCCGGAGAGAAGAACTTGACGGCGGACGCTCTGAGCAGGCAGAGCACAGTTTCCCACGAGTGGGAGCTAGCTCAGGAAGTCCTTCAAGAGCTCTTCACCCTTTGGGGAACCCCTCAAGTGGATCTGTTTGCCATCAGCATCAACAGGAAGTGCGACCAGTTTTGTTCAAGGGAATTTCCCCCGAGAGCAGCTCTAGGAGACGCGTTCGTAGTGGAGTGGGAGTTTCCACTCCTGTACGCGTTTCCTCCAGTCCCTGTCATTCCTCAAATGATCAGGAGGTTGAGAAGATTCCGGAAAACCATGATCCTAATTTCCCTGGATTGGGCCAGGAGAACGTGGTACCCGGACCTTCTGGACATGTCTATCTGCCCTCCGATTCGTCTTCCGCAAAGAGCGGATCTTCTCTCACAGAAGGGAGGTCAGGTTCTCCATCCAGACATCGGAACCCTCAACCTTCACGCTTGGTTTCTGAAAGGTTGGGATACAAGGATTGGGATCTCCCGGATGACGTCATGGAGGTGTTGCTTTCTGCCAGAAGGCCAGCAACAAAAACTGTATACCGCTGCCGTTGGAACAAATTTTGCAGCTGGTGTAGAGAAAAGAATATTGAACCCTTTTCATGCAGTACACCAATGGTATTATCGTTCTTGCTTTACTTAGCAAATTCAGGTCTTCAAATTGGTACGATCAAGGGCTATCTCGCAGCGCTGTCAATCTTTAAGCGTACTGCTGAGGAGCCTTCATGTTTCAAATTACCCTTGGTAATCCAATTTCTGAAAGGGTTAACTAATGTTTATCCCCAAAGCCTTTTCAAGTTCCATTGTGGGACCTAAATCTAGTCTTAATATTTCTGATGGGTACTCCTTTTGAACCACTCCATTCTTGTTCATTAAGATTTCTCACTCTTAAAATAGTCTTTCGAAGGGATTGTGTCCTCCGACGTATTCCTTATCTTTGATAATACGTTTCCAGCTTGCTGGCCTCGGAAGTTTTTTCTGTAGAGGGCGTTGCGTGTCGACGTCCGCCGAGTCGATGTCCCTCGACGACCACCGTATCGGCGCCGACGTCACCATGCCCATAAATAGCCACGCGTGCCGTCCGTTGTTCAGTTCCATTTTTCCGCGCTTCGTGGGGCCTCGGAACATCGTTGCTCAGTTCAGTCAGATAATCTAATCTACAATTTACTCGAAATATATCAACTCGTTCTCAATGGCATCTTCATCGGAACCGACAACGCCGCGATCCGGCTTAAAAAAATGTCGAGACTGTGGTAAATAAATGTCGATAACGGATCCACACAGGATCTGCTTGTGGTGCTTGGGAGCCAAGCACCATTGTTCGGAGTGCGAGGACTGCATATCCATGACAGCGAAAGCCTTGAAGGAGCGTAAGGGGAAGCCCGAGAGAGGTAAGTCAGTTAAAACCTCCTCGAAAGTTTCTTCGGCCGATTCGAGGCATTTGTCTCCTCGCTGTCAAACATTCCCATTCTAGATCTCGAAGTAGCTCCCACCATTTGTCGAGATCAAGACACTCAAAGAAGAGACGTTGAAGATCCCCTTCCTCGTCGTCTTCTGTTTTCTCCTGCCCCACAAAACACAGCTCTCAGGCTGAGTGGGTGGAATTCAGGAAGAAAATGTTAAGCGTCTTCGAGAAAGCGGCCTCGTCCCCCTCGAAGACAGCTGAGGAGCTGAGGGTGATACCCCGGGTGAAAAACCCCAAAAAAAATCAAAACGCGCGAGTCGCAGCACCCAGCGAAACATTCCACCCGAGAGCGCCACGGGCCATCGGGAGAGAAGGCACCGTCTTCGACGCAGTCGTCGAAGATTCCTTCGACGCGTGGATCGGTGCCGTTGTCGAAGGGTTCTTCGACGCATCGGTCGATCGACTCGACGACGACATCGACGCCGATGAAAGAGAAGACCACGGCTACTCCACAGCCAACGATGATTCCAAGAGCCTCCGGTATGACGCAGTGACCGTCGTCGATGACCTAGAGTAGTATCCTGATCCTCTTGAGTTCTTTGAGGCGTCTTCCGGTTTTCTCGACGCCGTTTTCGGCACCTTCGAAGCCTGTCACATCGGCATCGACGACATCGACGTTTTCTCGCCCAATAATGACGAATTTGGCTCCTTCTGCCTTAGAAATGGGTTTTATACCATTTCAGAGGTCAGAGTACCCTGGATTATCTTCAATTTATGAAGAAGGGGAAGATTCTGACCAGGAAACCTTCGAGTTTCAGAGGATTTCACCTCTGAGGAAAGAAGGTTGAAAGACCTACAGGAGTCGTTACATGAGGCAAGTGGGCTGGACACTTCCCCAGAAGTGGATTTTGTTAAGCCAGACCCAGGGGAACATGCCGAAACACCCTATAGAACCCTGATGGCAAGAATTATGGAATTCATGGGTTGGTCTCTGCCTTCGGCTGTTTTTCAACAGGATGACCTGACAGACATATTAGACAAAGGTCCACAGGAGGATCCTGTGGTCCCCTTCCAATCAGCCTTACAAAGAAAAATTGCATCTAACTGGGAAACTCGTGAAGTTATCCCTGCTGTCAACAAAAGATTATCAGCCAAGTATAGGGTAGCTGCTGCTGACCCTGAATACTTATCGAAACACCCGACTCCAGAGAGTCTGGTGGTCCAAGCGGCAACTTCATCAAGCAGCAGGACCGCTTACCCTACTGTCCCACAAGATGGAGATGACAAGAGGTAAGATTCTATGGCAAAGAAAGTCTTCTCTGCTTGTAATATGGCGTTGAAGTACATCAACGCCACCTGTACACTCGCCAGGTTCAGCCACACACTGTGGGAGTGTGCTTCATCAGCGGCTGACTGCATACCCGAAGGAGAGGAGAAGGAAGCCTTGCTCAACATTATTAAAGATGGCAAGGATGCCATGTGCGAGTCACTTCAAACTTGCATCGATTCCGCTGACAGTATCAGCAGGGCCATGGCGGCAAGTACAACAATCCGCAGGCATGCGTGGTTGCGAAAGTCTGGCTTCGCTCCAGTTGTACAGGTCAGAGTTTTGAATATGCCCTTTGACGGCTCTTCATTATTCGGGAAAAAGGCCGATGACAGTCTGGAAAAGTTGCAGACATCTAAAGCAGCAGCAAAATCTTTAGGAGCTGCTATCCGCCAAACTCCTTTTCGCCCCTCAGGAACCTCTGGGAGAGGAAAGTCCTTTCGCTATTATTCCGCATTCGGCAAAGGCAGAGGACAGCCGGCTCAAAGAAGCCAGAGAAGATCCACCCGAGGTGGACGGGTCAAAGGGACTAAGGCCGCAGCAGCAGCAGGTGCCTCTTTACCCTCGGCATCTGCATCAGCCGCCCCCAAACCACTCTGAGGTCTTTCCACACAAGACACCTGTATGGGGCAGGTTAACTCACCATCTGACTGAATGGCAGGCTAGAACGTCCAATGTTTGGGCATTGGAGACAGTTGCCCAGGGTTACTGCCTACCCTTTCTACACATCCCTCAGTCATCCACCGGGGAAGAGCTCTCTAAAAGTTCCAGATCCGCTCCTCTTGCAGGAAATTATAGACCTGCTAGAGAAAGGTGCCATAGAACCGGTACCTGTAGCGGACAGGAACAAAGGCTGGTACTCCCCCCTACTTTCTCATACCAAAGAAGGACTGAGGACTGAGACCCATCCTGAGCTTACGAGAACTGAACAAGTTCCTCAGGAAGGACAAGTTAAAGATGGTAACTCTCTCTCTCTCAGATCCTTTCGGCCCTCCAGCTCCAGGACTGGCTGGTATCTCTGGACCTTCAGGATGCTTATTTCCATGTGCCAATCCATCCCAAACACAGGAAATACCTGAGGTTCGCAATTGGCGGCTCTCATTCTCAATTTCGAGTTCTGCCATTTGGGCTGACCTCCGCCCGAGGGTCTTCACCAAGCTAACGTTGGTAGTGGCTGAGAGTCTAAGGAGGGAAGGGATCCACGTCTCCCCTTACCTAGACGATTGGCTGATCAGGGCTGTATCTTCGGAACAAGCTCAGACCCAGCTAGATTATGTCTGCCGCTTCCTTCACAAACTGGGCTTCTCCCTCAATTTAAAGAAGTCACAGATGATACCATCACAGAGACTCCAGTTCATTGGAGCGGTCCTGGACACTTCCCTGGGAAATCCCTCGCCACCAGAGGTGAGGGCTCAAGATATTCTGCAGATGGTCAACAAGTTTCAAAATGCCCAACGTCTCCCAGCCTTCAACTTTTTGAGGTTGCTAGGCCTCATTGTATCCTGCCTCTTCCTTGTGCCAGAGGCTCGCCTGAGAATGAGATCTCTTCAGTGGGCACTGAGAACTCGGTGGTCGCAATTCTCAGGGAGAATGACAGATCTCCTCCGGATTCCGGACAAAGTAGCCCGCGACCTTCAATGGTGGGCCTATCCAGTGAACATCTTGAAAGGAGAACTGTTTTGGCAACCATGGCCAGAGATAACAGTAGTCACAGACGCCTCACTCACGGGGTGGGGAGCTCATGCCAACGACTTGACCATCAGTGGTCGTTGGTCTCCATCGGAGTCCAGACTACACATCAACCTATTGGAAATGAGAGTGATCAGACTAGCGCTGAAAGCTTTCCTGCCATCAGTACAGGGGAGAAATGTCCTGATAATGACGGACAACACGGTGGCCATGCACTACCTCAACAAAACAGGAGGCCTAGGCTCACTGCCACTGTGCAGAGAGGCAATGCAGCTGTGGTTTTGGGCAATTCGAGAAGGAATTTCTCTATCGGCAGTCCACCTAGCCGGAAAGAGGAACTTGATGGCAGACACTCTGAGCAGGCAGAGCACAGTCTCCCACGAGTGGGAGCTAGCTCAGGAAGTCCTTCAAGAGATCTTCGCCCTTTGGGGAACCCCTCAGGTGGATCTGTTCGCCACAAGCACCAATAAGAAGTGCGATCTGTTCTGTTCAAGGGAATTTCCCCCGAGAGGGGCTCTAGGAGACGCGTTCGTAGTGGACTGGGAGTTTCCACTCCTGTACGCATTTCCACCAGTCCCTGTTATTCCTCAAATGATCAGGAGGTTGAGAAGATTCCGGAAAACCATGATCCTAATTGCCCCGGACTGGGCCAGGAGAATGTGGTACCCGGACCTTCTAGATATGTCCATCTGCCCTTCAATCCGTCTTCCACTCAAAGAGAATCTTCTCTCGCAGAAGGGAGGTCAGGTTCTCCATCCAGACATCAGAACCCTCAACCTTCACTCTTGGCTTCTGAAAGGGTGAGGTACAAGGATTGGGATCTCCCTGATGACGTCATGGAGGTGTTGCTTTCGGCCAGAAGGCCAGCAACAAAGTCTTTATACCGCTGCCGTTGGAACAAATTTTGCAGCTGGTGTAGAGAAGGTAATATCGACCCTTTTTCATGTGGTACACCAGCGGTGTTATCCTTTCTACTCTACTTGGCAAACTCAGGCCTTCAAGTTGGCACTGTAAAAGGCTATCTTGCAGCGCTTTCAATCTTCAGGGGCACTGCGGTGGAACCATCCTATTTCAAACTACCTCTAGTGATACAATTTCTCAAGGGATTAACTAATGTTTATCCTCCAAAACCATTCCAAGTTCCCTTATGGGACTTAAATTTAGTCTTAAACTTCCTAATGGGCACTCCATTCGAACCACTTGACTCTTGTTCGCTGAGATTTCTCACACTTAAACTGTCCTATTGGTAGCACTAACATCTGCTAGGAGGGTGAGCGAGCTACAAGCTCTCTCCTGTAAACCCCCACATACAATTTTCCACAAGGACAAAGTTGTCCTACAGGTGAAGCCTAATTTCCTCCCAAAGGTGGTTTCTGAATTTCATATTACTCAGAAAATTACCTTACCTTCGTTCTACCCTCCTCCCCATCCGGGGAAAGAGGAAGAAAGACTAAATAGGCTGGACCCAAGGCGAGCTCTCAGCTTTTACATCATCAGAATGGCTAGGATCAGGCAAGCAGACCAACTGTTTGTAGGATACTCAGTTCACAAGTTGGGACTACCCATAACAAAACAAACCCTTTCCAGGTGGATTATTTTGGCCATTCTGGAATGTTACAAACTGGCAGGGAAAGAGCCACCCCAAAATCTTAGGGCTCATTCAACCAGGGGTATCGCAGCCTCTTTGGCTCTCCAAAGAGGGGTACCGGTCAGAGACATATGTGCGGCTGCCACATGGTCGTCCGCACATACATTCACAAAATTTTACAACCTGCTTTCCTCCACTAGTCAAGAGACCAGATTTGGCAAGGCCGCATTACATTCGGTCCATCCCTAAAGGGATACATAACATTCTTACTCCCACCTCCAATTGCATGCCGCTGCTATGGGAGTCTATCAAAGATAAGGAATACGTCGGAGGACACAATCCCTTCGAAGAACAAGTTACTTCTTACCTTGTAACGTTATTTCGACGGGATGTTCCTCCGACTTATTCCTTATCGGCCCTCCCATCCATCCCCGCAGTAATACTTCCCTTGTGGTTGCAGCTTACGCTCCTTCAAGGTCAATAACCAATTCAGGCATGACGTTTCTTATGCTACAAAACGGAACTGAGCAACGGACCCCGCGCGTGGCTATTTATGGGCATGGTGACGTCGGCGCCGATACGGTGGCCGTCAAGGGACATAGACTCGGCGGACGTCGACGCGCAGCGCCCTCTACAGAAAAAATTTCCGAGGCCAGCGAGCTGGAAACGTATTATCAAAGATAAGGAATACATCGGAGGAACATCCCGTCGAAAGAACGTTACAAGGTAAGAAGTAACTGGCTCTAACATCTGCCAGAAGAGTGACCGAATTAAAAGCTCTATCTTGCAAACCTCCTCATACAATCTTTCATAAAGACAAGGTTGTTTTACAAGTGAAGCCTAATTTCCTCCCAAAGGTGGTCTCTGAATTCCACATTACCAGAAAATAACTTTACCTTCGTTCTAGCCTCCTCTCCATGCAGGGAAAGAGGGAGAAAGATTACACAGGCTGGATCCAAGGCGTGCCTTGAGTTTTTATATCAGCAGACTTGCTAGGATAAGGCAAGCAGACCAACTGTTTGTAGGATATGCAGGACACAAATTAGGATTGCCAATCACGAAACTGACAATTTCAAGGTGGATTATTTTAACCATTCTAGAATGCTACAAATTGGCAGGAAAAGAACCCCCTCAACATTTTAGGGCTCATTCAACCAGGGGTATTGCAGCCTCTTCGGCTCTCCAAAGAGGTCCAATTAAAGACATATGTGCAGCTGCCACATGGTCATCCGCACATACCTTCACCAAATTTTACAGCCTGGATTCCTCCTCTAGCCAGGAGACAAGATTTGGGAAAGCTTTGGTGCATTCTGTACATTCTTAAAGGGAAATATTTCATTTTTACTCCCACTTCCTCTTTACAGTACTGCTATAGGAGTCTATCAAAGATGAGGAATACGTCGGCGGACACAATCCCTTCGAAGAACAAGTTACTTCTTACCTGGTAACATTCTTTCGATGGGATGTTCCTCCGACGTATTCCTTATGGCCCCTCCCATCCATCCCTGCAGTAAAACTTCCCTTGTAGTTGCAGCTTAAGCTCCTTCAAGGTTAATGACCAATTCATGCAAAGCAAATTTAAGCTTCAAAACAGAACTGAGCAACAGACGCTGTGCCAGTCTATTTATACGCACGATGACGTCGGTGCCGATACGGAGGCTGTCGAGGGACACCGACTCGAGGGACGGCGACGCACAGCGCTCTCTACTGAAAGTTTCCAAGGCCAGCAAGCTGGAATGGGTAACATCAAAGATAAGGAATACGTCGGAGGAACATCCCATCGAAAGAACATCCCATCGAAAGAAGTAACTTGTTCTTATGTGGCTTTTGTCGTATATTGCTCTGATATTCGGATCCTCTTGCAGAGTGGTGTTTAAGTGCGTTTCTGCATAGAGCCATTGTGCTTTCTGTCATGATGTGCTTAATGTTTGCTGCCATTTTCGGGATCTCCTTTCTTAGCAGTGAGTTGCTATGGCTAAATATCTGTGTGCTGTTTGGGTTTTTTAGCTGAGCCCACCTTCCTTCTGCAGTGCTTCTTGTTGCAGGCCAATGAGCGAGTAACCTTGAAAGGCAAAAACTATTGCAGCTCTGCACTGTTGTCAAAATATGGTCATGGAGGAGTGTCTGATGTATATCTGTAGGTGTGTTTCTGGCCATAGAATAACAGACTACCTTTGGAGTTTGTTGATAATGTTCCTTATTCTCTGGCACTTTGCAAAATGTAGCTTGTCCTCGACCGTGCGGATCTTCCTAAACCTAATTTTCGACTTTACAAGGGGCAGGTGCTAATCGCATTAAAAAAAACCTCTAGCACCAGTCACCGGTTTAAACTAGGGAACACTTTCCGTCTGTCTGCACTGTATATTGGGGTACGTGGTTATCGTTTTATATGCACAGTAACACAAATGATTTTAGAGCAGCTTAGGAGATGACAGCATCCCTACTCGTTTACAATAGGGCGACCATTTTTAGTTTGGGGTATTAGGTGACCCTTGTGACACCTATACGCCGAAACATTTGCATTAGAGTACAGATAGGGAGAAATGGCATATGAGGAGGGACACACAACTTGTAGGTGTTGATGGTTATTTGCCCACCCATTAACTGCCTATGTCCATGCAAATCCCTATGGCCATTCCCACCTATTTCATGCCCCTCCCCACCCAAAACACCTCCTCGTGGGAACTCTTTAAGCTAGCTTTAATCAAATGTTGTGCTCAAAGTTCCTTCCAGTGTTTTTTTTCCCAAAGCAGTCCTCCGAGATAATTACTTAATTGGAGTTGTAAACCAGCTTCTGGTGTAATAAAAATGTCTTACCAGGTCTTCCTTCAGCCACTCGATTTATAAGCACTCGGCATGTCATTCAGTGAAGTCTTGTTAAAAAAAACAACATTGACAAAGCCAACAGTTTTTTGGCTTGTGTGCAAGTATTGGGCATTTGCCAGGCACTGCTATTAGATGCCCAGGTACTGGCACCATTTTGCACCTGCTACCATCATTGGCCAGTTAATACTACCACAGCTGTGCTTGGCAAGAGCCTTCACAAAAGCCGAAACTGCATTGCCAATGCTTGTTGTCTGTTTGCTATTGCCACTGGAGGAGACCAGCTGCCTTTTTCAATGTTTGTTTTATATAACACCCTCACTAGTATCAAATGGCTGTACCTAAAGAGCAAATATTGATCTTTTAGAAAATAAAAATTGAGGAAAGGGATGATCTTGAGTTCAGAAAGAAGATCACCTATTGCATAGTGTTGTAAACTTACTGAGAGTCGGATGCAATGAGACGATCCTAGTTAGTGCATTTTCACAAGGCTGTCATATGGGTCTAATAATTTGCCCATTGCATTGGAGAGCTCAGGTTTTCCTCGGATAACTTGAAAGAAAATCAGTCTCAATCGCTGAACTGTAGCTATGGTAACAATTGTCATTTAACATATTGAATAGTCTAAAAGCAAAGCCTACCTTTACAGAAGCGTTTATATCTGTTACTTTTGTGGAGTAAGCATGACTCGAAAGCCATTGACTTATGCTGTCAATTTGATGAATCAGACAGATTATCACTTGAAGGTTCATTTCTGGAGTGTTCAATGATTTACTGAGTTATTTACACTCCTCTGCATGGAAGAATGTTATCTTTTCTTTTCTGGATAAACGTGAGAATGAGTCTTTAATTATCAATTGCTCCCCATAGCAGCAGTAAGTGTTGTGCATGGGGTTGCTAGAGGTGGGGAAGATGTTCCATCCCTTTGTTCAGCAGTCTTGGTGCCAAGAAATTTGGAGAAAGTTGATTTAGAATGGTGATCCAAGATGATCAGAAGAAACAAATAGCCATGGGACAATTACTATTCCCCCCTCCCACCCACTTCACCCCATTAATGACCATGATGCTGATGGTAAACCGTGTCATTTGTCTGAACAGGAAGTATTATAAGCGCATAACTAATGAATAGGCAGTGGGCAGAAATTAAATGCAATATGGCCCTTCTCGGTTACCCTTCTAATTCTTGCATTGTGAACAAGGAGGCTAGCCGCTTAACTTTCCCCTCTGTCCCGAGTGATAATGATCCCACTTTACTAGATTGCCAAATGTTTAAACCTTATTTAAAATCTTTACTATACCGTTTTCTTTTTGTATGCTTTACCTACATGTCTGCCTTTTTGAAAACTGTTCATAGTACACTTCCGTTTTAAAAAAAATCAGTTTGCATGTTTGAAAATCGCATTGTTAGTGGTTCTTTGAACACCAAAGTAATCTTGTGTTATTTGATTTGGCTTGGTTGTGCATTGCAAATGGCAACAGGGATTTTTATTTTGTCTTTTTTTTGTCTTCTAGTAATCCTGCGAGGGTAGAATACCCCTAGTAGCTAAATGCACAGAACTGGGTGTTAACAAATGAGTTGCCAGAAATGAGTGGATACGTTTGTAGAGAAACCTGTTCTTCTTACAGGTGCTGTAACTTACCTGGAGTGACATTTCTTTTAGAAATTGGGAAATTAAGCTATTGTTGAAAGCTATCCATTCCAGAAAGGAGCAATTGCTTATGGCATTAGTGGATTTAAAGTTTGAATCCTTAATTGTAAAGGCCATGGACATACAATGTTAATGAATACAGGAGTGGAGGACATCAGACAAGAAATCACGCGATTGATGTCTGGACCTTTTATTTCTGAAGCATATTGGCTAGTATTGATCAGTACCTTTTTTTTGGTTTTTTTTTTGTTTTTTTTTATAGGAAAGACCCATATAGTTATTTGTGCAAGTCTAGACATCCTCTCTACACTTCAACTTGTTTCTACCATTCTACTTTTATGCTTCTATGTAGCCCGCACCGGCTTCATGTTTTTGTTCACTGAAAGATACGCTATTGGATTTTTCAAGTTTTACTTAAAAATGGGCTTCTATGGGTGGAGTGTGTTGTTAAAAACACCCATACTGCCCTGACAGGAGACCCTCTATTAGAGAAGTTGTGTGTGTTAGTTCAATAATTTCATGAAGCAAAGAATGGGAGGGGGTCTGAGATGAAATTGATGAACATGGAGTGAGTGGGCATCGAGAGTTCACGTTTTTGGGGTAGGAGTAGACCTATATAGAGGTGATTATGGCAGGGGCAGGTAAGTGGGCACATAAATAATTGCAGACTACTCGATAGTCATGGAGCCACATGCATTTATGCATTCTAGGTAGGTGGGTGACTTGCAAGCGTTTTTTGGAAAGGGTGCTTATAGCTTATGTGGGTATGAAACAGGGCATGAGATGTGTATGTGGAGGGAAGGAAATAAAACTAATACCCATGGGATCGCTTCCGAATGTGAGAGACGGATGCAGAGTAGAGGTGCATGTGGGGGAAATGGAACACCAACTGGGGGAGTGAAAACTAGGGTGAATTGAAAGGGATTAAATGAATGGATAGTTCAAAACACTGCCAGTAAAATGAACAGCATAGTGGCATATTTGCAAACGAAACATAAATGGCCTTCGTTCCGACTGTCGCAATAGCATTCATCCCCTCATTAAGGGGAGGACATGTACGGGAACAGCCCACCAGCAAGAGCAATGAAAGAAAAGTGTAGCAAGGGTTCATGGGCATTACCGGCCATGTCCTCCACCTCCTCTGTCCAATGAGGCAGTGAACACCATTAGCTCCCTCATGGTTGCTGCTAATCACCTTTTTTTGGGGAACCTTACACCATGTTGACCCACTTCACTATTTTTAAACTACAAAAAAGTCTGGCTTCAGAAATAGTATTGGGATTAGTCTCTTTACTATTTCTTATTAAGGGATGCAAGCAGCTGAGAATTGGAGTTGAGTGCTGAAAGCTGTGTGTTTTGAATGGGGGTTGTTTTGGGAGTGTGGTTGGTGCAGTCAGTGTGTTATTTACGGCAGTGTGATGGAATAATGCGGTCCTAGTGCACTGGCCACAAGGAAAATGGTAGATCTCGGGGAGTGGCGCAGATGAGGTCATGGGACACTGGTTAACCCGGTCCCTGGTTCTTCTACACCATGGGGCTGCTGATGAGATCTTGCTCATGACCTGTGTTTTATGCACAAACGCTTCCATCTGTGGATATTGTTTTATTTAGTTTTGTAAAGACAGGCAGAATGCATCATGTGAGTTTTTATAGCACCTTTGTAGTATTTTGTTTGGGGTTTCTTATCCACCTCCATTACCGGTTAAAAATGCAAAAACAATGTTAATATTTCAGATGACAAAAGCCTCCAAACAAAAGGCACACATTAACCGTAGGCTAGGTAAACTAGGTTGGATAAAATGGGGCATTGCCAACACTATGCATAAGTGTGGATACATTGTAATAATGGAAATGCCCACGTGATTTATGGCAGAGTTTTTTTTATGAGGGTTATCAAAAGGGAAGTGTTAAAGTTAAAAAGGCTGAGTTAAGTATGGAAGGCCCTACTTAATTCTTGCCCTCAGGGCACCCCTACTGCCCGTTGCAGCCCCCTGGTGGCAAAGGACCCCAAGGCAAAGGACAGCTCCAAATGGTGTCTGCTGGGGAAGCATGAAGCCTGCTGCTGTCTATCTGCTGCAACTGACCAGGTAGGGGCGATGCAGCCGAGGGACAGCAGTCACTGCTCCCCACTTAACTGACCCACCCATCCTTTTACTCATATTAATTAGTCTTATCGCAGCAGCCTTAACCATCTCATTGCACTGTTTTGCTAAGCCTTCTCTCGCTTCTCTCCAGGGAAGTCACATTCTTGCATTTCTTTTGTGTTAAAACCAGGCCTTTTCCCCCTATTGTAGGAAAGTCGAATCTGGGTGTTTCTGCAGTGCGCTGTCACCTCCTCCACCCCCTCCGGCCTCACAGCCCTGTGTTCCCCTGTGATGTGTAGCCTGCTTGCTGCCTTCTGTGTGCCTCCTGTGTGAACTCGCCCCTTCGGGTGCTTCCTGTGGTCGCGGCTGTGGGCCAGGCTTTTTCTCCTCCCTCACTCTCCCTTTTTGCCTTCTCGCACCTTCTATGGTACTCTCAATGTCTCCCATTTTCTCAAATTGCTATTCGATTTGCTACCCTATCCCTCTCACTAAGTCTGGAAGGAAAATGTTTGAGGGATATCCTGCTCTCCTTTACATCATCAGTAGGTTGAGGATATTCAGGAAATCCATGATCGTGATTACCCTAAATTGGGTCAGGAGGACAAGGTACCTGGACCTTGTAGACATGTCAATCTGCCCTCCATTCCATCTTCCCCAGAGAGTAGATCTACTCTCACCAGAAGAGGGACTGTTGTCTTCACCCTGGAATCGGAACACTGAACCTAAATGCCAGGTTTCTGAGAGACTAAACTACAAATATTGGGACCTCTCGCAAGACATTATGGAGGTGTTGCGTTCGGCTAGAAGACCAGCAAGAAAAGCCCTATACCTCTGACGTTTGAACAGGTTTTGCAGATGGTGTAGAGCAAAAGATATAGCTCCTTTCTCTTGCAATACACCTGCAGTGCTGTCTTTTTTGTTTCTTCTTTTTTTTTAATTCTTTTTTTTTATTGCACCTAGCCCATCAGGAACTGCAGGTGACTACCGTTGAGGGATACTTGGCAGCATTCTCTATTTTTAAATGCACACCAGAGCAAGGCTCTTACTTTAAGATGCCTATTTGATACAATTCTTGAAAGGACTGACAAATGCATTCCCACTGGTCGCTTTTCTGGTTCAGGCCTGTGATTTAGATTTGGTACTTGCTTTCTTTATTGGTGTGCCTCTTTGAGCCACTCCATTTCTGTCCTCACAGGTTGTAACCTGGAAAACCTTCTTTTTAGTGGCCATCACTTCTGGTCGCATGGTTAGTGAGCATCTTGCGAGCCACCATTCACAGTATTCTCCAAGGAGAAGGTAGTTTCCCAAGGTGGTGTCTGAATTTCATCTGACGCAGAAGATCACGCTAACAACTTTCAGTCGCCCTCCTCGCCCTTCTAAGGATGAAGAGAGGTTACACCGGCTTGGTCCGGAAAAGGCTCTTCGTTGTTACATTTAAAGAACGTCAGCCATCATACAGGATGACCAACTATTTATTGGCTGCACTGGTCACAAATTCGGCCAAGCAGTAACCAATCAAACACTCGATGAATGATTTTATGCATTTCGGAGTGCTACTCCATTGCTGGAAAGGGTATCCCTGAGAATCTAAGAGCCCATTCCACCAGAGGAGTGGCAACTACTTCGGCTCTACAAAGAGGTGTACCAAGTGCAGGACATTTGGAATGCTGCAGCTTAGTCCTCGCTCCACACTTTCTCAAAGCATTACTTCTTAGACACTGTCAGGACAGGGCGCTCTCTTTGGAAGAGCGGTACTGCACAATATTATGTGCTAATCAAAATTGCACAAAATCCATTTCTCCCACCTCCATTGCCAAAACTAGCTAAGATGAGGAATCTGTGGGAGGGCACAATCCAATAGAAGAAAAAATTACTTAGCCCTGGTAAGGTTCTTTATGATGATGTTCCTCTCACAGATTCCTCATCGCCCTCCCAGTGTACCCTTCGAACTGTGAGCACATTTTTGTACTTTTGTCTTTCAATGCCCGCGCAGGTTATTTAATTTCTCAAGACTGGGCAAAAGAGTACAATAAAAGAATAACTAGCAACTGAGGCTATGGGCGCGGTGTGTGCTATTTATATACTGTCGAGTCTGGACCGGGAATGGTAGCAGACGAGGGTCAACAGTCGAGGGTCGTCCACGCCAATGACACACAGTGCCCCCTGCTGTGGAAACTTTTTCTGAGGCTGAAAAGCAAGATACGAATATATATCTAAGATGAGGAATCCATGAGAGAAAAACATCCATCAGAACGAACATTACCAGGGGTAAGTAATTTGTTCATCTGTTGTGTGAATGACTTGTATTTTACTCAGAGGTACAACATGTCACTGTGTGCGCAATTTTGTTAATTTCACAGCGCCATACTCATGTAAATGATGCAGGGGACACCCCCGCAACCCCGGACCCATTATACCATTTAAGGGGTGCGGGGGACACCCGCAACCCCTCTCCCCTTAAATGGTATAATGGGGTACACCTATACTTGGTCAAACCACAGCATTTTCACTGCATTTTTTTTTTTTACTGCAACATTTTTGCCGCAATTTTATTACCTGATACCGATTTAAGATCGCCTACATACCCATTGGGCATTACATCTTGTAACACATACAGCTGCACATTTGCTGCTTTTAAAATCTGAGCTTGGGGTGCGGGAAAATTCTGGTAATTAAGTGGCATCACTTTTACCCTTTTGCACTCATACTCGTCTCCTATGCATCCTCCTTAATTAACTTTTAGTTCATCTAACTCCTTCTGAATCCTTCACTCTCTGCCTCTGATTTTGCATTAAATGTTGCCTACAAAAACAACTACCTGCACTCGTGCCTTCCCCTTCTTTTTACTCTCCTCCTACTACTTTTCCTCAAATCCTTTTCTCTTTCTCCTGCTTCACTTCCGTTTCCCAGGGTTTTCTCCACCTTTTGCTCAAGCTGCTAACACAGCTGCTGTCCCCCTTGGCCCTTTGCCGTCTTCGCTCATTTCTTTAGTGTATCCTCATTTTCTCTTTTCTGAACTCCTAATTCCTCTCTTCCGTTTTTTCTTTTAAGCAAATAACTTCTCTGCCTGTAATTAAATACCCCTCTCTTCCGTCAAACCTATAGTCTTATTTCTCTTCTCCCTATTCTTTCTAAACTGCGTTAGTGTGCCGTTCACTCAACTTTTTTTTCTACCTCGAGTCTTCTCTCACTTTGTGGATTTCACCATGCCCACTCTACTGACATAGCTTTCTGCATGTCACAAAATGTCTTACCTCTACTGTCTACGCACTGCTGTCATTGCATTTCATTCTAAGGAATCTGCCTCTTTTGATTTCGTGGATATTATCAATCTGCCTCTTTTGATTTCGTGGATATTATAATTTTTTAACTTTTCATCATGGGTGTTTTGGGCTGTCTTCTTTCTTGGTTTTTGGCTCATCTTTTTGAGTTCTCCTATAATTTGTCTTGTGACAGCAAGTCATCTAGTACTACTGTTGATCACTATTGCATGCCTCAACCATGTATGTGGCAGCCAAGCGGTCTACGAGGATTAGGAGGCACATGTCCACTGTGTGGATGATGCGATGTGGGTCTCTGTCCCTGTTGAAAGGGTGGGGGGGGTGTACTCTGTGAGTCTGAAAGAGGTAGTCTTGAGAGGTTTCCTGTGGTTTTCCAAATTGTAGCCTCTGAACCTAGTTCCTACAGAACTCCTTCCCAGTATTTCACTCCAGTGCATGGACCCAGTACTATATAGATTTTGAGGTAAAGATAAGTTCTATTGCCATATACCTGTCATTCAAGTGAGCAGTCGTTCAGTGCACAGCCACTCCGGTCTAAGCTTACCTCCACACCTCCTTCATTTTTAGTATCAGGTTTCTCTTCTACTTTATTTTATTGAGCAACTTTGAAAATGTAACGGGGGTTTAATCTCATCCATCACTATATCCCGGTTTACTGACAGGGACGTCATTTTGAGGTCTCCCTTGCTACCCCGGAGGTCTCACTTGCTACCCCTGTGGTCTCCCTTGCTACCTCTAAAATAACGTTTTTTTTCGTTTTTTTCTTTTTTTTTAATTGAAACTTCTGGGCTGTGGCCAGCGAAATGTGGCTCTGTTTCTGAAGTGGCTGGCTTTCTTGTTGAGGCATCCTAACAAAAACTGGGGGTTCCACAATTGGAGACGGAACCTTTTTCACCAGAAAAAAACCTTCTCCAGTGCCACCCCTCAGTCCCCTTTTCGGCATCGGCGGAAACAGGCCGAATTCACCAGCGCTCCTGGGTTTGGCTTCGGCCATGTAATTCCACGTGCGGATACTTCTTCTTTGTCTTTTTATCATTCAGGTACTCGGTCCTCGGACGTTACGCTCCTCCCCGGCGCATGTCGACTTCCACAGGGTTCAGCATATGTCCATCCTGCAACGGGCTCTTCCCAAATGTAGACCCCCCACGCCCTCTACCTACGTTGCACGGTTGGCAAACTTGTACAGTGTGTGGCTCGCTGTCATCGTCGGAATCGCTGAAGAACAGACTAGCCAAGTGGTGGGGGGGGGGGAGTTCTTCCAGAAGTCTCCTCCAGAGGACCTCAAGAACTTCGTGAAACACTGAGCCGGGCCCAAGGTAGGGCCGCTATTCTCCATCGCACCCCGCAAAGGAGACTCCTTCCCAACGATTCTCCCGTGCGGGAGGGATCGTTCAGGTCCTTGTACCAGCACGTGCACCGAGGCTGCTGCAGCTACCGTCCTTGGGGCAGAGGGATCCTTGGATGCTCCCAGTGGCAGTGTTGAGGGACCGGAAAGTTCTTGTACCAGATTTTCATCCCTTTTACCGGCAATATGGCAGAGGGGCTATGCCCTAGTACCGACAATGCATCCGAGGGGGCGCCTAAACGCAGCTCTACCGACCCCCGGGTCGAGGGTGTTGCACCTACTGGGTCTAGGCCCTAGGAGCAGGGTAGGCCTCGTGATCCACACGCAAGAGTCTTGGAGGAGGCTGGGCCCAGCGAGCCGAGCAACACGTCGCAGGCATGTGGCAGGCAGTTCGACAAGATGGCCAGATAGAGGCACCTGTCCGACGCCATTCCAGGAGTTTGGCGAAGAACGAGTGTCATGGTGGGACTGGACTCAACCAGGTACGTGGCCTACAGCCTATCCTTCTTATGCGCAGGGCAGTTTCCCGCTGTGTCCATATGGCAGGGTATGCAGAGGCGCCAGCAGCTCCTGGCTAGCCTGTCAGTACCCCCTATCACCTCTCCGGTCAGTGAAGAGAGGTTCTATGAGAGGTTCATCGGGCTCATGAAGTCACCGCGGATGGGGGTTATCCTCAAGGACGCCATCAGGGAGGTCCTCCCTACGATGCTACAGGCACCACAAGCTCCTCCGCCAGCACCCCCGGACCCGGTGCAGCCGCTGCCTCCTCCACAGTCGATTCCTCAGGTGGTTCCGTACCAGCCTCCGCCTCCTCCTCAGCCTCTGGCCGCAGTCACTGTACCCCAGCCTCCGTCTTCAGCTACTCCTCCACCTCCACAGGATCCTCCTGCTCCACAGGATATGGATGAGGAGGAGGATCCGGACACGCCATCCAGAGCCAGGGCCTTCCACGAACGCCTTGCAGGGCTGGCAGAGTATCTGGGCCTACCCCAACCTGAGGCTGAACAGCCAGCAGCAGGGGTTCTGGCTGAAGTCATCACTCATCGCCCCTGTGCCAAAACGGGGATTTCACTTTAAACCGATGTAGTCTCCCTGGCTAAGAAGGGTTGGCTAAAGCCCGACTCGGTCCAGCCAGTCAATCGATACCTGGACGCCAAGTACAGGCAGAAGCAGGGGGGATACACTCTGGCTATCTGCCCATCCTCAGCCACATTCCTCAGTGATCGCTGCAGCATCACTATACTACAAGCCTCAGTCGTCATCAACCTCCACAGCAGCGACGCTACTAGGCAAGGAGGAGAAGATCTTGGAGGCGTATGGGAAGAAACTGTATTCCAACACGTCCTTGCATGTTTGTCAGGCCAACGCTGATGCCATGCTGGCCACGGCTAACCAAAGGATATGGCAGGAAATTGCGGACTTCCTCCCGGAACTCCCTACACAGAGCCAATCACATTTTAAGGCGGGACTGGCTGAGGCCAAGCTGGTGGCTCAGGACCTCATGGAATCCACCGTGGCCCATATTGACACCTCTACCTGTGCCATCTGTATCGTCATGGACAAGAGAAGGACAGTCTGGCTCCGGGCAATGAAATTAAACCTGGACATCCAGGAACGCATATTAGATCTAGCTTTCGAGGGGGGGGGTGACCTTTTCCACTCCACCACGGACGAAGAGCTGGACAAAAAGTAAAACAGCTCACAAACGGCCAAGTCTTTATCCATCTTGAAAAAGACCGCACCCAAGTCGTACACCCAGTCACAGCAGTGCTCCGACAGGGGGCGTACTTATGGAGGCTTCCGCGGCTTCCAGGAATGGAGATCTACGCAGCCGGACCGCTCGCCGTCTCAAAACCGGCGCAAGCAACAAAAGGTGGGGAGGTGGGGGAGTAAGGGCTCTTTTCCAGTCCCCCCTACTCTGCGACAGCCTCCGAGGGAAAGAAGGCATGACACGCCCCTTCAGGTCCACCTGTCTCCAGTGGGGGGCAGGCTTGTTCTCAATGCACATTTCTGCTGCCGGAATTTTGCGGACCCCTGGATCCTCTCCGTAGTATACACTGGGTACCGCCTACCCATCCTAGCCTCTCCTCCCTCCTCCCCTCCACTCCCTCAGGTTGGGACAGCAACTCTTCTGGCCGAGATCCGGTCACTCGTAGAGAGCCAGGCAGTGGAGGAAGTCCCAGCTTCCCAGCGAGGCATGGGCTTGTACTCCAGGATTTTGGCCATTCAGAAGAACCAGGCGAGCCTGAGAGTTGTGCTGGACCTTTCCAACCTCAACCTCTCCTTGCCTCTACAAAAATTCCAGATGGTTACGCCAGCTTTTATAGCGGAGACATTGTGCAACGGAGACTGGATGTGCTACCTGGATATGAAGGACGTGTACCTACATGTCCCGATTTGGCCGCCCCATCGTTCTTTCGTCCAGTTCAGGATCATGGGCTACCATTTCCAATACAAGGTCCTCCCTTTTGGCTTCAACTCGACCCCCAGAGTCTTTACCAGGCTCATGAATACGTTGGCTGCCCTCCTCAGAGCGCAGGGCCTCCACATCTACCCATACCTCGATGACTGGCTCGGCAGGGCTACATCTCCGGAAGTGGTCCGCCACTCTTCCCATGCCCTTATGAACACACTGCACGATCTGGCCTTTTGCTCAATCTCAAGAAGTCGCAGCTGCAGCCCACGAAATCTGACATTTTTGGCCCTCATCTGGGACACGTGCTCCCTGGGTCTCTTGGCGGCGGTCCTATTAACTGTCCCACACACAATATTGAGGATGAGAAGGATTCAGCTGCACTTCGCGGCCTCGTGGAACCAGGATCGGGGCTCTCAATCCGAGATGATCAACGTTCCTCCATCCCTCCACCCGGCCCTAACCTGCTGGTCCAGATCCAGGGACTGCAACCTATGGACGGGCAGGCCCTTTCGGCCGCGCACCCCGCAGGCAACCATCACCACAGACTCCTTGCTCGAGGGCTGGGGAGCCACCCTGGGCGATCTCTCGGTCCACGGCACCTGGACTCGACAGGAGCAGGAATACCACATCAGTTGGTTTGGGCTGAACACCATCTGGCTAGCGCTCGGAGCATTCATACCACTTCTCAGGAGCAAGGTTGTCCTCATCCAGACAGACAACTCAACCAGCATGTACTACGTCAACAAGCAGGGAGGCACCAGATCCGTTCCTCTGTGCAGACTGGCAATCAGCATGTGGGAGTGGGCCCTGGAAAACGACATTTACCTCATGGTAGGCCACCTTCCCGGGGAGTCCAACTTGGAGGCGGACAATTACGAGTGGCAGAAACAACATCATTCAGGAGATCTTCAACAGGTGGGGTACTCCCCAGGTGGATCTCTTTGCCACCTGCCACAACAAGAAGTGTCCTCAGTTCGCCTCCTGGCAGGGACAGGGCCCTGGCTCCCTGGGTGACACATTTCAGCTTCAGTGGAATGGCATGATGGCTTACGCCTTCCCGCCCACTCTACTGATTCAGAGTGATTTGCAAGATCAAGGAGTCTTGCCAGCTCAACATCATTCTAATAGTTCCATGGTGGCCGGCCAGGCTATGGTTTTCAGAAATGCTCCGCCTCTCGGAGATTCCCTCCGATTCACCTTCCGACAGGCCCAGCACATCTTCTGGCGCAGCAGGGGGGGCAAGGTCGTCCACCCCGCGCCTCAAACTAGCCCTCACAGCATGGTGCCTGAGCAGGTAACGCTGCTGCACCTCAGCTTCTCCCAGGATAATCTGGAAATCTTACAGGGCGCAAGGAGCAAGGCTACCAGGGCGCAGTATAAAAGTAAATGGACCAGGTTCTGCCACTGGGCAGACTCCAAGGAAATCGATCCACTGGCGTGTACTTTGGACGACATGCTCTCCTTCTCTGCACACCTCGCCCACTCTGGTGTGCAGGTGGACACCTGCCGTACATACCTCGCAGCCATCGGGGCTCGTCCCGGAACTCGGAAGAGGGGACCTTCTCCTCCAATCCTATCGTCAAACATTTGACGGGGCTTGCAAGGCTCTACCGCCCATCAAGAGGCCGCCCCCCGTGTGGGATCATAACATGGTCTTGGGCGCCCTCGCGCACAAACCGTTTGAGCCAACGGCGTCCGCGGACACTAGGCTGCTCGCCATCAGGATGGCCTTACTAGCAGGCCTCACCTGAGCTCGTAGAGACAGCGAATTCCAGGCGCTGGTCGCCTTGGAACCATATGCTACCTTTCACAGGGACAAAGCAGTCCTGCAGACACACCCAGCATTTCTGCCCATGGTGATGTCTTCTTGCCACTTGAACGAGGAAATAGTCCTTCCTACGTTCTTTGTCGATCCTAAGGACGAAGCACAGAGAGTGCTGCACTGCATGGATGTCGGGCGTGCCCTGAAATTCTACTTGGACAGGACCAAGGGCTACCGCAAATCGGACGCCCTGTTTGTCACTTTCGGAGGCTCAAGACCAGGCTGTCAGACCTCCAAGGCCTCCATATCCCGATGGATGGTCTCGGCCATCAAAGAAGCGTATGAGGGCCAGCACAAGCCGCTTCCGGCCAACATGCACTCCCACGCTGTCAGGGCCAAGGCAACGGCCATCGCATTCCAGCGCCATGTCCCTTGGCAAGTCATAAGCAGTGTGGCCACTTGGGCCACTCCCTTGGCTTTCTGCAAGCATTACTGTTTGGATGCCGGCTCTAGATCTGATGCAGCTTTCGGACAGGCGGTTCTCACTAACCTATTTGCTTAAGGAGGGTCTCCTCTCCATCCTGGGGCTACATTCAGTTGTAATCGCCCATGCAATATGGAAAGGGGACGGGACGTAAGAGTAATTATAAGTTACTCACCCTAGTGACTAACAGACACTTTTTTTAAAAAAAAAAAAATTTTTAAACAACTTTATTTATTAATCAAAGGCAAATGACATCGAAACAGCTAAACAAGTACTTTACCCCTTGTTGAGTCTTTATAGTCTGGTAGCGTAATGCACGTCACCTGTTGTATAATCTTCAGGTTGACTTTTGTCTTTCAGCCTCCGAGTGTTTTCTTTTTTATCCCTCAAGTCTTTGCCCCAACGCTCTTGGTACTGAAGCACCTCCTCCGCTTTGGCCCTAGAGAGTAGTCTGTAAAGTCTAGTCACTCCTTTCGTTGTCTGCCCTTCCCGTAAGGTCAGTTCCAGGCCTGTTGGTGTCCTTGTGCCCGCCTGTTTCACTGTTGGGTGAGTTATCCAGTGCCTGACCTGTATGTATCTGAATCGCTCATTTTGCTCTAGGCCAAATTTCTGGTGGCATTCTGTGAAGCACACTGGGGTGCCGTTAATGTATAAATCTTGTAGGGTCAATTTTTTCGGCTCCTGTCCACCCATCCCAGAACCTTTTCTGGAGGCCCGGTGAGAAATCCGGGTTGTACATTAACGGAGAGTTAGTGCCTGGCCCTCGTGGGATTCCCTTCCTTTTCCTGGTTGTGTCCCAATTAAGCAGGGACCACCTCGTTGGTCCAGAAGAAGGCCTCCTTTCTCTCTGTCCCTTGTTTTCAAGTATATTAGTGCTGTAAGAGGTGTCGCTGTGGCCGCTTGCTCCATCTGGCACCAGCCTTTATGGTTGTCGGGGTTAGCCCACTGTAACATTGGGGCTAGCTGGGCTGCCAATATGTAGCCTTTTACATCCGGCACTCCCAGGCCTCCGAGCAGTGGTGGGCGGGTCATGTGTTTCTGGACCCTGGGCTTCTTCCCTTGCCAAATGAATTTTGATATCGCGTTTTGCAGTTCTTTGATTTTGGCCTGAGGAATAGCTCCCACCACATAGAGAATACGGGGGAGGATAGTCATTTTTTACTGCCGTGATTCGGGCAAACCACAACAGTTCCTGGCTCTCCCACCTGAGCATGTCGTCCTGCATCTGTTTCCATAGGGGGGTATGTTCGTTTTGTATAGTTTATGCGGGTAGCTCGTTAGGTGAATCCCCAGATACTCCATTGAGTCCTTCACCCCCGGCACCTGGAAGGCCTTCTCCAAGTGCTCAATCACCTCTCTCTTCTCCGTAATGTTCATTGCTTTGGATTTCGAAAGATTGATGGCGAATCCTGAAACCTCCCTAAATTCCTGTAGTTGTGACATTGCTCGGGGCATTGTTACTTCTGGGTCTTTCATAAAAACCATAATGTCATCGGCGTATAGCGCAATTTTGTGCGTTTTCTGACCAAATTTCAGGCCGCTGATTTCCTCATCCTGCCTAACCCGCGTGGCAAATGGCTCCATTGCCATCGCGAATATCAACGGGGAGAGTGGACACCCTTGTCGCGTGCCTCTGCGGATATTGATGTATTTTGTGCTTTAGCCATTGATCATGAAGCTTGTTGCCGGAGTTTGGTAGTTAGCTAGCACCATATTTATGTATTCCTGTCCACATCTGAAGGCCTCCATCACCATTTCCAGATAGCTCCAATCCATACTGTTGAATGCTCGTTTTGCGTCCAGGGCGGCCACCGCAATTGCTTGTTGCGTCCTTCTCCCTACATCTATTACATCTGTTGCTCTTCTTACATTGTCCTGTTTAAGTCTACCTGCAATGAAACCTGCCTGATCTTCGTGGATCATGCTCGGAAGAATCCTCATCAGTCTCGTTGCCAAGCTTTTAGAGTATATTTTCGCATCGGTATTTAGCAATGCGATTGGCCGATAGCTGGAGCACTCCCGGGGGTCTTTTCCTGGTTTTAATAGCAGTATGGTTGTGGATCGCCCCATGTCTGGCGTCACTCGACCCTCTTCCCTGATTGTGTTGTAGAGCTTGGTCAATGGGGCCAGAAGTTGCATGCAAAATGTTTTGTAGAAGCCATTGCTGAAGCCGTCCGGACCGGGAGCTTTCCTCGTCGGAAGTGCTGTAATTGCATCACTGATCTCCTGTGCTGTGATTGGGCTTCCCAGGTCTCCCCTTTCCTGCTCCGTGATTCGTGGCCGGATAGTTGAGTGAATGTAGGAATATTGTTTCGCTCTGTCCAGGTTCTTTCTACACAGGAGGTCTTCATGGAATTTCAATATTATTTCCATCTTTTTGTCTTCCGCTGTGTGGGGGATGCTGTGCTTATCGTACAGTTGCGTAATGTAATTTTGGGCCTTCCTTTTCCTCAACTTAGCGGCCAGAAATCTGTTTGCCTTGCCCCCATGCATTGAATAGTGTCTGGGCCACTCGCTCTGCCATGTGGTTCTCGAGCTGGGCTCAGATTTTCCTGAGTTTGCGCAGGGACTTCCTTGTTTGCCAGGCCTTATGTTGAACTTCGGCATTCTTTACCTCTCTCTCTAGTTGTTGTGTTATGAGGAACCTGTTCCTATAGTACGTTGTCGCCTGGGATATGGGCTCCCCCTAATCACTGCCTTCCCCGCATCCCATATTCCCCCCCCAGCTCACTTCCCCGTTGTCATTTTCTTTAAAGTAATTATTGATGGTGCTCTCTATATGGGCCCGTAGCGCTGTATCCTTCAGGAGGAGTTCATTTAGTCTCCAAGGTGACTTTTGTTTCCGCACTCCCTCTCCGAAGTCCACCCCCACCATGACAGGAGCGTGGTCCGAACAGTATTCCACTCCTATTTCTACTAACTTTATTTGGGGAATTAGCATAGCCGATACTAGGATCATATCGATCCTGGAATAGCCCAAATGAACCACCGAGTAGTGGGTGTACTCCCTGGTTTTCTCATGAAAAAATCGCCACGTCTCTATGACCCCTAGTTCTCTGAAGAGACGCCCCAGTGCCTGCCTATTCTTTTGGTCCAACACTGTGCGGGGAAGGGTTTTATCTAGCGCCGGGTCCATGACGCAGTTAAAGTCCCCGCCTATTATCAGCTGCCCAACTGGTTTAATAGGTTTGAGAGGAATACATCCTGCCGCTCATTGGGGGCATACATCGCTAGGATCGTATACAGGCAGCCCTTTATTCTCCCCTTAACCCCGAGGTATCTTCCCCCACTATCTTTTCGAAGTTGTAGCTTCTTGAACTCTGAAGTCCAGTCCTATCAGGATAGCCACTCCTCTCTTCTTTTCCCCGCTGGAGGTGTAAAACTGCTGTGGGAAAGCTTGGTGGGACATCCTCCTCTCATCTTTCGGGAGGAGATGGGTCTCCTGCTGGATCCCGATAGACGCCTTCATGGCCCTCATCCTTTCCAGTATGGCTCTCCTCTTTGTCAGGGAATGTAGCCCCTGTACGTTCGTAGAGATTACATTAGAGTCTGCCATCCTTCCCTTATGGGGGTTCCCCTCTCTCTGTGGCCCGCTCCCCCTTCACCTCAATGACGCCTGTCCCTGCTCTTTGCATTTTTAATCTATTCTGGTTCATACTGCCGCTATTTACACTGTGTTTTGCTTCTCTACACCCCCAAACTGCCCCCCATGTGGCCCTTGTGACCAGGATTACCCATAATCCCCCCTTCTGAAAAACTGGGGCTTAGGGTCACTATATAGAGCTTTACTCCCGAGCGGTCTCAGAGATCCCTGTCTCTGATTGGATTCCAAGGTTCGGCACCTCCCTGTTCCGCCTCTGCAGGCCTGTAAATACATATGTTTTTGTTTTAGGATGTTACCGTAGGCGTCTTTAGTCATAGACCCCAGGGCTTTCCGGGTTATCAACCTTAAGCTTCCTGACGTGGCGAGGTGTTAGCTGGACCTCTAAGATGCGGCTCTCTCCTAGGTCTGCTCCTGCAAGATCTAGTCCATTCCCATGCGTTGGCCCCGGTCTGCTGTTTGTTTTGAATCCGACCACTCTCCTCTCTGCTTTGGTTCTCTTCCACTCCCAGCAGCTCGAGGCCCTCTTCGCAGGTACTGATTTTCTTCTGTCTACCCTCCCAACTGAATGTGAGGCCAAACGGATGCGACCATCCATAGGGGATTTGCTTATCCCGCAGAATTCTCATCACAGGGCGCATCAGGTGCCGCTTATGCAGGGTAGAGAGTGCCAGATCCTGGAAAAGCTGGATCGAACTCCCATTGTCAGATCTGTGGTGGCTCTAGCTGATTTCAGAACCCTTTCTTTTATGGCATAGGATGTTAGTGCCACCAGCACGTCCCTAGGGCAAGCTCCTGGTTCCAGTCTGCAGGGCCAAACTCGATGGATCCTATCAATCTCTATTGCTTCCGGCTTAACGTCTAGTAGCAGGCTACCGAAGGTCTGCTGCAATGTGTCTCGCAGATCTTCATCTGGAACCGATTCTGGTAGGCCCTTAACTCGAATGTTGGATCGGCGAGACCTGTTTTCAAGATCCTTCACTTGCAGCTCGAGATTATTTGTAGCTACCGCTATCTGGTCCAACAACTGGATGGCTTGTTTAGCTTCTTCTGATAGGATGGAGAGGCCATTCTCCGTTGTGTCCACTCTCTCACCCAGCTCATTGATCTCCTTACGCACTTCCTGTAATGAAGTTTTAAGGTCGTCTCATAGTTGCCCTATTTGGGTCTCGAATGCATTCGTCATTCTTAACTCCATGCCCTTCAAGCAGGTCAACAGATCCTCCTTATTCAGGTCTGTGGCGCTAGAGGCTGTATCCGACATTGTCTCTGCAGAGCGTTGTGGCAGCGACAGTGTGTTTAGGTCCTGTGGTTGTTGTCGACCCCAGCACTTGACCAGATGGTTCTCCTGGATTTGGGGGGACCTTTTCGCCTTTGGGGGTGCACTTTTCGTCCTGGCACCAGGCATCTAGACTAATCACGGATAACTCCTCTTTTGTGCCCACCGCCCATGTGTTGCTGCTGCTGGGGCGGGTATTGGCTGGCCGTGTGTCCCCACTACTGGGAATGTGTACAGTGCAGCGCAAGCCCCCAGTGCATCCATGTTCGGCTGTGGCCTCTACCCCCCACTTCTATCATATGGGGTTGCTGCTATTGATGCGATTTCCCCCCTGAGGAGGATTGTCCTTTAAATCCCCTTTATCTTCCCGGCGTCCAGTGGGCCCCGGAGGAGCGTCCGCTAGTCCTCCGCCCCACTCCTCCTCGCCCCAGTCAGGCCCACTCCAGACCAGCGCTTGCTATTGGGCCTCCCTCCCTGCTACTGTCTTTAGGCTTAGATGAGTGCCTCCCCAGCTGTGCCCTGGGGAGGTACATGATTGCAGCCCAGTGAACTAGTTGGCAGGCTGGTGCGTGGGCTGGCTGGGGAATGCATGATTGGTTGCCAGCAGCGTTAATGTCTTAGCGGGAGACATTGGACCCATGCAGCGTGCGCCGTACCTTTATGGAGCTGCCACCTTCATAGACGCTGCCGCGGGCTTCCTTCAGTACAATCCGTGAGCCGCTCAGTAGGGTGATGCTGGGGTTCGCCGGGTCTCTGTGTCTGCTCTCTCCTCGCAGTGACGCCGCGGACGGGCACCGTCAGCCGCTAGGGGTAAGCCAGCCGAGATGGTCCGGGCAGCCTCAGGGGAGCGCCGCAGTCCAGCGTATCTCTTAATGTTTGGTTGAGAGGAGCTCAGCGGGTGTATGTATCTCAGTATCAACTCTTCGTTGCATCTGCGCCGAGTCCACACACACCAAACGCAATTGAGAGAGGCCGTAAGTGTGGGGCTACCCCCGCCACCAGGCGCAGCTACAATACAATTTTGATGTCAGCCACGTACCCAAGTTTCTGCTACAGTTCATAAGGCATAACGCTCATTCCGACGGTGGACTGTTTGTTTCATTCAGTGCCTCTGTGCGGTCACGGCCTTGGACGAGTTTATGCCTCTTGTGCTTCCTTAGGCTTGTGCTGCTGCTCTTTGGTTTTAGGCCAAAAAAGGAGTAGTGCAGTATTTGGCTTTGGAGCGGGTGTGTGCGATATGGTTCCCCTCCTTCCCGGGGAAGGGAGATGGCTCTAGCGCTTAACAGGTCTTGCGGGTGAGCAGGTCTCACCGTACTATGACTTTCCAGTTGTGCTGTTAATTTGCCGCCACTACACCACCATCCCTCCACTGCAGCCCTGAGCACAGCTTTTAGTCTCAATCGCCCGGGTGGTAGGCACAGGGGAGAGCTGCCACTCAGTTTTTGCTGCCTGATCTGGGGCTCCCTTCAGGATGCCAGCGTATCGCTGAGCAGGGAAAGGAAGCAGCAGGACAGTGACTCCTCACATCTCCATTTGGTTTACTGCAGGCGCCCACCGGACAAGGAGCCTTCTCTGGCCCACCCGCTCTCCTTACCTGGCAACTGCGCCTGATGGAGCCAGGAGGAACCCTCTTAGTTCGTCGACACCGAGTAGGTGCACGTCGGATTGGCCGGGCCTTCCGATTCGCCACCAGTCGAGCTCCGGGGCTCAGCAGATCGCAGAGCGTGGCCCCCGTGGCATTGGCTGTCTTCTCTGCTGAAGTGCTGGAGCTGTGATTGAACGGTTGTTCCGCCAGTCCTCGCTATGAAGCTTGGTCAGCACTGTCTCTGTGCAGGGGGAGTTGGTATGGATGCCGTTGTGCCTACGGCCTCATTCGTCTCCCGTTCAGGGGTTATGGGGGGGGCTCCAATGCAAGAGTGCCAATCCAGGGGAGGGCTGCGCCCACCCCTCTGGCGGTGTGTGTGCTCGGCTCTCCAGAGCTCAATGGTGCGAGCGGTGGCCCAGCCCCCCACCGGCACCGCCTCAGTGATTTCTGCTGCCGGTGACTTTTCCGGGGCACCTGCTGGTGCGTTGGCCGTCCCGGGCTGCGACCGGCTTACCAAAGTCCTGATCAGAGACGCAATGTCAGCCTAGCCACGGGCCTACGCTCCCCGGGGAAGGAGTGCAACCGCTGGTTCCGCACGGTTGCCCCTTGGCTTTGCTCGCAGGGTTTACCAGTGCCACCAGCCTTCCACTCTCGCTAGGCCCCACGCCCCTCTGCTCTCAGCTCCTCCCGGGTGCTCCGCTCCGGCTTTGGGCACCCACCGGCGTCTCTGCGTAAGCACTGCACTCTTCTTAAGAGGGCCTTCACGACAGGGGAGAGGGGGCAACTTTGCCAGCGACGTTTTTTGGGTGTATCAGTCCGATTTCGGCCAGAACTCAGTCCGGTGGTACCCGACCCTTTCCACCACACAGATGTCAAATTTCAGCAGCCTGCAGGCTGGGCAGACTTCAGGAATTCGCCATTCGCCAGAGGTTCGCAGGGAGATGATCTCTCGGGCTTCCATGTAGCCTGCGCCCCCCTGGTGGTCTCGTGACTAACATACTCTTAGTCCTTTGTCCCCTTTCCTCCATACGTCCCACCGTCCTCCCCACCTAATAATACTGGTGTCATTAGGCAATGTTAAATCTATTGTCGACTCGTCAATGGGGACTGAGATGTGACGCCAGAGGGCGGAGTCAGGGCAGCGCATGCTGCCTGTGCCGCACCCCTGCACGCCTCTAAATTTAAAGGGGAAGAAGATTTTTTTTCTGGTAAAAAAGGTTCCGTCTCCCGTCCCTTGAAGGGACGCCCATGCAGATTGGAGGAAAGGGGGCGGAGTACGTTAATCACTGCGGTGAGTAACTTAACATTTTTCTGCCATTGTCTCTGTTACGATCATCACAAGACATTCCATCTCAGTGTCCTCGGTCACTTGACAAAATCCTTGTGCCTAAAACCTTGTGTACAGTGCAGAAATGTTTGACCATAGCATATAAAGTGGCCCTTGATTTCATTGGGCCCCAATTAATGCTTTGTTGTAAGGTGGCTATCTGTCCTATCTCCATGGCATGCTGTTCAGGATGTTTGTTTGCATGTACGAGGTAACGAGTGTCCAGAGTACAGGATGCTGTGTGAGTGCCCTGCTTTACCTGCGCTACTCTAAATCCTTTAATACACAGTTATGTACCCTCCCAATGGTATGTGTTTTTCCATTCTCTGGTGCCTGAAAATTAGATCCACACAGGCTTGACATGTGGCCAACTTTGCACCAGACCTGCAGATGAAAGTTACCAATTTAACGGTATCCACTAGAGTGTAATTTGCTTTCTGACTTTGAGGACTTTCAAACATGTAATTGCTCATTTTAAAATAGCCGGTGAGATGGCTGTAGCTGGTAAAATAGCGCAGTGTGCTGAGCTCGCTGGTTGCAGGTTCAAATCCTGACAAGGCCAACTCAACCATTCATCCTTCTGAGGTTGATAAATGAGTACCAACACAGGTTGGGTGATATTGTATGTATATTTGTGCTATATAAGCACACATTATCATTTGACCTTGGACGTCTGCTTGCATTCACAGTAATTTGTTAAGGTGGACCTATACACACTGATATTAACTGTTTAATCAAGGGGTGAAAGGTCGTGTTCAATCACTTCCCTTGATGTCACTTCGGGGGTAGGGTCAAATTACATCACTTCCTGTGATGGCATCAGAGGTCAAGGGTCATCTGATGTCACTTCCGCTACCCCAGTAATTTTGGTGAAATGACGTACCTGTTCACTGATTGGGCGAAGGCGCATAGGATGGCTCCAAACGAAATTATGATTTAGTCTATTTTGCTTTGCGACTTATTGGCATTTCCATTAGTGCTTTGCAGGACAGCACAATGCAGCTGCCTGGTTCAATCCATTAAAATGTTTCTTGTTGAATTGTTTTGACTAGACGCATGGTAGAACATATACGCGCATGCCGATCCCTGGACTGTAGTGAGGCCCACGTCCTGTTTCCAGCATACTGCAAGGTTGCCTCCCACAGAATTCCGCAGTCCTGGCCATCTGTTAACAGCTGTAGCTAAATGGAGGAGGGCTTGAGCAAGACCAAACGGGGCACGTTTCATTCTAAACTCTGCAAGGGCCCTCCCCACGAATGCTCATTTTAATTTGTGCAGAACTATAATGGTAGAATTTCAAATGTCAATGAAAGTAGCTTTTGCGTGTGTTTTCTTATTTCTTTTTTTGGTCTAACGTTTTGTGGCATGTACAGTACATGTGGTTACTGTTCATTATTTCCAGAGGGAGTGTCGTCTCTCAAAACTCTCCTGCGGCGAGCCTGGGCCTTATCAAGATAAGCGAGTTCAGAAGGAAAACACGCAATGTTTTCCTTAGTAATGATGGACCCACATGAAACGCTATCATCAGCACACAGATAGAGGCACTTCCTGTCTTTTTTTCCAGTCTCAAACAGTAAAGTTGAATTTCTTCTTTAGTGTTTTCTTTATTTGCAAGTACATTCCCTTACCATTTGTCTTAATTTGCACGTACATTGTTTTTGACTGTTCACAGCTCTCCTATAAAGGAGGTCAGAGGATTAGTTGATCGTTGAATGCACCAAGAGTCCTTCAAAATTGTAAAAATTGCGCTATAACACCATTCTCCATTATGGGTAAAAAAAAAGAAAAGCCACGCAAGCACTTGTTGTTCTTAAAGTAATTGGTTCCCTTTTGATGTGATTTATTTTCATATTTTATTTAACTTAACATTGGTTGTTTATTCATGACTGTGTTGGCCCAAAAAATGTGTCCACATCGGTTCCATACAGCATTTTTGTTTCAGATTTGTTTTTAGTATATGATTTGTCCTGTTGAATAGCTCACGGGTTAAGTACTCGTCTGTCAATGCAGCAGCCTGTGCTTGGCAAGTTTGAATCCCGTGGGCTGAGTGGGCCCTTCATCCCCCCGATGTGGATTAACTTATTAGTACTCCTTTGGAGAGAAAAAAAACACCAGCTAATACAGTGCTTAGAAGCACGAGGTCATAAATATTGAATAGAAGAATAAAATGATACATTAATTAAAGCCACGTGCCAATTATTTAAAAATGACATAAATCAGACAATATGAATATGTTAAATCTATCCTACAGGGATGACCGATTCAGTTGCCTTCTAATGCAAAACGATGAGGTGTTTTTATTACGTTGCTTGGCAGAAGTGGAGCAGAGCGGTCAGTTTTTGGTGGAGCAGGGAGTGTACTGTTTTCAGGGACATTTTAAAAAGATGGACTTTGTGAATTATTTGAATATTGCGAATGAGGAAGCCCCGTTAACTGTGGGATTAAAGGAGGTAATTGTTTGCATATTTGCTATGCCTGGCTATCAGACACCGATCGTGCTCCCACTCTCAGCACTTTTTATTTCTGCCTGTCTTTTCATATGCGTTGTCAGCTGCCAACTGTATGAAAAAGATCTTGGTGGGCGTAGGAGAGGGTTGCAAAACAAGGTTTGACATTTTGCAGTTTTCATTTAGAATGAAAGTGCAGTGCATATTTTAGCCACAGTTGGAACGTTAGACTCGTTTGACTGAGCAAAGTACATTATCATAACCGAAAATAACCATACCACGTATTTTCTGAACAGTTAACGGTTAAAGGCGGACAGTCTGATGCCCCTTTTGTACCTTTTGAAATACCCCTACGAGGAAGGGGACTAAACACCAGTGAGTGTTCCAGCCTGCTTTGCATAAAATCAAAAACATTTTGGGAACATCAAAATAAGCTGTGTGAAGGTCAAGCAGTGATGCACTTGACACAGGAAGGAAGTGGCTCAACACGTCTTTATTAGTGAGCTCTAAGAAAGCAATTGGACTATTGCTTCCATATCTAGGGTTCATACTACAATCTCTATAACAATGTTTCTAAAATAAATCGTGTAGGAATTGGTTCTCGCCGGATTTTTAACACCCTTAGAGATTAATGTTTAACTCCCGTTATTAACCTATACTTTCAAGTTCTTGCACCTCCTTTGGAAACCCTGCTCTACAACTAAAGTTCAAAAGATGTGGCCAACAGAAAGTTCCAAAACTAATCTTAACAAGTCTTTTCGCCTCCAGCTACCCCAACCTTGATACACAAATGTTCAAATTTTCGGTTAACAAGAGTTCTCAAAATCTTATCCTTAAAAACCCAGTCCTTCGCTAATAAGCAAAACTACAAACTGCTCCTCTTGGGAAGGCTCTTCCAGGGTCTATTCAGTCTGCTTTTAACAGCCCTCTGAAAACATACCCAGGTATAAGGTCTCTTGTATCGGGTTACTTCTTTTAATCTCTCCCTCAGCCTCTGCTTGTTAATCTTTTCATGACATTCCTTGCATACTCCAGGTCTCACCCCTGACCTTGGGTTTCTTCAGCTTCTCCCAACAGGTCTCTTCCAGATCTTTGGTTTCTTCAATCTTCCCAGACTTTGGGTTTCACTTCAAGGGGTATTTCTCTACCCTCTATTCATGGTCATTTTCATGCAGATGATAATTTGTCAACCTCCTGCCACAGGTCTGTCTGCTTAAGGAAGCCACCTGCCTTCAAGCTTTGTTCCTGGGTCAGGACCAACAAGTAGGTCTAGCGCTCTCCAGCAATCTCAACTGTTATGGAAATGGGCTCTGGGTTAGCCTTCTCAGGAGTAGATGCCACAGGATAGCCAGGACGTCCACTACCTTGGCCCAGTTAGCATGGTACCTGTTTATCCTGGAACTGTTCTGAAGGGCAGCAGCTATTGGTCACCTCTGTCACCTTCCTTGGTATAACTACTGTCTCCTGCCCCCCCCCCTTTATCTTTTATAGTGCTTCTGGGAAATTAGCACTTAGTTTGGCCTATCTGATTCGCTGGGGCCAAATAGATTTACTTCTCACTGTTGCAACCTCCTCATTGCTCGCACTGTCTCCAATGACTATTTGAATGTCTGTGCAGGGCTTGACCTAATTGGTAGGTTTTCCTCACCTGCTTTTCTAGCACGGACATATGCGGCTAGTAGTTTCACTGCCATCTTGCAATCTCTGTGCTTCTGGTATTGACGTATGCATCATTGCTTGTGTCCTGGAGGGTGCACCACAGTGGCTGGATGCTGCTTTACCCGACCATGTGCCCCATGTTCATTGGAACGCTCCCATTGAAAGGTTTGATGGCTGAGACAATGCTGCCTTCCTCTGGGTCCTTGCCCTCCCCCCCTCTTTCCTCTGGGTCCTTGCCCCCCCCTCTTTCCTCTGGGTCCTTGCCCTTCCCACCCCTCTTTCCTCTGGGTCCTTGCCCTTCCCGCCCCTCTTTCTTCTGGGTCCTTGCCCTTCCCGCCCCTCTTTCTTCTGGGTCCTTGCCCTTCCCGCCCCTCTTTCCTCTGGTTCCTTGCCCTTCCCGCCCCTCTTTCCTCTGGGTCCTTGCCCTTCCCGCCCCTCTTTCCTCTGGGTCCTTGCCCTTCCCGCCCCTCTTTCCTCTGGGTCCTTGCCCTTCCCGCCCCTCTTTCCTCTGGGTCCTTGCCCTTCCCGCCCCTCTTTCCTCTGGGTCCTTGCCCTTCCCGCCCCTCTTTCCTCTGGGTCCTTGCCCTTCCCGCCCCTCTTTCCTCTGGGTCCTTGCCCTTCCCGCCCCTCTTTCCTCTGGGTCCTTGCCCTTCTCGCCCCTCTTTCCTCTGGGTCCTTGCCCTTCCCGCCCCTCTTTCCTCTGGGTCCTTGCCTTCCCGCCCCTCTTTCCTCTGGGTCCTTGGCCATGTCCCCCCCCACCCCCCGGTCCTTGTCCATGTCAAGGTCCTTGCCCTTGTCCCTTCTTTTACAAGGTCCTTGCCCTTGTTACCACCACCCCCCCCCCCCGGTCCTTGCCCTTGTCCTCTTTCCCACCCCTTGCCCCTATTCTCTTTCCGTCCCCCGGTCCTTGCCCTTTTCCCTCCCTGTCACAGTGCCAATCTCTTGCCCCCCCCAACCTACTCATTAATCCTTTCGCCACTATATATATATATATCTATCAATGAAAAAACTTTGTTAAAGGGACGTTATGGTTCCAACCATAACTCGCGCCACCACGGTGCACTGCTAAGACTAACACCCAGGACATCAAAGATGACATCACAAATGTCATTGATGACCTCACATGTGCATTTACCTTTCATGAAAAGTCTGTACATGGGATTCTTATTGTAATGTTAATAAAAGTAGTGTCAAGGATCATTGGAAGAAATATCATGATGTACGTATTGCATTAAGCAATGAATTAATCCAAATAAATAGCATTGTATTATACATTTCTTTCCAATATACTAAGGTACACATGTAGTAACATAGGCATAGTTTGCAGGAGACATGATGGAGGAATTTGAGGAGAACCATCTCCGGTTCCGGAAGCACCTCAAATCCTTCCTCTTTGCTTCTGCTTTCTCTGTCCCTCTCCCCTGCTAAATTCTTCATTGAAATTGCACTGAATCTGCAACTGGCCCACTCTCACCGATATCGGTCCTGGGCCCAGTCACTCTCCACTTGCACTGCCTCCCTGGCAACGCCTGCACTGCGGGACTGTCTCTGTATCCGTACAGCCCCCCCCTTCCCAGCACTTCTGCACTTACCTTGCACTTGCCACCAGCTGGCCCTATTTATTTATTTATTTTATATTTTTTATTTTTTTTATTCTACTTACTTGTACTGCACTTCCCCCCTCCCCTTGCACTTTTCCCTTCACCTACCCCTGCACTTGCGCGGTCTGAATGATACCTGACCTAGTAGGATCGTTGTCTTTGTTCCCCCCTCCCTGCCTCGTCGCGCCTTGAAACACCTGTGTATAGGCACGTTACAAATGCCATATATCATATCATATATCATATCGGATGCAATATTAATAATCTTGCCATGTTAAATACTAAAATTATAAATGCTTTATTAGAGTTTTGCATACTGTGAAACATTTAATAAGTACCTAATAAAACCCACTTACTACATTATTGTATTACTGCACACAAAACAAAGGCAGACAACTACACATACAAATATGAGCATATCCAGGGAAAGTGAAGTAACCTAACTGATTATCTTCATGCACAGAAATGATTGCTCTGCTTCAAAGCTACTACTTCCCTATGTATAAGTATCACATATTGTGACTAGGCCCTAAGGAAAGTAGTGTAAGTGCAATGTGTACAAATATGAGCATATCCAGGGAAAGTACAGTAATAAAAAAACAGAACTATAAGACAGTGTTGATAACCTTACTAATCATCTTCATACACAGAAAGCATTGCTTTTCCCCTTGTATATCTTTCATATGCTGTGAGTGGACCCTAAGTGAATTACTGTAAGAACATATTTGAAGTATAAGTCTACAAATATAGTACTTTTTGAATTTTTAGTTCCTGATTGTTACTGGCCTAGATATATCAGTAACGGAAAAAAGAGTGAGCTAGACATGTGATGTCATCAGTGATGTCATCAATGACATTTGTGATGTCATCTTTGATGTCCTGGGTGTTAGTCTTAGCAGTGCACCATGGTGGCGCGAGTTATGGTTGCTTAGCTTACCATAACTGGTGAATTTCAGGGGTTTTTTGGTTTTACTTGGAACCATAACGTCCCTTTAACAACGTTTTTTTTCACTGAATTTCATAGGTTTTTAGTAGCGCAACTTAACCATAACGTCCCTTTAACAAAGTTTTGTTCAGTGAATTTCAATGGTTTTTACCAGTGCATGCTATTTTCCTACAACTTAGTAAAATCATACTTACGCAATATAGCAATATTTGTGTCCCATTTACAAAGTGTCACCTTAAAACTCTGCCATTTCCCACCTTCCGGAATTATTTTTAACACTTCTATACACTTTTTGCAACTAATTCAACTAGTTTTGCATCCGTAAATGTTGCGAACATCTGACTTCATAGCGGACCTTTCCGGACAGTGCCACATGACCATACGCTGGCGCGCAGCATGATGACGTGTCCGAAAACCTGTCCGCACTTCACAATAAGATCTCTGCTTCGCGGACAGTTCAGAACTGCATTTTCTACTGATCTAGGAACTTCCAACTTCAAATTTTCCCTTGCACAGCTCCAACACCTATTCCTACTCATTTTCCCTTGTCCACCTACCCCTCCATATTAGTGTTTGGTTCCTCTTCTCTCATTTCCCTCCCCATCTTTCGTTCTCAGCTCTCCTGCCAAAAAAAATACATCCAAAAACAACAAAAGACCTATTCCTTTAGGAACAACCTTTCACAGTCAAAAAATAGAACTAAAGAAAACATGTATAGACTCCATCTACTTTACGTTTCTCAGTAAAGTACATAGACTCATAACATTTTCCAACATTTCCATTTGCATTTTGTGTTATGCTAATGGGAATATTGTGGCGTTCATCCTCCGTTCCAGGGACTGGATTGGTGGATACCGGCCCAGCAGCCCAAGTTATCAGCCCAAGCGAAGCGAGGGTGGTTAACGAGGTTTCTGGACCATTATCCCCCCCATTCCAGCCTCTGAAATGGGGGATGAAGGCCATTAGCACCCTAGGTTCCCAAAGCGGGAACCCCGGGGTGCTAAAAAAGAGGATTTTTCTTCCTACACCGGGACGCCTGCGGTGTCCCGGTGTAGGAAGGAAAATCCTTTTCCAAGATGTCCACCATAGAAAGGGAAGGCGAGGGTTCCATACAGGCCCCTCTTCGCTTTCCATTGCATCCTACAGAAGGCAAAAAGAGAACCCTAGGACCATATTACCACATGCACATTTTTCTTCCCTTCCAGATCTATCCTAATTTTGAATAACTTCACCACAAAGGCAGTCCCAGGTGGGCATGGCCACTTGAATCCTATGTTCTGTCCCTTGTGGTCATGGCCAGTAACCAGATTGTCTGGATCATGACCTTATTCCATGACCCGGACAAGCTGGCCACTGCCCATGGACACAGGCTACCCCTCAGTCACTAAAGGTATACCGCTATTTTTTTGTAGCTACATTATGACACTTGGCAAATAATAAAACGGTGGCACATTTGCAAAACCATGCTTGTAGGTCCTTGCCAATGCTCCTTACGCAAGTTCGCTGGAAATCCACCCATGTTTTATTTTGTGTCAAATGTATGCACATACAATCGTCATAGAACCTAGCCCCCACTTGACAAAATCCATTCAGACTTTACGAAAACATCTATATCTAGATCTATGATCGTTTTGCAAACCTTTGTGTAGATTTGTCAAATGACACCACATTTATCAGCCTTTACAATATTTTGGGGCCCCCCCTCCAATTTTGCTCCCTCTTGACAGAATCCCACCAAACTTCGCAAAGACATGTATATCTAGATCTATTATCAGTTTGCCAAATGTAGTGTAGATTCGTCAAATGACATCTTATTTACAAAACCTTTACATTATTTTGGGACCCCCCTCTAATTTTGCCTCCTCATGACAGAATCCCACCAATATTTGCATACGCACTCAAAATCAGGCCAGGAATATACATGCACAATTTCATGCAGTTCCATTAAGTGGCGCCAAAGTTATAAGCCATCCAAGAACTGCATTTTACCAACCCTGTAATGCTGAGGTGTCCGAACTTTCACAGGACTGTTCGCGAACATCCGAACTGTTTGCGGACTTTCGCGGCAAAAAACACCAGTTGTTTTGCTTCTCGCAGCCACATCCCATCCCATCCTCATTACCCCTCGCCTCCCCAGAGATTATTTCATAAATTCGACAACTGCAATGTTGTGTATTTTAACATGTTTTTACGGCGAAGTCTGCAAATCCAAGATGGCGGGTGTTTCCAAAAATCTGACGCACTTCACGCTCTGCACCATCCAATCAGTGAACACGTCGCATGTCCGTGGACATGACGTAAACCGATTAGCCAGTCAGGACACTGTCCGCGGACCGAACAGGGGGGGTGTGTCCGCGGACCGAACATAGATATCACTAATTTTTTGTGACCTACTTTTTGGTCATTTAAAAAAAAACTACTGGACGGATTTTCACCAAATTTGCAAAAGCACGCTTTTGGGACCAAGCCCCTGCTCCTGGACCACATTTGGTGAAAATCCGTCCAGCGGTTTGGGCTGTAGGCGTGAGCAAAGTTTCCCCCCCCCCCCCATTCAGTCTATGGGAAAAAGACATTTTGGGATCCCCCCTATAACCTTGCCCCTCCCCCCCACCCCCGGACTAAACCTCACCAAATTTTGCAAAAATAATTAAGAGTGGGCTATATACTTTTTTTGCAAAGTTTGGTCAGGATTCGTCCAGGGAGAGCGAAGATGTAAGCCGCCCAAAAAGTGCTCTGCCTATGGAAACAGCAACTTAACCATAACTACACTAGTGTGGCTGTGTAAAATATATATATATAGTAAAAAAAACTTTGCTAAAGGGACGTTATGGTTCCAAGTAAAACCGAAAACCCCCTGAAATTCGTAAATTATGGTAAGCTAAGCAACCATAACTCGTGCCAACACTGTGCACTGCTGAGACTAACACCCAGGACATCAAAGATGATCTCACATGTCTGCCTCACCCTTTTTTTCATTTACTGACATATGTAAGCCACATGGTTTTCTTCAGTAACAGTCAGGAACTAAAAATTGACAAGACACTATATGTGTACACTTATTCTTCAAATATGTTCTTACAGAAATTCCCTTTGGGTCCAGTCACCTCATAGGAAATATATACACATGGGAAGACACAGGCTTGAAAGACAGCAATCATTTCTGTGCATGAAGATAATCAGTAGTTATCAGCACTTTCTGATAGTTCTGTTTTTTTATTACTGTACTTTCCTTGTATATGCTCATATTTGTATACATTGTACTCGCACTACTTTCGTTAGGGTCCAGTCACATCATGTTATACATAGGGTAAGTATCAGCTTTGAAACAGCAATAATTACTCTGCTTAAAGATGATCAGTTAGTTCATGAACACTTTCTGCTACTACTGCTGTTTTATTGCTTACTTCACTTTCCCTGTATATACTCATATTTGTATGTGTTGTCTCTTTGTGTTTTGTCTGTAATAATGCAATTATGTAGTAAGTGGGTTTTATTAGCTACTTATTACATGTTTCACAGTACGCAAAACTCTAATAAGAAAGCAGTTATCATTTCACTATTCAATATGCCAAGATTATGAAAATTGCACCTCCATCATGTATGCTGCACACAATGCCTATGTTTCTACATGCGTAGCTTAGTATACTGGATAGAACTTCATAATAGAATGCTATTTATATCAATGCATTGCTTAATGCACTAAGTAGCTCATGATATTTATTCCAATGATCCTTGACACTTTTTTGTCAACATTATAATAAGAATCCCTTGTACAAACTTTTCATGAAAAGTAAATGAACTTGTGATGTCATCAGTGATGTCATCAATGACATTTGTGATGTCATATTTGATGTCATGGGTGTTAGTCTTAGCAGTGCACAGTGGTGGCGCGAATTATGGTTGCTTAGCTTACCATAACTTAGGAATTTCAGGTGTTTTTCGGTTTTACTTGGAACCATAACGTCCCTTTTAACAAGGTTTTTTTTACAGAATTTCATAGGTGTTTAGTAGCACAACTTTACCATAATATCCCTGACTCTCTATACATGTAACATAGAACTAATTGAACCCCCAGCTAGTGTTTTTGATGTCTGCGGACTGTACGTATGTCCGTGAACAACAGCAACATTACCCAAAAACTCAGGGGATATCTGAAATGGTTATATTGTGCCATATGAACAGTGCACAAGTTCAAAAACCAGCACACAAACACATTATATGTAGTAATAAATAAGAAATAGAACCTATATATCTAACACATCAACCATCCATTTAAATACCATATGTACTAAATGGAATATAGCAAAATAAAAAAAATATGACCTTCAACATAATTACCTCACAGAACCTGCACAACTAGGAGCAACAGCAGATCTACAGACCAGTAAGAACACAACTTACCAGAAGCAAGTAAGTGTACTTCATTTTTCTTATATATTTCTAAAATTTCTATATTACATACAATAAAAGTAAGATTTTTTTCTCACAGAAATGTCCAGTCCTTTGGATTGGCTTGAAGAGAATTTCCCACGTGAGGAAATGTCTGAAGATAGTGATACTAATGGTAGACACTTCTCTATATAACCAAATTAATAAGCATTAGACCATACAAACATTGAAAATAGTACACCAAAAGATACATTGGATAAGACTCTCCAGCGCATGGAAGAAAAAATGGACATGCTCATGGAAAATTTCAACCATTTGAAGAACTTTGTGGAGGACCACATAAAAGGAAAAATTAAATACCATTGTCCCACATGTACCTGTCCCCCCCCTCCATATCCCAGTCAATTATCCCCAAACCCTCTCCACGAAGAAACATTTTTTGATTTTCCATCTCTTCATCTCCTCCTATCCATCCTCTTGAAACCCCCAATTCCCCTGTGTTTGTATCAGTTTCTGCTTCCCCTTCTCTTTCATAAATTGTACATCTATATATAATAAAACAAAAATATTATGTGTCTTCAGTTCTTTTTTTGCGTCAGTTAGGATGTCCGCGGACAGTGTGGGTGTCCGGAATGTCCGCAATTAACTAAAATGGGGGTGTCCTAAGGGCACTATACCTGTCCGTACTGCGCAAACAAGTTGAAACTGTTCTAAGAACACACTCGGTGTCCGGGATGTTCGTAAAACCTGAAATGGAGGTGCCCTAAGGACACTATACCTGTCCGTACTGTTCGCAGGCAAGTTGAAACTGTTCTAAGAACACAATGTGTCCGGGTTGTCCGCATATATGTAAAATGGGGGTGTTCTGAGGACACTATACCTGTCCGTACTGCCTAAAGAACATCTACGCACATGCGCACCACACCCGTAACTTTTCCGAACATCACACCTGTCCGTTACTGTTCGCGTCACTTGTGTCACACTTTTAATTAATTTCAGGACCCGAACACTGTCCGTAGAACACCACCGCACAACTGTTCCGTGCATTTGATGTCCTGCGGACACCAATTCCCTTCGCGGACATGTTAGCGACGCCATCATGTGACCGCACCCACGCTGAGCGTGTGTTCTGAATTGCTGAAACTGTCAGTGCATTTTCAGGCTATCCATAGTATTTTATAGTAAACATTCACAATAGCACATGTCCCAGACAATCACCCTGACTCTCTACATAGTTTTTGGAACTTTTTGAGCCTTTTTGGGATGTTCGATCTGTCCACGGACAGGGTGGTTGTCCGCGAACCGCGCAGCCGCACCCCTATAAAAGGCCACACCCCAGAGCTCATCCTCATTGTGCTTTTGGCTATTTGACAAAGCATTGTCTACTTTGGCTGGTATTTTGCTGCCAATCTTCCAGATTTTTCTGAAACCTGATGGCATCCATGGCTCCTCTACTGCCGCCTGGTGCTACATCTGCCTCAGCACCACCCCCAGCCCCTCCACCACCACCTCCCCAAGGGCCTGAAGAGGGGAACAGGCGTGAGGATGCAGAGGAGGATGAAGAGGTTGACGATGATGAGGAAGTCCCTACTACCAGCACTCGTCGTGAGTCTTGGGTGTGGCGGTTACTTACCATTCATGGTAACGTACCCAAGGCACGTGCAAACAAAGTCGCCTGCAACCAGTGCAAAATGCTGCTGAGTCGCGGGAGGCTTGGTTCGTACAGCCTTGGTACGACTACTATGAAACGACACCTAAGGTCGTTCCACGGTGGGGCCGTTCGCAAGGTTTTACCTTGCGAGGAGCGTAGTAGGTTGAGTTCCTCTACTTCATTCTCCATTTCCGCTCCTCTCACCACAAGAGACACTCCTGTGGGAGAGCGCACATCTCCAGCTGCCTCACAGGCCATTCACAATGCTGATGACCCTTACCTTTCAAGGGTCACAGTTTTGTGTATGTACTGCGATGTAGTACTCTGGGGGGGGAGAGACTTCGAAGTGCTTTCGAGACTATGGTCTGGGAGCACGAGAAGACCTGCCCACTACCTAAGTAAGGCCCACCCTACATCTTCCTCTCTCCACCCGCCCTTTCTTATCCCAGTGGTTGGTGTCCCCCCTTACCCTCCTTTCCCCTCCCCTCCTCTCCTAGTGTCGTGTGTAAAAAAAAAACAAAAAAATATAAAACAACAAAAATAAAAAAGGGCTCTTTTCGGAGCCGCCCTTCATAGTCTAAAAATAAAAGTGACTAATGAATGGAGCAGGGCCCTGTGCAATATTTTTTCGATGTCCGCGGACATTAAACATTTTGGGGTGCTTCCCTATCAAAATCATTGCACTTTTCTCTGGGAGGAAGTGGTGGCTCTGGAAAGAGCCTTTTGGTGGTGTTTTTTTGTATTTGAAAAACTTGAATACTCTTACGTCCCGTCCCCTTTCCTCCATACTTGTGGGACATCTCTCCGTCCTGTGGGACGGAACCGGAGCACTTTGTAAAAAGCATCCAAATTTTTCCAAAATTTTGTCCTTCCTCTTTCCTGCGCGGGGCCCGGCACGCGGCCGTAACCCCACCCACCTTTGCTCCGCCCCGCGCATCGCCCCTCAGTCCTTTTCTCTGCTCGATCGGGGCCGGACGCACTTGCATCCTCAGAAGATTTTCTTCCCTGTTTTCCTCTCTGGCTCTCGCTAGCGTGCGTCTTCTAGTCTGTCTGTCTTTTAAATGAAACTTTCCAGACTGTTCTTCGTGTCATCGTCGCTTCGCGAGGGCGGATCCCCATCCTCTTTGTTGAGTGTTTGGGTCCGGAACACCGTTGGGACTCCTGTTTTTACTGTGACTCCCTTTCGGTCCGGGCTCTTCAACGTCGGTTGGAACGGTGGGAGGAGGTGTTCCGACGCACTCCCCCATCTTATTTTCAGGTGTTCATCGACGAGAAGAAGAAACGCCCGGTAAGTTCTTTACTTTTCAGAGCACCCCGGCCGGGTGATACCTTTCCGGGTTCCTCTCGAGCCGGGAGGGGCGTTGATCGCTCTGTCACCGGGGTTCGCCCTGAGGTGCCTGTCGGGCCTAATAATTCTACCAGAGTTTTCTCTGAGGGTCTCCATAAGGGGCCTATGTACACCGGAGTAACTTCCAAGGCCCCTCCTGTGGGGGCTGTGTGTAGACCCAATTCTGCTGAGTCACAGGGTACCGGAGCTTGCTCTGAGGCCTCTCTTTCGGCTTCCCTCAAAAACAAGACCGGGGTGCGCCCAGAGGCCTTGGCTGGGCTTGTGTTTACCGAACCGATGTTCGAGGCCCTTGCCGATAAGGCTATTACCGGGCCTAGGCCCGAGGTTCCTCGTACAAAGGCTAAGGCTACCAACAGTTCTGAGGGGCCGGGCAGGGCCCTGTCGGTGAAAGCAGTTTCTCACCGTTCCCGCTCTTGTGGTGATACCAGATCTGTTGAGCGGGCAAAGAAGCAAGGTTCTTCATTTACAGGCAGTGCCGAGGTCCTTCCTTCGAAGGCTCAGTTGGTGGTTGGTATGTCGCAGAAACATTCCAGGCCTCATAGTACCGGCTCTGCCGAGGTTCCTTATGTTAAGGCTAAAATTAAGACCCCTGATCCATCGACGGGGACCCCTGCCTCACCTCCTCACGTGCTGCAGTTACCCTCAGATGAAGACAAAATGGCAGCCGTTCCCGCCACTATCACGGCAGCCATTTTAGGTACTACCCCTACAACTACGCCATCGGCCCCTAGTGTAGGGTTCAGTCCTTTGGGTGAACCTAAGGTCACTTGTGCGTATCCTTACCGGCCCGTTTATGATTGGAACGCCCGGATGCCTCTTCCGCACAATGTTTCGTTGCCTGCAAGGGCGGCCCCTTTGATTTATGTAGATACGTCGGCGGAGGGCCCGGCGTGGCACCCTTCTCCGTTACGTCCCTGGATTTGTCCACGTCATGAGAGGCCTCCTCAGGTTCCGAAGCAATCTCCTGAGGACGCTTTTTTCGGTAATTTCAAGCGCTTATGCGCACCGACCCCATGAGGGAGTATTTCAAAGGGCTTTTTAAGGAAATCTGATCACCAGCGCCCCCGGCTCCACCGGTTCCTCTGGTGGTTCCGCCGGCGCCTCCTTTGCCCGTGGTGCCTGCCCCTGCTCTTCCGCCTTTGCCACCGTTGTCCCCAGTGGACAAGGCAGTGCCTGACACGGTTCAGCAGGATCCTGACCTGTCAGATGACCCTCAAGGCGAGCAGGACAACGAGGACCTTCCCCGCTCTGTTAGAGCTTTTCATGACCGGGTACTGAACATGATGAATTTCTTAGATGTTCCGGTTCCCGAGGCACCTGCTCCACAGGAGGGCGTGCTTTCTGGGGCGTTCACCCTGTCTCCTTTGGAGCGTACCAGCCTTTTCCTGCAGAAGGATGTTTTGGCCGAGGTCCGAAGAGTCTGTGAGAAGCCACATTCAGGACTTTTTGTCAATAAAAAGATTGACGCGAGGTACAGGCTGCACTCTTCGGAGGAAGTGGCCTTGTCTTGTCCGCCTCCCTCCTCCACAGTGGTGGCTGCGGCCACGTTGCAGTCCAGACCTGCAGCATCCTCCCGCAACGGCTACGCAGGTCTTGGGAAAGGAGGACAAGCTCCTGGACTCCCTAGGGAGGAAAATCTTTGCCAATTCGGCGTTGCAGCTCAGGCAGGCCAATGCCGAATTGATTTTGGCGGGAGCTAACATGCAGATGTGGAAAGGTCTGTCGGAGTTTGAGGAGCACATTCCGCTAGAGAAGTTGGAAGACTTCAGAAGTGGCATTTCCGATACCTGGGTCTTGGCCCAGGATCTCCTGGAGGCTGCGGTTCATCACGTAGACACCTCGGCTTGGGGCATGATGCTCGGGGTTGATACCTCGAGGCAACCGTGGTTGCATGCCACTAAGTTTTCGAAGGAAGTGCAAGACAAAGTATTGGAACTTCCATTCGATGGTAAGGAGCTTTTTCATTCTTCTACTGATGTAGAGCTCACCAAAACCAAGGATAGCACTCAGACGGCTAAATCATTGTCTGTTCTGGTTAAACCTCCCTTCAAGACTCAAAGGCCGTTGTCGAAAGGTCGACCTTCCTCTGGCTTTAGGGGATTCCTCGACCGCAAAAATCGCAGAGTGGATACTCCTGCGGGGAATAACCGCCTTAGACAACAGCGTACGCAGTATTTCTCCCGCTCCTCAGCCTCCTCATCAGGTTCAGGTGGCACCGCCACTGATAAACCTGCCAAATGAGGGTTTTCCGCGCTCGCACGAGACCCCGGTGGGAGAGCGCATTGCGTCTCATTGGGAGGCGTGGCAGACCATCACAGAAGACAGATGGGTCTTGTCAGTCGCTCGGGCGGGCTTCCGCTTACCTTTACCCCCTACCCCACCCCTCAACCCTCCTTTTCAGCCGTTGGGCTCGCCCTCCCTCAACGCCGAGGTTCAGAAACTCCTGGACCTCAGGGCTGTGGAACCCGTTCCCTTTGGGGAGCGAGGGGAGGGCTTCTACTCCCGGCTGTTTACGGTGCCCAAATCCAACCAGGCTGGTCTGCGCACCACCCTAGACCTTTCCCAGTTTGACCTCTTTCTACCCCAAGAGAAATTCAAGATGATCACGCCCAGCTAGATACGCTCCTCTTTGCAGATGGGCGACTGGCTCAGCGTAGTGGATCTTCAGGACACGTACATGCATATTCTGATTTGGGCTCCACACAGGAGGTACCTCTGTTTCTCTTTGGGAGAGGAGCACTTCCAGTTTCGGGTGCTTCCTTCACGAAGATGATGTCGGTGATTGCGGCCTATCTTCGCCTTCAGGGTATCCATGTGTATCCTTATTTAGACGGTTGGCTTTTACGCAGCCCTTGTCCGCTGGCGGCAGCGGGCAACCTCCAGTCTCTCCTTCAGCTCCTGTTACATCTTGGGCTGTCGGTGAACTGGCGGAAATCCTCCATGACGGTCTCTCCGGACCTGATTTTTCTGGGTTTTCGTTGGAACACAATCGACTGCAGAGTATACCTGACCGGGGACAGAATGGTGGATCTGTTGGCCACGTGTCAGATGTTTGCGCAGTCGGAGAGTATGTCGGCCTGGTGGTTCCAGAGGCTTCTGGGCCTCATGGCCTCGTGTGTGCTGGCTCTTCGTCTTGCTTGTCTCAAAATGAGACGGACCCAGATCGCCCTTCAGAATTCATGGCGTCGGGCAGTGGACCCAGACTCCATGCGGATAATGATTCCGGATTCCATGAGAGTGGACCTGGACTGGTGGTCATCTCTCAGCAATCTGTCTGGGGGCACGGGGTTTCAGGACGATCACGACTGACTCCTCCCTCCTCGGGTGGGGTGCGACATTAGATCTCCTTCAGGTCTCGGACCTCTGGTCGTCTCAGGATAAGCTCCTGCACATAAATCATTTGGAGCTTCTGGCGATTTTCTTGGCGTCAGGGCGTTCAGACAGGTCATTGTCAACAAAGTGGTCCGCATAAGAACGGACAATGTGGTGTCAATGTATTACATCAACAAGCAGGGGGGAACAAAATCTCCACCCCTCGTGGACCTGTCCATCCAGATTTGGGAGTGGGCCGTGCTTCCTGGTGTCTGGCTGCTTGCAGTGCACATCCCGGGCCAGCTGAATGTCACAGCAGATGCCCTCAGCCGGCGGACAGTGGTCAGCTACCAGTGGGAGTTGAAAGGCGGAGGTCCTCTCAGGGATTTTCTCACGCTGGGGCACACCGCAGGTGGACCTCTTCGCGACGGAGGCGAACAAGAAGCTTCCTCTGAATGCCTCCAGAGGGGGGCTGGGAGCCTCCTCTATGGGGGATGCTCTAGAGATTCCATGGCACAACATGAGAGCTTACGCCTTCCCTCCCCTGCCTCTAGTTCACTGGGCAATTTGGAAGTTGAATAACTCGGTGAACTGTTCTCTTCTACTGATAGCCCCGTTGTGGCCGGCCAGGTTTTGGTTCTCAGAACTCCAACACCTGTCGGTATATCCGCCGATCAGGTTACTGGTAACTCCCGATCTTCTCCACCAGGGGGAGCAGCAGCTGTGGCACCCCTCCCCACAATCGCTCAGCTTGGCGGCGTGGTGTCTTTAGAGCATCTGAATTTGTCTGCGGATAACATGCGTATTATACAGGCAGCCAGAAAACCCTCGACCAGATCTCAGTACAAGAGTAAATGCCTCAGGTTCTGTCATTGGTGTCTAGAGAAGAAATTGGATCCAAGGGGGGCCATGGTTGACAGTGTTGTCCTTCGTGTCCTCCCTAGCAGAGTCAGGGGTTCATGGTCTGTCATGCAGGACTTACCTTTCAGCGGTCTCCGCTTATCTTTCTACGGATCAGTGTTAGTTTTCTCTGACTAACCCAGTGGTAAAGAGGTATTTCGCTGGTTTAACACGCCTTTACCCTCCAGTTCGTAATCCGCACCCGCCATGGGACCTGAATGTTGTCCTGACGGCGCTGTGCCATAAACCCTTTGAGCCAATGGCTACTGTGGACCTCAAGTACTTGTCTTGGAAAGTGTCCTTTTTGGTCGCCGTCACATCAGCAAGGAGAGTGAGTGAGCTCCAGGCATTGTCGGTGGAGCATCCTTTCTTGGTCTTTCACAAGGACATGGTAGTCCTTCGAACTAATCTGGCTTTTCTGCCGAAGGTAGTGACCGAATTCCATTTGAATCAATCGGTCTTCCTACCGGTCTTTTTTCCGAACCCCGCCTCTGAGGCGGAGAGGGTTCTACACTGTCTTGATGTCCAAAGAGCTCTTAAGTTCTACCTGGATAGGACTTCCGAGCTTAGTTCTTCTCAACTTTTTGTGACTTTCGGCAACCCTCAAGGCAAGCGGGCGTCTAAGGCAACTATTTCTAGGTGGATTGCCGCCTGCATCATGGAGTCTTTCACTATCCAAAAGCTGAAACCTCCTAAAGGTATTCATGCACACCTGGTGCGGGGCAAGGCAGCTGCGGTTGCTTTTCAGAAGTATGTTCCCTGGGAGTCCATCGCTAGGGCAGCTACTTGGGCCTCTCCATCTGCTTTCTGTAAGTATTACTGCCTCGATATGAGTTCTAGAGCTGATGCTCAGTTTGGCCAGACTGTGCTGAAGAACCTTTTTCAGTAAGGGGTATTTCCATCCACCCCTAGTTCCTGTAAGGAGTGCTTGGGAATCTCCCACAAGTATGGAGGAAAGGGGACGGGACGTAGGAGTATTACCAGGTTACTCACCGTAGTGACCACCTTACTCCTAGTCCATAGTCCCCTTTCCTCCATACGCCCGCCCGCCGTCCCCTCTAATAAGGTTCCTCTGTTATTGGTAATGGGTCTCTGACCTGGCAAAGAAAAGGACTGAGGGGCGATGCGCGGGGCGGAGCCAAGGTTGGCGGGGTTACGGTCGCGTGCCGGGCCCCGCGCAGGAACGAGAGGAAGGACAACATTTTGGAAAAATGTGGATGCTTTTTACAAAGTGCTCCGGTCCCGTCCCACAGGACGGAGAGATGTCCCACAAGTATGGAGGAAAGGGGACTATGGACTAGGAGTAAGGTGGTCACTACTGTGAGTAACCTGGTAAATAGTCAACACCTACTGCAAAAACGATGGCTGTAATTCCACAAAAGGACGCAATGCATTTTGTACATTTCTCAGAAAAATCTGATTACCAGCATAACTAAGATGGACTCCATCTCTACGAAAAATGTATGTGCTACGAAACATAATATTTTCATTGTGAAAAGAGGACATGCCAACATCTCTTAGAATGGCACAAACAGCCTTATTGACATTGCACCTCGCTTTCTCCATTTGTGGACCAAACGAAGAAGAACGCAGCCACATTTGTCTCTGCGCAATACGAGAAAATATTACTTGGGAATTTGGAAACATGTCCATGACCTTCTCAAGTCCTTCTTTCATCGCAAATTCCAAAGAAATTCCTGACACATGTTCCAAACTGTTCCCTCCACAATGAATTGTAATATGTCTGGATGAATCTCTGTCTCCAAACTGGCACAGAGAGGTAGCAAGTCTAGCCACTTCATTCCACGCACTCCATGCCAGTGCACTTCCACATGAGGGAATCCAATATCTGCAGCTACTCCACAGTGTTGTGCATGCACCTCCAACCAATATATCCATGAGTCTCCCAAAATCCACACAATCTGTTTTCTGAAACACAGCCATAGCTAGCTGTTCTTCTCTCAGGAAAAATAATTTCTGACAAACTCTCTCCTTACACAATGCACCCACTAAACTTTACTGACCTATCAATTGCTCTGCTCACTCTCATTTACATGCCTCTCCACCCCAAAATCCCCATATGTAATACGCGATGTCCGTGGACTACCGCCATGTCTGCGGACGTATCAAAACTTGGACAGCCCTTCTACCATTTCCACGTCACTCTCTGTGCATTCCTTCATTGGATACTGCTAACCAGTCACACAACCATCCACCAATCACATCCACAACCTCTACATCTAACTCCATCATCCGAGTTCAGCACTTCAAATGTACTGTTGATCACTCTGAGTACAAGTTCCATATTGTCAGGCTTATCTTCAATCTGGATGTTGTCCCGGAAGCTGCTGAAGCCCCACAGTCCCCTTTGGATGCTAACCTCTTAACTGGTATCAAACAGTTCAGTTGAGCACCCCTAAGGGAAAGGGGGAAAATGGGACAAAATAATAAACTTCAGGTTTTGCTCAGCTTCTTTATCTGTTAACCTGTAGATAAAATAACAACAAATACACTTTAGTCACTAACCTTTCTATTCCTAGGCTCTGACTTCTCTTTATCAAATTAAGTAAATAAACACGCCACCATACCTGAATATCCTCTATGAATAACGTAGAGGACGTGTTTGATTTCTACTGAAGAAAAAATAGAGTCTAAGATGCTCTTACTAACTTCTTCAATTCGGTATTGGAAAACTGCTATCTTTAGCTTAGTCTCTCAGTTTCACGAGTTAATCTTCTAGCAGTTCAAATTTCAAAACACACACGCCCATCTGGAAATGCTAGATCCGTCTTTTGTATGAATCTCTAGCTTTAACACAAATTCCCCCCAAAAAATGACACACTGGCTTATTCCATTTTAAATTGTTTGTTCCTGTGGATAGATAAGAGTGTTCACTAATTGGATCTTATGCTTGCATAGAATATCGCTCTTCAAAGAAGCGTTCACTTGACCAGAGTTATGCGCATGCGTGAAGATATTCTTTTTCCTTCTAAAATGGATGCGCACATGAACAGAGAATAGAGTTCAAAAAATGGCATATGCGCATGCGTAGTGGATTAGTATTTCTCTCTCCTTAATGTTATTTGTTCAAACAGGAAAGAAGAAATTACTTAGTTCCGGACACTAATCCTTGAAGGGACAGCTTAATGAGGTACGCGCTCCAGGTTAGAATGTTAGTAAATAAAACATAACGTTTCGGGATCGCGTGTCTATAACACTGTCACTTGCGCAGACAGTGTAAGATTTCTAACGCTAGCCCGACGTTAGAAGAAAGCACTGTTACTGTTAAAAGGAACACTACTCAATAATTTTTATACAGCCGAAAAAACACACGACGCTGAAATGATGAACAGACCTCCAACACACCAACTTGCCAAGTGCAGAATATGTGACGCAGTTCAAAAAATGTGAGTACTGTTCAAGAAATCCAAAAATAAAATCTTTAAAGAACAAAACAAACTACTCTTTTAACAAAGAATAAGAAAACAGGATCAAGTTAATAAATTGTATTGAAATTTAACTCCTTCTTGAATATCACAAAGTTACGTAAAAAGATAATAAATTCACTTAACTTGCTTCTTTCTTTCACCGGAACGTTTTCTGAGTTTCTTCTTAAATTCTCCAACTCTTTCCTGATCCAAATAACAAATTCTAGGCACAAGGGCCTAGCTAAAGTTTCTAAATCTTAAGAGCTTCAAACATAAGACCTTCCAGCTGGGCTTCTGACAATGAAAGGCGGTTTAGAATGTTCCAACAATGCCTTTCTTTTACTTCTGACCAATCACTGATCCTTTTGGAAGTCTCCATTTTGGCTTGGGAAGCTCTCCACACTCTGCACTAAAAGTTAAGGCCCAAACCATACTTTATGTTAATCATACACTCATTCCACCACATTCAACCAAACCCCATGAAACCTGACACATATCATTGGCAAGCACCTACTACAAAAACTGCTCTACAAGTCTCCAAGATTTCTACTTGCAGCTGCATGCATATCCACATGCATGAATACAAACTACAGGTATGCATATTTTCTACAGAGTACATGTACAACTCTTATAAATGCATATAAACAGAGTAACTGCCACTTAAACTGTATAACCTATAAAATGAACTTACTGTCATTTTTCCCATCTGATATAATCAACTGTCACTTCCAAAACTGTCTGCTATCTAATTTTTGTTTTACACACACACCTATCTAAAAAATTGTAATATTAAGATGGGAGAAAAAACAATATATAGTAGAAAAACACATAGACACTATAATTGAAAAAAATCCCAGCTGCAATAACACCAATACCTATAAATCACATCTTTCTGCTTTATTACCCACAACTTCACAAAAGCATACATTCCATGCTTTTCTATACAGTTTCTGCCATTTGCCTTATAAAAATTGCAAAATAAATGTATCATTATTTCTTCTTTCTCCTAACATCCTAGAACACAGCTTTAAAAAAGCAAGTGAGTTTCATACACTTAATATTCTACTCATTTGCAAAGCATGTTGAACTAACTAACATATTGTAAATGAAATATAAAGGCTGCACATAGTCAAATGAAACTGCATGCGTACACTATGTTCAGATATCAAACAAGAATACTACTACAAAAACATAAAAATTAATCTCTCAATTAACATCACTGCTATAAACACACAAAATTACTAACTTCTCTCTTTTACAATTGCAATGAAGACCACTCTCCTGGTAAACAGCAACATCTGAACTACAAACACCAACTACAAAGAAAACTGCTCATTCCACAAAAAAAGAGTAAGTACAATACTACCATACTTTCTCTGCCTAGCCTTTAAATCTCTCCACTATCTTGCCCCCCTTATCTCTCCTCTCTTTGTACACTCCCTTCACTCTGCTGGCCACTTTATTCTCTCTGTTCCTCCTTCCCCTTATACCACACCCCATTTACACTCCTTTCATCTCCTAGCCCCCTGCACTGGAACTCCTTACCTCTCTCACTCTGCTCTATTTCTACCTTTTCCTCATTCTACACTTTCCTCAAATCTCTCCTTCTCCATTCCCCAACATGAAACCCTTGCCACCTTCTTGCCCTCTCCCCCCTTACCTTATCTCCTTAGTCATCACCCTCCCCTTCCCTCTCCCCCATTCTCACCTTTAACCCCATCCTTTTCCCTCCTCCTCCTCTTCCCCACCCTTCCCTCTCACTTCTACTGCACTACTCCCCTTCTTACCTTCACTTGAATTGGTCTACTTACTGTTTTCTTGGTCTGAATCTCAATTTTAAATTGTTTCCACTGTTACTGTTATAATTTTACTTGTTATATTTATCATCTTGTTGTTATTAAAATATATTACTCAAACACACTGTGCGGGTGATTCATGTAATTTGTGCACCAGAAAAAACGAAGATTTGTGTACCATTCTACCCACAAATCACCATTTATTAAACAGGGATTAGCACGCAGAATGGCATACAAATCCCCCTTTTCCAGAGCACAAATAACATAACTCAGCCCCTAGAATATTAGTATTACAAAACAAATAGTTTTAATTTTATACCATTTGATTTACTATTAGTGCTTATCCTCACCACTAGCTCACTTTTTACTGTCATCTGAACTGCAGCATAGTAAAACATAAATAGAAGAGTAGCCTTCCCAACTAATTGTAGCTGCCCAATGCACACCACAGATATATCTTTACAATCATACTCAAACACTCATGCATACAGCACACATACATTGCACAACAGCCCAACCCAAGCCTTCTAGTTTTTTTTTTGTTTCAACAGACCCCACAGAATGCCTACCAGAAAGCAAGTCCATAGAAAGCAACGCAGAAATAGAGCAAATAAAAATGTCCAAAATAAGCATCCATCTCTAGCAGAGTTTGTACAAAAAGTTCAAACAAAACCGCTAATACAGTAATTTAGCAAAACTAAATCTTCCAGTACAGAAACTTTGCCTCCTCTATCAAAATGAAAAAGACAACAGAAAAAGATTAACAGAAATGCAGGTACCACTACTGCTTAAACTGCTCCTATAAATCTTGATATAGCAGGAAGTAACCATACCAAAAAAAGTAATTAACAAAAATGTTTCGCCACAGAGTCCTTCAGAATCTTATAAAATCAGGAGACCAATCATGCACAACCCTAAAAACTACCGTAGAAAATTAATCTTAGGAGCTTTGATAGACAGTGCAATCCTTCTCAAAAGAAAGTTATTTATTTTTAGTGTTACACAGAATGAAACCACTAACAAAACTAAGTACTAAATTACAAAAAAAGCTCAATGAACGGAATGCCAACAAAAATAACTTCTTAAATATCTGTGGAGGTGAATGGAGTCACACCACAAGCACAGAACCAGATTTCAATGAAGAAGCATACAAACAAAATCAAACAAACACAATTGCCATTCATAGCAGTGGACGAGGTTATGGAAAACTTAATACCATAATGGAACAAGAAATACTGCTTACAAAAATATCCCCAAAGAACTCCGAATCAATTCTCCATTTGACTGAACCAGAACGTCCAGTATACAAATGGTCATGCACGTCAATGTGTAACATTGCCAAAAAATCTTTCAAATCTTTACGCCAGTTCCTCAATCAATATGTGAAAGGCAAAAACAAAATCAAAATAAAACTGCTGCAAAATATGGATAGTTGTCCAGTGTGCAAATACACAGGACTGTAAGGACATTCATTGGCCTGCATTTCAGGACCTATTTGCAAAAGCAGCTTCCATCATATCAAAATGATATCAACCCATCATTCAACTATAAGAAATGTAGTCTATAAACTGTACTATGCTAAAAGTCCTGCTTTAGCACTATCCAATGTAAATAACAATCTTCTACATGGTACAGCCAAAGACCTACTCGAAAGAAATCACTCATATCCAGAGGAAATATTTTGTAAGTGAAAACCACTTACAAAATGCAATAGCTTTACAACAGACTAGCAACAATTCTGCACATGGCAACCTTCTACTACACACATACAAAAAAGAAATACAAAAATTCCAAAGTACATCCACTGAAATGCCAAACCATGTGTGTGTGTTGCCGCAGAACTTCTTATTAAAGTAACACAAAAACTATAGATCTAACATACAAAATAGAAGACAATGATGATTCCAAATGGTTTGAATTACAAAACTTGACAACAGTCAAACTCCTTCACGTGCTATCACAAATAATTTGGAATTATTCCCTCTACCAAAGCCCCTGCAACAACTCAATTTATATGAGAGCAATTCAAACAGTACACCCATTCCAAGCAATAATACGCCTTCAACCAAAAACAGCAAAATTACCTCCCTCTGGATTGGTGAAAGGCATTTGCGGCCAAGTATTATATTTACCATTAGATCTAAAAGAAAATGTGCACACTCTGGGAGTGCAACGTCCAATAGAACAATCTTTAATTGTCTTAGTAAATGGTGTACCTACAAAAGACAAAAAAAATTGGCAACAACTGGTAGATTTACATAAAGTTAGACAAGCCTTGCAATCTCTAAAAGACAGTAATGAATACTACAAAGAAATAAATATTGAAGAAAACTTAAGAGAAACAACTGAAATAATACAAGAGTCACCAGAAACTGGTCAATTTGAACTTCTAGATCCTGTTACAATGTCCAATATTTTAGACCATTATACAATTCATCCATTACACTCTAAAGACACCATAGATGATGCACTAGAAACGTACCAAACGCGACAAACAAAAGGATCACCAATCAGCATATGGGAAAAAAGTATAGAAGCACATGCTTTTCCTTTACTCTTTCCTACTGGCAAAGGAGGAAGGTACAATGATAGACCCACTCAGATAACAGCATCAGAATACCACTCATTACGAATGCATTCTGAAGATCCCAGATTTAGACAAAATGTGGAATACATATTCCACCTACTCTTTGAAAGTGAACTAGCAACTCTGTTACAGAGTTGCACACATTAAAATCAGGAACCCACTTTCAAAATATGTCAGCTACGCAATTACGACAAAGTGCAAGAAAAAGATGTGGTTTTACAATCAACCATTACAAACCTGTTTGCAAACATTCCTGGTACGAAAGAGTACTGGTTACGATGTCACAGAGATGTTCGTTGCATGATAAGAAACCTTGGCCCACCCACTTGGTTTGTTACATTAAGTTGTGCAGAATATGCATGGGAAGATCTACATGATTTCCTACGCATATTAAACAAAAACAAAACAAACATGGATATACTAACACCTGGAGAACTTTGCTCTCTAGATCCTGTTAATGTTTCAAGATATTTCCATCACCGCTTCATTGCTATGCTACACTTTATTTGTAATAAAACTGTTCCTCCCCTTGGAGTAGTGCAACACTTCTTTTGGAGAAAGGAATAGCAAGCTAGAGGAGCACCACATATCCACATGCTTTTCTGGATTAAAGATGCTCCTAAATTTGGTCAAGACAGTGATACCACTGTGTTACAGTTTATCGAAAAATGTCACTTGTGAAATTCCATCAGAAGCAACAAATAGTGATCTTCATGCACAAATTGTACAATTTCAAAGACACAAATGTGGCAAATGTTGTCGTCGCAAATACAAAAACAAAGGGAAATACTACACCAAATGCCGTTTTGGTTTTCTTAGACCAGTTACAGAAACAGATGAAGTAAACAATTTCATGTCTTCAGTTAGACATAGTGTTAAAGGTAGATTGCCTAAAAATACATATTACATAAAAAGAACAGAAGAAGCAAAATATATCCATGATTATAATATAATCATTGCCCTATTGTGGAATGCAAACATAGATGTGCAATACATTGCAGACAATTCCACTGCAGTTGAACGATATGTTACAGCCTACTTAACAAAAGCAGAAAAAACAGAGCTTCAAGACCTCTGGAATGACCTGTCATCAGAAAAAACACTGTCTCAGAAATTGTACAGCTTGGGCATAAAAATGCTCTCCCATAGAGGATGTGGCTGCTATGAAGCTGTAAATTTTTTAACCGGTACTGCTTTGTATGGAAAATCTGAAAATATAGTATGGTTAAGTCTTGGTCCTGCTAAATCTAGAAAAGAGTTCTCAAATCATACGACTACATAGAAACAATAGCCAAAAATGATCCGAACAGCCAAGACATTTTAAAAAACAATTTAATAGACACATGCTACCCAAACAGAAGTACCACTATACCACATAGCCCAAAACTTCACATACAAAAATACAGAGTGACAAATTGTGAAGGCAGCTTAGTAAATATTACCAAACCAAGTTTAATTAATCATATCAAATTGTCATTAAAAACTGCTCAACATCAAGAACTATATTACATGTCCCTGCTACAACCTTTTAAACCATGGAGAAAAGAAGAAGACATACTAGATAACTATGACTCCTATGAAGACGCTTTCAAAGCAAATGAAAGCACTATCACCGATGTAAACTTTACACAATACAAAACAATGTTGCACAATGAACAGTAACACGAAGAACTCCAGGCTCAACTAGATAATAACACTCCTGACAGTAGTCAATCTTCTGTAACAGGAAGCCAAGAACCACTGGGACAGCCACTAATAATAAATGAGGCAGAATTAGCTATGACAGAAGTAGAAAACGCCATGTGTTGGTATGAAGATACAGAAGACTTAAGTACACTACAATCACAATTAAACAATGAGTGTTAGGAAAGATTTCATATTTAAATGTAATTTTCCCTCCATGTGTCAACCCCCAAACTTTTTGCTGCTGTTTTACACCCTGATCTAACCTTTGCCAGAGAAGCGCAGCCCTCCGCCGCACTCCTCTGGGCTTTCGCTCAATTCTTATGGGGAAACTGACATGCCCTTAAGACAGTCAGTGCTGGGAGACTTCGTTTCCCTTAGTCCTTTTCTCATGTTGCAGCTTTTGTGCAACATGTAACAAGAGTGCAATGTAACTTACTTTACCGCATTCTTGGGTCTCTATTCTTTCCAAAGGCCCTAGAAACTCTCGCTGGACTTATTATGAACTGTGCAGGTGTGTCACAGACAGGACTGGTGGCAGCTATCGTTTATCTTATGTTTTGAACCCTTTTTTGCCATATCCGCGCTTACCGCGTTTGGCACAAATAGGTGGCCTGGCTCCAAAATGGCTATGACACGCGGTTCTTTGTCCTGTCCTTTGGCCATCCTGCCCCTTCACCTTCCCCAGGTCGAGCCGACCCGGGTCAGTCCTTATTTGGTCATGTACTTTCCCACGAAACCCAAAGCTTTCGCAGGCTTCTGCATGCCTTGTGTGTGTGCCTCCAGGATGTGGGCTGGGATGTCTGTTCCCAATACACATCCTGGGTGCCAGAAAGTCTGGAGTGTCCTGAATGCCTGGGACCACCGTGGTCTGTGATTGGTCCACATATGGAGTGAGTGTTTGTGAGCAGATCTCCCATTGGGTCCTGTCCGCTTTGGCGCGAAGGGAACTTTGGAGGCAGAAAACACCACTACCATGTCGATCTCCTAAGGGATAAGGAGCCAAGTATCCTGCAACAAGTAGTCGAGGAACCGCTGGTGACCCGCTGGAAGGTTTGGCACCCTGAGCCCGCTGTCGTCCTGCGAGACCCCTCTGCTTCTGATCATCCTAGAAGGTCTGCAAAGGCGCTTCAACCCATTGGAATAGTGGGACCAACTGTTCTCGGCACCTTCATCAAACCCCGCAAGTAAGCCTCTTCGGAAGTGTCCCTGGGCCAACCAGTGGGCTGACGAGCTTACACGGGACCTTTGCTCTGTCACCGCCGCCGTTTCGGGGAAGCCCTTGAAACTTTGTCTACTGCTAGCTCTTTGTCCACCGCACCCTCACACCGAATTTCGTACACTTGGCATTCCCAGGTTTGAAGTGAGACGAGTGCGCCCGGACCAGAGTAAACGCGGTTGCCGTGTTGTGGTAACGACCTGTGCACGTTCGCTGCATTTGTGACCCCCCTCGACCCTGACTCCTACTACTGCGGAATCTACACGATGTCGAGACGTCCTGATTGTCGCATCCGAACCTGCCAGCAACGTGAACTGACCTGGCGAAGTCTGGGTCTGCCTGCGTCGGGGACCGGTGAGTAGTCCATACCCCATCCGGTGGCCCTCAACGCAGGAACCCATTTCTTTTCTACCGCTGTTGCGTAATAGCGGATCCATGCCGCACTCTCATCCTGCCTCTGCCCGCAAGCAGAGGTCTTGCCTGAGTAGTGGGGACTTGTTCTTTATCGCTTCATCCACCTTCCTGAACTGTCGGAGACCCTGGAAGAGACACTATTTTGTCCATTGGCACAAGAGCGGGCATGTACTGTTGAGCATAAGGCTCCTCTCGTCGTAGGGCTTGGACTGCCTCCTAGTTAGGTGTATTTCTGATGTCAAACTGGGTCTAATGATTACTTGCACTACCTGTTTTCCTCCCCATCTAGGTGGTCTACATATTTCGTGCTCCTAACTCCTTAGACCCCTCGGTCTTGTATATATATTGTATTGATTGTGATGTGTTGGTTTACTTTAGTATTATTGTGATTCTTTGCTATGGTCAATGTTACAAAGGCCTTTTAATAAATGTGTCTATATTTTTAATATAACACCTGTCTGGAGTAATTTGTAAGTGTCCTTGCTTTGTGTGCTCATTGAGGTCTTTCACTCACCCTCACCCCTCTTGAGACTTAGTCTTGACCGCCGCCATCGCTACCCTGATTGGTCTGGCTTGTCCAGGGGTTACCCTGTTCCAAGAAACTAGGCTGGCATTATGAACCTCTGCCCCTCCAGGTCAGAGTTCAGAAATCCATCTTAATGAGCAGTGTAGCATTTTTGAAGAAGTAACAAAAGAAATTGCACATGGTGTACAACATGAAAATAAAGAATGTACCTGTCAGAATGACAAACCTATACTATTATACGTCAGTGGTGAAGCTGGTTCAGGCAAAACATTCTTAATCAAAATCAGCAAGTTCCTTCAACAATTGACAAACTGTCAGTGTCAAGATCCACTAACAGAAAGGGGAAGAGATCTACACTCTCCCCCGAACCACAGAAGCCGAATGAAGTCGACCCTCCCATCGTGGTTGGCACAGGTGCCTGGTACAGTAAACAGGACACCACGTGGCAGCCAGTGGGGGGAAGAGGGTTAGGGAGAGGTTGTGGACAGGGTGGGGAAGTTTAGGAACACCGGATAGAGGTTTAGGGAAAAACCTAGTTTGGATAGGACGGGGCACATAACAGGAACAAACCCTACACTCCCTGAAAACCTTGTAATACCCTCAGGGAGTAGCCCCGCCTCTAACATGTACTCTTTGCACTTCTTGAAAACCTTTAGTAATACACCTTGATACATGTACCACATTCATTCTCTAATAGCAACAACATATATAGCAAGCATGATGGAACATACAACTGGGATTGATCCCACTGTGAAGATACATAACACATGGCCCCAAGGGCAGGCATAAGCAAAACTTATAAACATAGATCATGACAGGGAAAAATAACATGGCACGTAAGCGTTTGCTCATTCGTTGCTCCAGCCGAATGTCTTTTCTAAACCAGAACCCTCAATTGCCGCTTTATCAGCCCAAACCCTGAGAAGAGAGGTCAGGTATATAGTGTCCCATTAGCACAAAGTGGTTACACAGTAATAGCGACTAATCAGTCCAGCCGCCATGCAGTTGTGTTTGTTACACTGCCGTAATCCTGCCTTCATTGAACCTGGCCCCTCCCCATGCACAAGATACACGCTCGGGCTCTCACACCAACATCCTTTACTTATCTTCTGTCCGGGAGGCTTGGAAGCCCTCCCGGACGTCGTATTGTGAGGCTCGTAGCAGCAGCAGCCTTTACACCATTTCTCTTCAGCTGCAACTCTCCGTAGCCGCCGCCGCTCCTTACTATGGTTCCGTGAATCTCCTTCGTTCCGCCGACATGAAGCACACCCGTACACACAAATTAAGCCACACCTGTTAATAATCACTGTCAGCTGGCCACATGCGCGCACGGCGGATGAATACACACTCCTCCCACGTGCTGCTGGGAAGTGTAGTTTTGTTCACCAATTCCTATTTATTCAATCGCGGCCGCCTCCTAGGTCCTTGCCCTCCACTCCTACCGTTATTCCTTACAGTCAGCTGTTGTAACTGCCCCCACAGGTTTAGCTGCCTACAACATAGGGGGTGTAACTTTACATCGATTACTACTCCTACCAGTAGAACACCAAAGCAAATTAGAATACTACAAACTTTCTACAGAAGCTGCAATGGAAATACACAGAGTGTTAAAACAAATGAAAATGCTACTAATAGATGAAGTGAGCATGGTCTCCAACCTAATGTTGGCTTTGATTCACCTAAGATTACAAGAAGTACTTAAAACAAACTATGAAGAGCTCTTTGGAAGAAAACACATTATTGTTTTCGGAGATCTTCAATTGACACCAGTGAAAGGTGAACCAATTTTTAAAACCTTGGGGCACAAACTCTGCTGGAAAACTATTAGTAGCATAGGAAATGTCAACCTTTGGCAACATTTCCAATACAGACAATTAACAGAAAACATGTAACAGTCTACAGACCTCACCTATGCCAACATTTTAAAAAGTATTAGAGTTGGTGTACTATCTCAAGAAGCACAAGCAATATTAAAAACCCGGCACATCCATGCACTCTACGGGCATAACTCATGTGCTACTGATGTTATGGAACAATTAGCACACAATAATATCAATTGTATGGCCTTAATGCCTACTCTTGCAAGCTGTTCCAAATTCAATGAAACAATGTTGAAAAGAGAAATGCAACCAATAATTGAAATTTCCGCAACAGACAAACTGGACGTACATGGTATGACACTACCCATGTGTGAACAAGCCACAACAAGACTAAATACCTTAGAAAATTCTATCTACAACACAGCTAGTTTGGAAAAAATATTAAAATTATCCTTAAACTGTAGAGTAATACTTAAACGTAACCTTGACGTGGAGCAAGGACTAGTTAATGGAGCACTGGGTACAGTTGTTGTCTTTCAAACATACCCACGTGACAATAACATTCAGTTTGTCAATATTCTTTTTGACAAAGTTTCAGAAATAAAAAGGATAGGCCGCTCAACAGCTCGATTCCTTCTCTTCAAAGACTTGTATGTACGCAGAGAACAATTTTCTCTAACTCTGGCATACGCAGTCACCATTCATAAATCACAAGGTCTTACCATAGACAAAGCATTGATAGATATTGGTAACACAGTCTTTAAAGAAGGCATGAGCTACGTAGCACTATCACGCTTACGTACACTTGACGGTCTATTTCTAATCAACTTTGATGCAAATAAAGTAAACGCTGATATTCCTTGCATTTTAGAATACAATAGACTACGTTCTCTATACACCCCCATCTAAAAACATATCCTGTTCCACGAAAACGTAAAAGAAAAATAATTCAAACAGAAATGCAACAGGATCTCACTGCAAATCCTCCAAAGAGACGAAAATAAATGAATACTTCATCAATTACCACAACCAAAGAACCAATTACTCAAAGTAACTCAGGTACTTCTTCAAAGAAGCAACAAACACTCCGAAAAAAATTACTTGGACACAGACCTATCTGGTTCATTCAAATTTTCAAATATAACTGGTGTAAGTTGCTACGCAAATGTAGCAATGAATATTCTATTTCAATTGCCACTAATTGTTAAGAACATTTACTTACACAGTAGAGACCAATTGTGTTTGCAAATGTTAGTACTTCATAGAAACGCAACAAAAAATCCTGGCAACACGTATAGTGTTCATGGAATAAAACAATAATTAGACTACTGTGCTGGAATGGTGAAATTCACTATAAACTCACAAGAAGATCCACAAGAATGTCTAATGTACTTATTACAAGTACTAGAAAACAAAAACATACTTATAAATGAAATCTTCCAGATTTCATACATGTGGAAACATACATGCACTCTCTGCAACAATGTGACAAAGGAACAAATCCCTAATGAGCGCTTCGTGTATCTATCCATACCTAATTGTGAATCCGTTCCATTTCAGCAACTTGTACAAAATGCAAACCATGGTAGATTATGTACTACCTGCAATTCAGATAATCGCTCCACCATACTAATACAAACACATAGTAAATACATAATACTAATGCTTCTACGTTACAATGCAGATGGTACCAAAAACAACTGCAAACTGACTGGATTCACACATGGATTCACACATGGTCAAGTATCACTTGGTAAGAAAACCTTTACAACAACAATAGCAGGAGCCACAACCAATGCAGGTCACTACACTGCATATATTAAAAAGAAATGTGGTTGGTTTGAATGTAATGACAGTACCATTACTCTAAAGCAAAGATTACCAGCAAATCTTACAAACGTTTATTTAATATTCTTAAAACTAAAATGTAATAACTAATCTGTACTTAAACATTAACAAAACTTCAATTAAATAACTATAAACTGTTTCAATACGCCAAAAGGTATCTAACTGCCCCAAGATTCTACAACAAACAAACAGATAAACGAATACCACTAAATTATAACAAGAAATAAACAAGTAAAAACGCCAACAGGTATCTAACTGCCCCAATATTTTGCAACAACCAAACAAATAAATCAATACCACTAAATTATAACAAAAAATAGATAGTTAGAATACGCCAACAGGTATCTAACTGCTCCAAAATTATGTAACAAAGCAACAGATAGAACATTAGCCAGAAACAACAATAGAACTCTGAAAACAAACAGACTATAGCATTACAAAAAAGTATTTTTTTATCCGACATGGATTTTCTTTTTCCCACAGACCCAATGATTTGAAAAACAAACACAGAAACTGAGCAAATAGCACAGTACACTGGTTTGTAATCTACTAAATATGAGGGTCAAAATGAATAAACAATGTCTATTATTCAATGCTATAAGTCCTTACAAGCTACTAATACTAACATGATCTTTTCTTTTATCACAGAAATTGACAAAGAATATATGTATTGCAGTGACCAGACCAAACCAAACAGTAAGTATATTACAATAAGTACAACTCATAAATACTGCTCCATAACACAACAACTGAAACAAACAGTGCATATAACTTCAGTCTTCAATGCATGGCCCATGCACCCAAGACTCCGGAACCTGGCCACAACCACTGCAGCATATCACACCCATGAAAGCTTATAACTTTGGTACTTATAACTTTGGTCTCGCGTAGGCCCTGCCCACAACCACCACATGCACCCAAGACTCTAGGCCCTCACCACAACCACTATATGCACCCAAGACTCTAGGCCCTGACCACAACCACCACATGCACCCAAGACTCTAGGCCCTCACCACAACCACTATATGCACCCAAGACTCTAGGCCCTCACCACAACCACCAAATGCACCCAAGACTCTAGGCCTTGCCACAACCACCCCAGCATATCACGCCCATAGATCACACCCATGTTTGATTCTATGGGTGTGATCTATGGGTGTGATATGCTGACGAGGCCTACGGCCTTCGGCCATGCACCCAAGACTCTAGGCCCTGGCCACAACCTCAGCAGCAGATCACACCCATAGATCACACCCATAGATCCAAACATTTTAACCATGCCATATAGCCTTTTTGATGTCAGCGGACACCATGCGTGTTCTTAGAACAGTTTCAACTTGCCTGCGAACAGTACGGACAGGTATAGTGTCCTTAGGACATCCCCATCTGGGTTGATTGCGGACATCTAGGACAGCGTGGCTGTCCGTGGACACAAGAACACAACAGCAGTGCCTACCACCTAAATAGATACAATATTTGAACCATCTCTTACCCCCCACCATCCCCAGTCTTACAGACCAACACACTTGCCAAAATTGTATTTCCCCACCATTTGTCATTGCGCTGTCCGCAGATACAAGATGGCGGGTGTTTCCAAAAATCTGACGCATGCCACGCTCTCCACCATCCAATTGGCGAACACGCCGCATGTCCGCGGACATGACACGAGTCGATTAGCCAATCAGGACACTGTCTCCGGAGCGAACAGGGAAGTGTGTCCGCGGACCGAAAATAGATATCACTAACGCTTTCGGGACCAAGCCGCTGCTCCTGCCGCAAATTTGGTGAAAATACGTCCAGCGGTTTGGGCTGTAGGCGTGAGCAAAGTTTTTTTTTCCCCATTCAGTCTATGGGAAAAAGACATTTTGGGACCCCCCTATAACTTTGCCCCCCCAGACCAAACCTCACCAAACTTTGCAAAGTTTGGTGAGGGTTCGTCCAGGGAGAGCGAAGTTATAAGCCGCCCAAAAGGTGCTCTTCCTATGGAAACAGCAACTTAACCATAACTACACGGCCACTACAGTGGCTGTGTAATATACACAAAAAAAACCTTGTTAAAGGGACATTATGGGTGAATTGCAACCAGATGGGGATTTTGTGCTGCGTGCGGCCGTAAATTAATAAAGTACAACCAAAGTGGGCGAGGTCGTTTGTGAAAAATAAACATTAAAAATAGCTCATTTTGTTTTAAGTTGTATTGGTGATGCTTCTACTAAACACCCTTTCTTACAGGTTTCAATTGGTTTTGTTGGCTTGTGCTCACATTGTCACACCAAAGTCTTCAACGCATCCCGTAGCCGGACAAACAAAACAGCATTACAAATGGTGTACAACAAAATACCAACCACAGAAAGATCCTAACGCCTCTCATAACTCGCCCTTAGGGATCTAGAAACCACTGTCTAGACCCCTTGAGAACTGTCGCCCTCGGTCTACAGCAAAGTAACACCAACACTTATTTTCTGGAAAAATATATAACTGTTTGTTTTATTACAAAAATGTTTTTTTTTTTAAATTCTAAAATACATATCCAGCACTCTAATCCTCAGTCTTTTGTACAAGAAAAAACAACTCTAAAAGAGAAGGAAAAAGTATGTAAAATAATGGTCCTAAGATGGGACTCAAACAAAAACTGTGATATACATAAGTACGCTTACCTATATATTATAGAAACCAACACCATTAATAAACAAATGGAGAATTTTAAGGACAAAATGTGGTTCCATACCTAATCAAAACAAACTACAACCAACTACTTTTGCTTGCAAAGACCTCCGCATTTGCACCACGACTGTGTTCATTGTTGCTGAGAAATATCCCACCACCGCACAAAAAAAAATTTACATGCTTCTGTTCAAAAGACACCTTCCAACCTCTGGCATGGAACAATTTACATGACCATTGTCCCATTGTCATGATCACTGGGGCTTTCCTTCAGAGATTTTCCTAGGTTCTTAGTGCAGCAGGGTAAATTCATGGGTTAAAGGTAAAAGAGGACATGGTGGTTAACAGTAGGACACTTCATTAGATTTCAACATGGCTGCCCACGAAATTCCTTGAAATTAAATGCTCAGTCTAATGGCAATCACTCACACCTCACTGGGTATTTAAGCCCCTCCCCTTTTTCGTTCCGCGCTTCGCGTCTGAAATCTCTTCAGAGACGCTTACCGCGGTCCGGAGCTCCTGCATAATTTCCTCAGCATTTTCCCTTCACAGTCCGTAGTGATCTTCCCAGTCCTTGTCCTTCCTTGGTCCTGCCCTTGTCTCTGTTCCACTGGTATTTACTCCGTTTGGGTTTTCTCTGAGAGCAAGTCATTCGAATTCCTTGCTACCGTAGTGCTGAAGTTTTCCCAGTCACTGCAAGTATAGTTTTCCTTCTTGGGGGTCTTGTTCTAGACATAGTTTCCTGTCAAGGGACCGAGGGTTGGAGTTAGTTTTTAAGAGTATGAGGTGAACCAGTTTAGATATGCGCTCCGCTCTTTGAATTGTGCACAAGTTGTTTTTTGTGACAAGTTGTTGAGACACTGTGTATTCGCTCTCCTCAGTCGGCACGCGCATTTTAGGAATAGTCTTGCGTCACACGCTAGTGTTCCTTCAACACCATGCGCACATGTTTTCCCTGACAGTCTATGAACAGAATTTTTTCCGCTTCATATTAGGCGCGCACCCTTTTGTGAAGAAACTTTTGAAACACTGATGCAAGCATTCTCTTCAGGCGTGTGTTCACTAACGTTTATTGAACTAATGCATTGTTGACACAGCTGTTCTGGGAGAATTAGAAGTATGAGTTCTTCAGGCTGGTTTAGTGTTTTCCTCAATGTACTCCCTGTCAGTTTTCTAGTCAACGCCTTCCGTCCAGTGAAATTTCGAGCCCTTCTCTGTTTCTTCAGTCATCAGAACTAGTGCCCCTGCCAGTTGCAGGATGGAGAGCTCACCCTATAAAAACCTAAGGTAATTATAAAGAACAGTGGGAATTATAGTTATATCCTGGTTGTAGGTAGGATCCTTCTAATTAGTTGTTCCTGTGTTCTCTCTTTAGATACAAGGTTCAGGAAGGAGAGTAGCGATAAAGAATTAGTTGAGCACAACGCACCCAGAGAAGAAAGTTATCAGTATTGAGAGTGGTGTCCCCGCAGAGTTAAGGTAAGCATTACACCCATACTATTATTCCTATTATGCACCAGAAAAGCACCTTGGTAGTGCGACAAAGCATCTGCATGACATTTAGCAATGCCCTCAGTGGAAGGAGGATGCGTAAACAAGGCAGGTAACCCATATACATATCGCCGTACTTCATGACGATAACATCGCCAGTATTAAAAGGGGCCATGTCTCTCCAAAGGGCATGCATATTGGCAATACGGCCGTCATACACAGCGCACCACAATGCGTGCACTGCTTCCAAATCTCAGTGGTCATCAAAGTGTCTTTCCTGGGTATACTTGTGCATATGTAGCACAAAGGTATCACCCAAAGGCAACTCAAGGTGTTTCGCCATAAACCGCCTCACTATGCAGAGCAATTTACAACAGTATGACCAGGCCTTTGTGTGAACCACACCCACAGTACCTGATTTCATATTCCCCACAGTTTATTTCCATTGGCCGGTATGGAGTGACGTGCAGATTGTAGAATGTGCGCATCTGAAAGTACGGCGAAGGCCGAACCGCAGTGAAACAGGAGGAGTCCCTCTCCCTATGGCCGCCCTTGCCTGTGACGCACACCCTGCGCACCTCTTTGGACAATGCCCACAGTCCCATTTCCATTGGACACCATGGTGGGAGGAGTTCAATATGGCACGTGTCCTTTTCCAAGTATCGCTGCTGGTGCGGGCCACTGAAGCATCAACATTTCATCTTCCCTTTCCACGTCTTTCCTTCTTGCACTCAGTCGTTATGTTCTCTTACAATGTTGCACACGCATCCACCAGTTACATTAAAGAGCTCTCCATGTAACAGTATGAGTTTTCAACACCAGTCCTGGGCGTACACACCACACCCAAAAACGGCATTGCGCAATACTTCAGTCTGCACAGTCCCATTTCCATGGCCATCGTGAAAATCCCTGGATGAGGTTTTTGTGTTGCGTGCCGCTGTGGACGGATACATTTCAATTTCGTTTTTAAGGGAGTCTGTCCAAAGGTTTTTTTTTTTTCGATTTCTCATTTTTCTATTTAGATGCTTTTTTCCGTTTTTCATAATTTTTGTGTTCTTGCAGTCACAATATTACAGTAAACTCTTCACCGCATACTGTAGTTTGGCAAACAAAACCGCATTACCAATGGGCGACAAGGAAAGGCCATTTCCATTAAAAAAAACTCTGCATTTCCACATCTAATGAGGTTATTGTTGCAGAAGAACATCCCACGTGAGTGCACAGAATCTGACAGGCTTCTGTTGATGAGACACCTCTGAGAGTCTGGCTCGGAACAACATTCATCAGCATTCACCCATACTCTTCTTGGTAGTGTAGATGAAAGGAGCACCTGGGCAGTAGTAAAAAGGCACCTCACTGCATTTAGCAACTTTCTGATTCGTTGGAGCAAACCTAAACCAGGCACGTAACCATATGCATACCGCCGTAGTGAAGGACGACCTCCACAGTCCCAAAGGGACGCGCATGCTGGACGCTGCACAGTACAGTGGCCTATAACTGGCAAAGGCATTGTGATTATGGCCTGTATCCCAACATGGATGCTTAATAACATTGTGTCCGTTGTGCAACAGATCACACGGTGGCAGAATGCCTATATATAGTAATATTTCCACCTTTTTGCGCATATGGCATGCTAAGATGGTACCTTGCGGAGCCATTTCCCCCAAGTGGAGGTCACTCCACAAAACTAAATGGAGTGTGTAACATCACATGATTATAAAGTGCAATGTGCCTCAAAAGGATAGCAGTCCAAAGTATATGGTGCTGTGCAATGCATGGCAAGACAGTAAAGTGCTGCTGCAAGACCATTAGGTCCCTAAATGCGCAAATATTCCTAAAGTATAACAAATCCAAAGTGCATAGTGCTGTTCAGCAATGGGCATAATAATAAAGTGAAAATGCAAATCCATACAGAAATGGAAATTACATACTAGAATGGTACACTTCAGAGCCTGACCTCCCGAGTGGAGGACTTTCCACAAAGCTGAGTACAATGTAAAACATCACATAGTGATAAAGTGCACTGTGCCCCGAATGGAATGCCAGTCCAGCGTACATAAAACTGTGCAATATGTGTCAAGGTGGTAAAGTGCTGCTGCAGGAGCATTTAAAACCTCAAAGCGATGCTGCTCCTACGGTGGAGCTGAATCAAAGTCTCCATATACATATTCACTGAAAAAACTTTGTTAAATTTAGTTTCCCAGTATGTGCCCCGTGGGTCTTCATATTTATTGTTTGTACCAACACAAGTGTGTACCAAGTCTTAAATTGTAAGCTATTTACTCCAAGTTTAACATTACCCAAAACTCTGATAAGGTAGCGTTCATTATTTTACTATCCAAAATTACCAGTGGGAGACCGGCATGGTATCAAGAGAGAAACAGACTCAAAGATTTTATTTTCAAAACCTCTATTTACTAAAGTTCCTCGGCTGGTGTAATGCCTACTTACACAGTCCGAGACTAACACAATTTTAAAAAATCTCTCTGGGTAATCACTCCACCATTCTATTTCTAACAGCTTTTAGCACACAGAAACGGGCCTAGAGCACATACCGGTGTGTCCATGATTTGTCTTGGATTCAATATATTAAGCCACTCTCACTGTCCTTGCATGGAAGCACTCCCCGTCAGGGGATGGTCACCCTAGGTCATCAGTGGTGTGCCGTCTGACAGAAAAGGGGGAGAGAAACTGTCCCCATCTGTACAAAGTACACAATACAAATTGCTAAAACAGCTATAAAAACATGGTTACAGTTGCCCATCCTCAATAAAAAGAGATGAAACTGCTCTCATTTCATAGCATCCTGGACATTTTGGGGGGGGTAGTTGCTATTTGTACGGAAATCAAGCCTTATTCATTCTCCCTCAGCGAAGTGTGTACAGTCAATGCGAGGTGAGGGCTAACTGCTGACTAAAATGCTGTGTCAAACCACAGCTTAGGCATCCTTATTTTTAGGAACCCACTGCCCGAGCCCTTGGGCAGGTGTGCAATGTTGATTACAAACAGCCATATTGAGATTCTTTTGTGAATATCGGCACTGGAAATGGTCGACCGATTTCAGTGACTTAACTGATTCAGGCAATTTGCTCCCAATGGATGGCTATCGTGTTCCACTGGCGCTGCTCATAAGTGGGGTTGCTAGCTCCGATAGAAGAAAATGCAGCTAGCGCCTCTGGTAAGCTCGCTGGCAAATGGAGCAGGTTTTGAGAGGAAGGGATGCAGGGAAGGATGAGGCCAGACAGGGGCAAGGGTACCTACTAGAAAGGTAAGGGCCTCAGTAGCTTCTGCCCCAACCCACACGGTCAGCACACCACAACGCCAGCAGCCGAAAAGAAGAGCCCTGTTCTATCTCCACAGGACTTGTATAAGGCTGTAGCTCCAACCCAGGAACACATGTGTTGCCAGGGATATGTTTTTTTCCAGGGAAGGGGAGACCAGGCATCTGTTTTTTTTTGGTTGTTGCCGGGACAGGTTTTGTTTGGTTTCTAGGGGAGATGGGATGCAGCGCTGGACACACATTTCCAGGTATTTTTTGTGATTACCAGACTAGTTGGTGCACCAGGGGAGGTTAACTGTTGGGTGTGGGACAAGTGGTTTTCCAGAGCCCACCCATCCCCATGATGGACAAAAGTGGAACTAGTTTTGCAGGGAACAAGAAGGGCAGGACAAAGGGGAGATAGAAATTACAGGGTAGGACAAATGGGTAAAAAAGGTCAGCCCAGATAGTTGGCTGTGCTAGCTGGTTGGGGAACAGGTCTATCTGTTTTTTTGGAGGAATTCCACCAGCACCCCACATACCCCAGGTGCACACACAGACACAGAGACACACACACACACACCCCCACCCCAGAAACTCTTGTCTGGGGCGAATATACAGTCATATGCAGTGCAAGGTGCAAAATACATTTGGGAAACATGCAAGTCTCACATTGCCATTTGCACCGTTCCACCTTTGCGTCTTTCACACACTCTTCCAAAGGCTTTTTTCTTCAAAACCTTTGTTCCTTCTGTCTTTTGCTTTTCGCTTCGTGACGCTTTATATGATGTGCCTTTCTCCCGCCCGCTGCAGTCACGTGCACGCTCCCGAGTTTCTCTCTCACAGCTTTCACACAACTCACTGGGCAGCATCGCGTTGACAGGCAGACGGTTCCTTCTTGGTACACAGGGCTGAGGTCAGGGTCTCACCACCTTCCCCTCAGTCATCCTTGGGGCAGGTGGTGAGACCCTGACAGGTCCCAAGAGAACGAGCAATTTCCTGAAAGCTGCCAGCAGGATACATACAGCTTCAATCCGGCTCCTTGGAGACACAACTCCCTCGTCACGCTGCACCCCCTCACGGACACCGGGCCAGCGTATCGGCACGCAGTTCCCCTTCCTGCCGGTCTCTGCTCCTTGCTTTCTCTTGTCCAGACAGCATCCCCAGCTCGATCACTCTCTTAAACACCTTTTATAGTTGTGAAAACAGTTCAGTGGAGTCAGGTGTGAGTGATTTAAATGCCTGACTCTGCCTGACTCTATCAGTGGGACAGTTTAAGTTCTTTCTTTAGTCTGTTTCCATTGCACTCCCCATATTGTTCCTGTGGGAAATCTTCCTTCCTCCTGTTCGCCTCTTCCTCTTCCCAGTATTGGTTGACAATGGGGAGGGGAAGATGGAATGGGTTGGAAATACCCTGCGGAAGCTGTGGGAGAGGGCTGTAAAGTGAAATGGAAATGGAGATTAGATGGAGTTCCCTTTATTTCTTTAGGGAATTGACTTGGAATGTGGCAAAATCTTTTAACCTTGTTTTTACTTTAGGGAATGGTTGCCCCCTTACTTATGTCTGCGGATTGATTATACAAACGGGGGTCTTGATGGTATTCCCTGCTACCTGGACATGTAGAGGATGAATGGGTCTCAAAACAAGAACTTTCTCCTTGTTTCATTAGGGTCTTCTTTCTTCCCTCTCTTGGATAACTGACTCCTTTCTTTCTCCCTCTTGGGTCATGAATGATGTAACTGGAATCAAAGGCCCTGAGACCTGGATACGAGTGGTGGGAGCCAGCATATCCCATGGAAGCGTCCGGGACTTTCGCTCCCCCCTCTATTGTCCCGTCAGAATACTGCGTCTCGCCTGGTGTATTCCCCCTAAGACCACCCTGTGCTCCCCTACCCAGGTGATCTGCCCTCGCTCGAAAGGTGATGGCCATCCCCTGGTCACCCCAATAGAGGATTCTCGGGGTCTGGATGGGAGAATACCCCTAGGTTTCTCACATAGATTGTATGTATGATTATGGTTCTGTATTAACACTCCAATATAATGTTTTGTTTAGAGTACATACTCCTACGTCCCGTCCCCTTTCCTCCATACTTATGGGACATCTCTTCGTCCTGTGGGACGGGACCGGAGCACTTTGTAAAAAGCATCCACATTTTTTCAAAAATTTGTCGTCCCTCTCTTTCCTGCGCGGGGCCCGGCATGTGGCCGTAACCCCGCCCACCTTGGCTCCGCCCTGCGCATCGCCCATCAGTCCTTTTCTCTGCACGATCGGGGCCGGACGCACTTGCATCCTCGGAAGACTTTCTTCCCCTCTCTGGCTCTCGCTAGCGTTCGTTTACTAGTTTGTCTATGTCTTTTAAACTAGATTTTCCAGACTGTTCATCGTGTCACCGTTGCTTCGCGAGGACGGATCCCCATCCTCTTTGTTTAGAGTGTTTGGGTCCGGAACACCGTTGGGACTCCTGTTTTTACTGTGACTCCCTTTCGGTCCGGGCACTTCAACGTCAGTTGGAGCGGTGGGAGGTGGTGTTCGGACGGACTCCTCCTTCGCATTTACAGGCATTCATCGACGAGAAGAAAAAATGCCTGGTAAGTTCTTTACTTTTCAGAGCACCCCGGCCGGGTGATACCTTTCCGGGTTCCTCTCGAGCCGGGAGGGGCGTTGATCGCTCTGTTACCGGGGTTCGCCCTGAGGTGCCTGTCGGGCCTAATAATTCTACCAGAGTTTTCTCCGAGGGTCTCCGTAAGGGGCCTGTGTCCACCGGAGTACGCTCCGAGGCCCCTCCTGTGGGGGCTGTTTGTAGACCCAGTTCTACTGAGTTGTGGGGTACCGGAGCTTGCTCTGAGGCTGCTCTTTCGGCTTCCCTCAAAAACAAAACTCGGGTGCGCCCCGAGGTCTTGGCTGGGCTTGAGGTTACCGAACGGATGTTCGAGGCCCGTGCCGATAAGGCTTCTACCGGGCCTAGGTCCGAGGTCCCTCGTACAGAGGCTAAGGATACAAACAGTTCTGAGGGGCCGGCAAGGCCCTGTTGATGACAGTGCACCGTTCCCGCTCTTGTGGTGACACCAGATCTGTTGATGGGGCAAAGAAGAAAGTTTCTTCTTTTACTGGCAGTGCCGAGGCCCTTCCTTCGAAGGCTCAGTTGGCGGTTGGTATGTCGCAGAAACATTCCAGGCCTCATAGTACCGGCTCTGCCGAGGTTCCTTACGTTAAGGCTAAAATTAGACCCCTGACCCATCGACGGGAACCCCTGCCTCACTTCCTCACATGCCGCAGTTCCCCTCAGATGAGAACAAAATGGCGGCCGTTCCCGCCACGACCACAGCGGCCGTTTTAGGTAGTACCGCCTACAACTACGCCATTGGCCCCTGGTGTAGGGTTTGGTCCTCGGGTGAACCTAAGGTCCCTGGTGCGCCTCCTTACCGGCCGGTTTATGATTGGAACGCCCGGATGCCTCTTCCGCACAATGTTTCGTTGCCCGCGGGGGCGGCTCCCTTGATTTATGTGGATTCGTCGGTGGAGGGGCCCATGTGGCACCCTTCCCCGTTACGTCCCTGGATTTGTCCACCTCATGAGAGGCCTCCTCAGGTTCCGAAACAATCTCCTGAGGACGCCTTTTTCGGTAAATTTCAAGCGCTTATGCGCACCGACCCCCATGAGGGAATATTTCAAAGGGTTTTTCAAGGAGATATGTCCACCCGCGCCTCCGGCTCCACCCGTTCCGACAGTGGTCCCGCCGGCGCCTCCCTTGCCCGTGGTGCCTCCCCCTGCGCTTCCGCCTGTGCCACCATTGTCCTCAGTGGACAAGGCAGTGCCTGACACGGCTCAGCAGGATCCTGACCTGTCAGATGACCCTCAAGGCGATCAGGACAACGAGGACCTTCCCCGCTCTACCAGAGCTTTCCATGACCGGGTGCTAGACATGATGAGTTTCTTAGATGTTCTGGTGCCTGAGGCACCTGCTCCGCAGGAGGGCGTGCTTTCTGGGGCGTTCACCTTGTCTCCTTTGGAGCGTACCGGCCTGTTCTTGCAGAAGGACGTTTTGGCCGAGGTCCGTAGAGTTTGGGAAAAGCCACACTCTGGACTTTTTGTCAATAAAAAGATTGACGCGAGGTACAGGCTGCATTCTTCGGAAGTGGCCTTGTCATCTTGTCCGCCTCCCTCTTCCACAGTGGTGGTTGCGGCTACGTTTCAATCCAGGCCTGCAGCATCCTCCTCTGCGACGGCTACTCAGGTCTTGGGAAAGGAGGACAAGCTCCTGGACTCCCTAGGGAGGAAAATCTTTGCCAATTCGGCCTTACAGCTCAGGCAGGCCAATGCAGAATTGATTTTGGCGGGAGCTAACATGCGGATGTGGAGAGGTCTGTCAGAGTTTGAGGAGCACATTCCGGTCGAGAAGTTGGAGGATTTCAGAGGAGGCCTTTCCGATGCCAGGGTCTTGGCCCAGGATCTCCTGGAGGCTGCGGCTCATCACGTAGACACCTCGGCTCAGGGTCTGATGATTGGGGTTGATACCTCGCGGCAAGCGTGGCTGCATGCCACTAAGTTCTCGAAGGAGGGGCAAGACGAGGTCCTGGACCTTCCATTTGATAGTAAGGAGATTTTTCACTCTTCTACTGATGTAGAGCTCACCAAAACCAAAGACAGCACTCAGACGGCTAAATCATTGTCTGTTCTGGTTAAAGCTTCCTTCAAGGCTCAAAGGCCGTTGTCGCAAGGTCGACCTTCGTCTGGTTTTAGGGGCTTCCTCGACCGCAAATCTTGGAGGGTGGATACTACTGCGGGGAATAACCGCTGTAGACAACAGCGTACGCGGTATTTCTCCCGCTCCTCAGCCTCATCAGGTTCAGGTGGCACCGCCACCGATAAGCTTGCCAAATGAGGGTTTTCCGCACTCGCACGAGACCCCAGTGGGAGGACGCATTGCGTCTCATTGGGAGGCGTGGCAGGCCATCACAGAAGACAGATGGGTCTTGTCAGTCGCTCGAGCGGGCTTCCGCTTACCTTTACCCCCACCCCACCCCTCAACCCTCCTTTTCAGCTGGCGGGCTCACCCTCCCTCAAGGCCGAGGTTCAGAAACCTCTGCACCTCAGAGCTGCGGAACCCGTTCCCCTTGGGGAGCGAGGGGAGGGCTTCTACTCCCGGCTGTTTACGGTGCCCAAACCTAACCAGGCTGGCCTGCGCACCATCCTAGACCTTTCCCAGTTCAATCTTTTCTCCTACCCCAAGAGAAATTCAAGATGATCACGCCCGACCAGATTCGCTCCTCTTTGCAGATGGGCGACTGGCTCAGCGTGGTGGATCTTCAGGATGCGTACATGCATATCCTGATTTGGAATCCACACAGGAGATACCTCCGCTTCTCTTTGGGAGAGGAGCACTTCCAGTTTCGGGTGCTTCCTTTTGGCCTCAGTTCGTCGCCGCGTGTCATCACAAAGGTGATGTCAGTGATTGTGGCCTATCTTTGTCTCCAGGGTATCCATGTGTATCCCTATTTGGACGACTGGCTCCTATGCAGCCCTTGTCCGTTGGCAGCAGCGGACAACCTCCAGTCTCCTTCAGCTCCTGTTCCATCTTGGGCTGTCGGTGAACTGGCGGAAATCCTCCATGACGGTCTCACAGGACCTGACTTTCCTGGGTTTTTGTTGGAACACGATCGACTGCCGAGTGTATCTGACCGGCGACAGAATGGCGGATCTGTTGGCCACGTGTCAGATGTTTGCGCAGTCGGAGAGCATGTCGGCCTGGTGCTTCCAGAGGCTTCTGGGCCTCATGGCCTCGTGTGTACTGGCTCTTCTTCTTGCTCGTCTCAAGATGAGACGGACCCAGATGGCTCTTTGGAGTTCCTGGCGTCAGGCTGTGGACCCGGATTCCAAGCGGATAATGATTCCGGATTCCATCAGAGTGGACCTGGACTGGTGGTCATCTCTCAGCAACCTGTCAGTGGGCGCGGGGTTCCAGGACCCAGCCCCCATGGTGACGATCACGACAGACTCCTCCCTTGTGGGGTGGGGTGCGACGTTAGATCTTCTTCAGGTCTCGGACCTCTGGTCACCTCAGGACAAGCTCCTGCACATAAATCATTTGGAGCTTCTGGCGATTTTTCTGGCGCTCAAGGCGTTCAGACCGCTCATTGTCAACAAGGTGGTCCGCATAAGAACGGACAATGATGTATCAATGTATTACATAGACACGCAAGGGGGAACGAAGTCTCCACCTCTCGTGGACCTGTCCATCCAGGTTTGGGAGTGGGCCGTGCTTCATGGGGTCTGGCTGCTTGCAGTGCACATCCTGGGCCAGCTGAATGTCACCGCGGATGCCCTCAGCCAGCGGACAGTGGTAAACTATGAGTGGGAGTTGAAGGCGGAGATCCTCTCATGGATTTTCTCACGTTGGGGTACAATGAAGGTGGACCTCTCCGCCACGGCGGTAAAGGAGAAGCTTCCTCAGTATGCCTCCAGAGGGGGGCTGGGAGCCTCCTCTCTGGGGGACGCACTCGAGATTCCATGGCACGACATGAGAGCTTACGCCTTCCCGCCTCTTCCCCCTAGTTCATTGAGCAATTTGGAAGTTGAAGAGCTCTGTCAACTGTTCTCTTCTACTGATAGCTCTGTGGTGGCCGGCTAGGTGTTTGTTCTCAGAACTTCAACACCTGTCGGTGTGTCCGCCGATCAGGTTACCAGTAACTCCCGATCTTCTTCACCAAGGGGAACAGCAGATGTGGCACCCCTCCCCACAATCGCTCAACTTGGCGGCATGGTGCCCGAGTTCACGTCCCTAGAGCATTTGGGTTTGTCTGCGGATAACATGCGCATTATCCAGGCAGCCAGGAAAGCCTTGACCAGATCCCAATACAAGAGTAAATGGCTCAGGTTCTGTCATTGGTGTTTGGAGAAAGAATTGGACCCGAGGGTGGCAACGATTGACACAGTGCTGTCCATCGTATCCTCCCTAGCAGAGTCAGGGGTTCATGTTCTGTCTTGCAGGACTTATCTCTCGGCGATTTCCGCTTACCTCTCTACAGACCGGTGTTCTTATTCTTTAACTAACCCGGTGGTGAAGAGACATTTTGCTGGCTTGACACGCATCTACCCTCCGGTTCGTAGTCTGCACCCGCCTTGGGACCTAAATGTAGTCCTGACGGCGCTGTGCCGTAAACCCTTTGAGCCAATGGCTACGGTTGACCTCAAGTACGTGTCCTTTCTGGTAGCCGTTACGTCAGCGAGGAGAGTGAGTGAGCTCCAGGCATTGTCGGTGGAGCATCCTTTCTTGGTCTTTCACAAGGACAAGGTAGTCCTTCGGACGAACCCAGCTTTCCTACTAAAGGTAGTGACCGAATTCCATCTGAATCAGTCGATTTCCCTTCCGGTCTTTTTTCCGAACCCTGCCTCGGAGGCGGAAAGGGTTCTACACTGCCTGGATATCCGAAGAGCTCTTACGTTCTACCTGGACAGGACTTCTGAGCTTCAGAGCTCTTCCCAACTATTTGTGACCTTCGGTAAACCTCAGGGCAGGCCGGCGTCTAAGGCATCTATTTCCAGATGGATTGCCGCTTGTATCACGGAATCTTTCACCGTCCAAAAGCTGAAACCTCCTAAAGGTATCCATGCACACCAGGTGCGAGGCAAGGCAGCCGCGGTTGCTTTTCAGAAGTATGTTCCCTGGGAGTCCATCGCTAAAGCGGCTACTTGGGCCTCCCCATCTGCTTTCTGTAAGCATTACTGCCTCGATATGAGCTCTAGAGCTGACGCTCAGTTCGGCCAGGCTGTGCTGAAGAACCTGTTTCAGTAAGGGTATTTCCATCCACTCATAGTTCCTGTAAGGAGTGCTTGGGAATCTCCCATAAGTATGGAGGAAAGGGGACGGGACGTAGGAGTATTACCAGGTTACTCACCGTAGTGACCACCTTACTCCTAGTCCATAGTCCCCTTTCCTCCATACGCCCGCCTGACGTCCCCTCTAATAAGGTTCCTCTGTTATTGCTAATGGGTCTTGACTCTGCGATGGAAAAGGACTGATGGGCGATGCGCGGGGCGGAGCCTAGGTGGGCCGGGTTACGGCCGCGTGCCGGGCCCCGCGCAGGAAAGGGAGGAAGGACACATTTTTGAAAAAAATGTGGATGCTTTTTACAAAGTGCTCCGGCCCCGTCCCACAGGACGGAGAGATGTCCCATAAGTATGGAGGAAAGGGGACTATGGACTAGGAGTAAGGTGGTCACTACGGTGAGTAACCTGGTAATTCTTTAATATATTTAGTTCATGATAGGTCTCTGATCACCCCGGACATCGTGTTAACAACATTAGAAACACAACACCTTGTAGGGACTTATCATTTATTTAGTATGTGATGTCATTGATGACATCACTGATGACATTTGCGATGCCATCTTTGATGTCCTGGGTGTTAATCTTAGCAGTGCATGGTGGTGGCACGAGTTATGGTTGCTTACCTTACCATTAGTGGCAAATTTCTTTTTTTTTTTCGGTTTTACTTGTAACCATAACGTCCCTTTTTAACGTTTTTTCATTGAATTTCATAGGTTTTTATTAGTGCAACTTAACCATAACGTCCCTTTTAACAAAGCTTTTTCACTGAATTGCATAGGTTCTTATGAGTGAAAATGTTTCATGATGTTACATCACTGTATGTAAGTTATTAATAACTCCTCTTTTTACACACATGAAAGACCTTTAAACCTCCTTTTACAAACCTATTTTTTGCAATGCATACTGATGTGTCATCAGCATCACACACTGGGGATGCAGGTCATGGTTGAATTGCCTAGGGCCTGAGGCTCGACCGTGACCCCAGCCCACCAAATCAACTCACGTTATCCACTGCATCTCAGCCGCATGCTAGTTCAGTGTCCACTCTACCCTCATAATGTGACCAATGTCAAGAGATCATGGCTTGCAGTGATGGCCAGTCTGTAACAATCCATGGGGCATGGGCTTCGGCCATACGGCATGCCCCAATAAGTCGAAATAGGCATTTGTCCTTGCTGAGGGCCAGGCCCACTGTCCATGCACCAAAGTTATACCACTATTTTTTTGTACTTGCATTTTGACACTTTGGAAAAATAAAACCGAAGACAGATTTGCAAAAGCATGCTTTACGGTCCTTGGCAATGCTCCTTGCATGTTTTTGCTGGAAGTCCGTCCATTTTTTATTTTTTGAAATGTGTCAAAATGTACATAAAAAAATAGTCACACAACTTGGCCCCCACTTGACAAAATCCATTCAGACTTTGTACAAACATTCAAGGTTGGGTCTACAATCTTTCTAAAAACTTTTGCACAGAGTCAGCAACCGAAAAAAGAGAGCGAGGCACAGTCCACTGTCCACTTCTAAGGCTGTTGTTCTGCCCCTCCACAGCCCAACTGCCTCCCACTGATGGCCACAGTAGTTCCCAGGGTGTCCAAGTGACAGCAAAAGGGCAGGCATTTACAGGGTGTAGGATGACCCATGCAGGCACAGCCCTCCTTCCTCCCCGTCACAACTGTTGCTTCACCTTCAGGGCCTTCTGGGCTGTTCCCATGGCATGAGGAAGTTTGGTCCAGGAAGGGCGCAGGGACATGACAGGTGGGCACACACACCCCATGATGGGCGCAATGGTTCCCACACAGCTGTTCGAAGGTCCAGAGGGTCTGGGGACAGGAAGACTGGGGAAGGTGGGCACATATAGGCAGGCCACCTTGGGAGAGGAGGAAACCTTTCGCAGGAGGGCTGCAGTAGATGCCATGATGACCACAGCTGTCCAAGTGACGACAATGGGGGAGGAGGTTGCAAGAGGGGGACAGGTGGGTTGACATACAGGGATGGGGAGGACGCCAGAGGGAAGGGGAAATGTTTCTTAGGAGGGGGTGATTCACTGGCTGTAAAACGGCCAGTTGTTAGTTGTTCATACCTCCAGGTACAAGTTTCATGTAATATATCAAAATGCAAAAATCCCCTGTGTCTGGGCCAGTGCAGTCCCATATAGTGAAATGCATTTGTGGCAACGAAAAGGCATGCTAAAAATTGAAATGCACAAAGCGACATGCAATGCATCATACTCCTATGTTCTGGCCCCTTTCTTCCATACTTGTGGGTCATTCCGTCCATCGGGTCGGGACCGGAGCACTTTAAATCATCAAAAAATGTACTTTATTTGTCCTTTTATTTTTACACGGGGCCACCGTACGTGACCGTAGCCCCACCTTCCTGAGCTCTGTCCCGCGCATGGCCGTTCATTCCTTTTTTTGTCAAAGTTGGATGCACTTGCATCTCACGGAATATTTTTCTTTTTGTTCCCTTGTCTTTCATTTTCCTGCTCCGGTTCCATGGTCATCTTTCTTCCGTCTATGCCAGAGCATCTGGGATTCGTGTCCTGTTAATCGTGCAAACGTCGTTTCGCGAGGGTGGATCCCCACTCTTTGCCTGGAGTGCTTAGGCCCGGAACACCAGTGGGACTCGTGCTTCTACTGCAACTCCCTCTCTGCCCGGGCACTCCAACGTCGGCATGTCATGTGGGAGGAGGTGTTCCAGCGGATTCCTCCACCACATTTACAGCAGATCATTGAAGAAAAAAGGAACCAACCGGTAAGTTTGTTCCTTTTTAGGGCACCCACTCTGGGTCCGGGAGGGGCTCAAGTGGCTCTGTTACCAGGGATCTCCCTGAGGTGTCTCTAAAGGGAACTAAACAGCACTCCAGAGTTTCCTCGGAGGTCACCTGCAAAGGGTCTGCCAAGACCGATCTTCATCCGAAGTGCCCCTTCTGGGGGCTGAAGTACTGGGCCTAAACTTCTTGGGCTATTGTCACGGGGGTCAGCCCCAAGGTTTCCACACCTGGAACTAAGCGTACGGAGTCTCGACTCAAGGTTCCTGTCATGGTGACTAAACATACCGGGGTTACCCCTGAGGGTCCCCTTCTTGGGGCTATATGTAAGACCAGCAAGATTGAGGGGCCCCCTTTGAGGGCTCTGGCTTCAGGGGGTGACTCTAACCCTTCCCACACTCAGGCCTGTGGTCGAATCGATCCTTCTGAGGGGGCAAAGAAGCCGGTTAAACACCTAAAGCTTTTGAGTACCGGCTCCGCCAAGGTTCCCCCACTTGGGGATAATTCATCAGCAGTCTCTAAAGAGTCACAGAAACACTCTAGACCTGCTAGCACCGCCTCTGCTTAGGTTCCTTGTCACAAGGCTAAAAATGGAACACAAGTCCCCTGATTCCCCTTGGTGACTACGGCTTCACTGGCACCTGCGACGCAGTTCATCTCAGGTGTTAACAAAATGGTGGTCCGGCCTCTGCAGTCCATGGTAGCCCTTTTATCTACCTCACACCGACGTTCACTACGGCTGGTACTGAGGAGCCTTTTTTTGGGGCAGAGCAGCCTTTTCCACATTTTGTGGATAACAAGAACCTGTTCTGCCCTCCAATGCATTGGCATCCTTTGGCAAATTTCAAACACTGATGCATTCTGATCCCATGAAGGCATACTTTAAGAATTTATTTAAGGAAATCTATCCTGAGCCGCCTGAACTGGCCCCTGCTCTGGCAATCCCTATGCAGGTCCCGGTAGTGCCACCTCCTCCACTCACTTCTCTGCCTCAACTTTCCCTTGTGGAAAAGACTCTCGTTGTGCCATCAACCCTGCCGCCTGGGCCTGAGGTGCCACGTGCGGCAGATCAGATTTCTGCTCCTGCCTCAGTGAATGAGGATCAGGCAGACCTGGACAGCGATGACCTGCCCTGCTCTATTAGATCCTTTCGTGACCGGGTTGTGGATATGATTGCGTTGCTAGACATCCTAATAGCAGAGTCCCCGGTTCCACAAGAAGGGGTACTTTCTGGAGCCTTTACTGTCGACACAGGCGCGCACTGGCCTACTACTTCAAAAGGATGTCCTGGCCGAAGCCGTAAGGTCTGGTAAAAACTTAATTCCTGGCAACCCCTAAACAAAAAAATTGACGCTCGCTACATGCTACATGTATCTCAAGACATATCCTTGCCTGAATGTCCACTCCCCTCATTGACGGTGGGGGCAGCAGCTACGCTCCAGTCGACGCCAGCCTCTACATCCTCCACTGCAGCATCTCGGATCCTTTTTCCAAGGAGGACAAGCATCTTGACGCCATTGGGGGAAAAGTTATTTTACAATACGGCTCTTCAGCTGCGTCAGGCTAATACCGAGCTTATCCTGGTGGCTGCTAATGTCAAGCTCTGGAAGGAGCTCGCAGAGTTTCAGGAATGTATTCCTTCTGATGGGCTTGAATTCTTTAAGGGCAGCTTATCTGACATCCGAATTCTGGTGCACTATCTACTGCAGGCTGCAGCCCATCATGTAGATACTTCCGCTCTGGCCCTTATGATCAGAGTAGCTATCCCCCACCAAGCTTGGCTGCATGCTACAAAGTTTTCGAAGGAAGTTCAGGACAAGATGCTTGATCTCCCCTTCGAGGGTATGGAACTGTTCCACTCATCCACTGACGAGGAACTTACAAAAAACCAAGGCAAGCACCCAAACTGCCAAGTCATTTTCGGTCCTTGCCAAAACCCCAGCAAGGCCACCTTTAGACTCCGAGGTTGGGGTCTGAAACGAGGTCCTTCTCTGGTCTCAGAGGCTTTCAGGACCGCCGTGCATGCCGGGCAGAGGCTCCCGCTGATGGCCCTCGCCGTAAACCGCAAAGCCAAGGTGGCCGGTTTTGCTCTTGGTCAACAGCCTCCTCTTCAATAACGGGTGGTCTCCCTGCTGATAAACCATCTAAATGATGTTTTTCATTGGTCGTATGAGACTCCGGTGGGAGGATGAATTTCGTCTCCTCTGGAGGCGTGGCAGACCATCACAGAAGAACAATGGGTTTTGTCGGTCTCCCGGGTGGGCTTCCGCTTGCCCCTCCCCCCTACACCACCCTCCTCTCCAGCAGACTGGGTCTCCCTCCCTCAGAGCCGAGGTATAGAAAACTCTAGACCTCAGAGCAGTAGAACCTGTTCCCTTGCAGGAGAAAGGGGAGGGCTATTACTGCTGTCTGTTTAGTGCCCAAACCCATCCAGGCTGGCCTGCGCACTATCCTCGACCTCTCCACGTTCAATCTCTTTCTACCCCAAGAGAAATTCAAGATGATTACGCCCTGCCTGATAAAGAGTTCTCTCCGGAAGGGCGATTGGCTCAGCGTGGTAGACCATCAGGATGCCTACATGCATATTCTGATCTGGAGCCTGCATCGAAAAATATCTGCGGTTATCTGTGGGAATGGAACACTTCCAGTATCGTGTGCTTCCGTTTGGTCTCAGCTCAGCACCTCCTTTTTTTTACGAACATGTCAGTCATTGCAGCATTTCTCAGACTGAAGGGAATTCATGTATATCCATACTTGGACGATTGGCTCCTGCGCAGTCCTTGCCCAGAGGCCGCTACGGCCAAGCTTCAGTCACTCCTTCAGCTCCTGTTCAATCTTGGGCTGTCGGTGAACTTGTGGAAATCGGCGATGCCGGTTGCTCAAGACCTGATCTTTCTGGGTTTCCGTTGGGATACCGTCAGTACCAGTGTCTTCCTGATGGAGGACAGGATTGTGGACCTTTTGATCACGTGACAGCTCTTCCTGCAGTCCTACCACATGTCGGCCTGGTGGTTCCAGAGACTCTTGGGCCTTATGGCCTCTTGCGTGTTAGCTCTACCTCTTGCACGCCTGAAAATGCACTCAATTGACTCTTTGGGTCTGCTGGTCCCAGGCTACGGATTCAGACTCCAAGATGATTCCAGTCCCATGCTGCATGACAGCGGATCTTCAATGCTGGTCATCCGCCAGTAACCTTTCCGTGGGGGACCTCTTCCAGGAGCCCTGCCTCAAGTAACGGTTACTACAGTCTTTTCCCTTCTGGGGTGGGGAGCGACACTGTGTCACCTCGAGGTGTACTATTTCTGGACGCCCCAGGACAGGCGCTTGCATATCAATTACCTAGATCTCCTGGCAGTTTTTCTGCCGCTCGAGGCTTTTCAACCCTCTATTACCAACAGTGTGGTTTGAATTCGTATAGACAATTCTGTAGGGATGTTCTGAATCAACAAGCAGGGCGGCACAAAGTCTCCTCCTCTAGTGGACTTTGCTATTCAAATTTGCACATTCCAGGTCCCATCAATGTGGCTGCGGACTCCCCCAGCTGCCAATTTGCGGTGAATTAAGAACGGGATGAACACTGATGTTCTCACCAAGATCTTCCATCAAAGGGGTTCTCAGCGGTGGACCTCGTTGCGCCCTCATCGAACCGGAAACGTCCTCTTTATGCTTCCAGTGACAGGCTCGGAGTGTCTTCCTTGGACGCTTTTGAGATCCCGTGGGACAATATGAAAGCTTACGCTTTTCCTCCTTTGCTGCTGATTCGTCGGTCGCTCTGTAATCTCAGGAGTGCCTCCAACTGTACTCTCCTCTTTATAGCTCCTTAGTGGCCAGCCAGGTTCTGGTTTTCGGAACTGCAGCTCCTGTCAGTGTGCTCCCCGATCAGGTTGCCGCATATTCCCGACCACCTTCACCAGAGCAATCACCAGTTGTGGCATCCCTCCCCACAATCCTTCAGCTTGGCGGCCTGGTGCCCGAGTTCTGATCATTAGTGCAGTTCAATCAAAAATACATGCCTTGGGAGTCCATGGCAAAGGCGGCTAACTGTGCCTCCCCCTCAGCTTTTTGCAGACATTTTCTTGACCTGAGCTCTAGGGCTGATTCCCAATTTGGCCAGGCAGTTCTTAAGAATTAGTTCCAATAAGGGAATTTCCATCCTCCTGTAATACCTATGGTCTGTGCTTGGGAATCTCCCACAAGTATGGAGGAAAGGGAACAGGACGTAGGAGTATGACATAGTTACTCACTGTAGTGACTACCTTACTCCTAGTCCATAGTCCCCTTCCCTCCATACGCCCACCCGCCTTCACCCTCCAATAGGTATCCTTTATTGTTGCTAAATGGTCCTGGACCTGGCGATAGAAAAGGACTGAAAGGCAATGCGCAGGCAGAGCTCAGGAAGGCAGCGCTACGGTCATGTGCAATAAAAGTACATTATTTGATGCTATTAAAAAGTGCTCCGGTGAGTAACTTTTAATTTTGACCAATCCCCCAAAAGAGATCAGCAATTTCACGAGCCTTCATTGAAATCATCTCTTCAATGGGGAATCTCTGAAACTTAACAATGAAGTGTCTTGGTCTCTGGCCAAATACAGGTTTTTGACCCAGTGATCTGTGAGCCCTTTCCATTTCCATGGGTGTTTTAGGAGTTATTAGTGTTTTCTCCAGAAATATTATGGGATTGTCCCGCTCCACATTCTCTGGAAATACAGCAATCCTGATTTTGTTTCTCCTGGAAAAGTTCTCCTGTTCAGACAACTTGAGAGACAGCTTCTCGTTTTGGAGCTGCGAAACCCTTCTCTGTCCGCCAATTTTAAGGTCTTCTCATCCACCAGACTAACGTGTTCCACCATTGAGCCCACAGTAGTGTTGAGCTCCAGTGTCTTTCTTCAGCATTGAAGAGTTTAGCCTTAGTATCAGCAATGTTAACCGCCACTTTGGTCAAGAGGTCCAGCAACTTATCTCTCTTAGCCTCATCCTCTCATTTCTGGCTCTTAGCAGGCTGGGCCACTTCAGCTGTAGATGGATCAGTCATTGTGGCAGAGGAGGTTCAGTATTTCAGAGCTCAGGGGCAAAGCCTTCAAGCTGCCATTCCTGGTGCTGACAATTCTAAATGGGTTCTTAATGCATTATGTCACCAACTTTTGAGCCCATGGCCACCATTGAGATTAGATAACTTTCCTGAAAAGTAGCCTTTTTGGTCCCCATCACTTCAGCAAGAAGAGTTGGACAAGTGTAGGCTCTTTGGGCTGAAGAACCTCTCGCATGCTTCCACAAGAAAAAAGTGATCCTACGGACCCTCTTTTTTGACGCAAGTGTTGAGAGAGTTTTATATCAATCACAAACAATTGCTTTACCTGTATTCTTCCCTAGTCCATCTTCGGATGCGGAAAGGATTCTCCACAACTTGGACATGTGGAGTGTGCTGAGATTCTACCTTGATAGACTTGTAGACACTCTGAAGTACTTTGCCCGATTTGTTCTGTTTAGGAACTCAAATAAAAGATCTCTGGCATCTAAAGGTACTTAAGATGGATAGTCTCCTGTATTGTGGAAGCTCATTCAGTTCAGGGCCTTCCTTCACCCAAGGGTCTTCATGCCCACCTGGTTCAAGCATAGGCAACTTCTGTGGCCTTTCAGACATATGCCCCCCGGGAATCCGTAGCTAAGGCAGCCACTACTGTCTTAACCTTAGTTCTAGGGTTGATGCTCAGTTTGGTCAAACAGTTTCCAAGAATTATTTCAAATAAGATGAGTTAGTCCATCCACCCAGTAGTTATGGTCCCAGTGCTTAGAAATCTCCCATAAGTATGGAGGAAAGGGGGCGGGTCGTAGGAGTGAAAGAAAATTACTCAATGTACTGACTAACTCCTAGTGCAGAGGCTGGGCACAGGAAGGCAGGGTTAAAACCACCCATGTGGTGGTCTACACCTAAAAATAAAAGAAAATAATGTTTTTTAGTGTTACAAAAAAGTGCTGTTCCCGTCCTGATGGATGGAATGCCCCATACCAGTGAGTAACTTTTTCTTGTTTTCTGACCGAAATGTTAGTATATTTTGTCATTGCTGTGGGCACCTAGTGCAGCTCCTGGGTTTCTGTTAGGTGTGGTCAAATACCTAGCACAAGGACCATGATGCAGGTACCGAATACATGATGTGGTAATCTGATAAGTGGTTGGAATACCTCTGTATCTAATGGCAATATCTGTCATGCTATGCTACTAGTGTGTTAGAGAGCTTTCATTTGCCACTATGGTGGCCTCTTAGTGCTATTGCTGCATCAAATGAAGGAGTTTTTGGAGAGAGTTTCCTAGATGGGCCTTGATGACCGGGGACTGCAACTGAAGCTCTCCATGTATTTTGGACTCTCATTCCAGTCACCCCTCATCGTTGACGATCCTGTCTAGGCCATTTGTTTACTTTTTGTGAGGAGTTTGGACCTTCACCTAGAAGTTGTTTGGGCCAGATCTACACGGTCAACTAAATAAATCTCAGTTTTTATGGGGTTCATTTTAAGGCAATTTTCTCCCATCCAATGTTTAATCTTTAATCTTTAATGTGAGTGCCTAGGCATGTCTGACAGAACATAATACAATGTTGTTCTAATTAATATTTTTTTTATTGCACACCTGTCTGCCTTGAGGAGGGTGTAGAGGAGGAGCCAAAAGCCTCTACTAGAAGTCCCGCTCCTAAGCTACCAATATGTTGGGAACCGGAAATAGTGACAAGCAAGACACCTGTAATGATGCCAATAACACGAGCAGCCTTTGAAGCAAAGTATCCCCGAAGAACAAGAGAAGATAAACGAAAGAGCAGACTGGTGACGTCGCGTGACACACCGAGAAGTGATGAAGAGAAAGTAAAGAGAACATATAGAATCCTGTGACGAAGTAAAGGATCGAATGACCTTTTATGTGCAAAATGAAGATTACACGTGTGAAGAGCAGGGAAGAAAATGCAAATCATTTTATAATTGTGTACAGATGCTGGAAACGCAAGTAGATTAAGTAATCATAAAGGCTGACTATACGTAGTGAATAGAGTGTGGCGACTCGCCAAGATGTATGTGTGTGTGTGTGTGTGTGTGTGTGTGTGTGTGTGTGTGTGTGTGTGTGTGTGTGTGTGTGTGTGTGTGTGTGTGTATATATATATATATATATATATATATATATATATATATATATATATATATATATATGAAACCTGGATGTTCCACATCGTTTTTTAGCAAGCTGAGACCCCATGAACATGGAAGCCGAAATCGTTGCGCAGTTAATAAAAGTAGCTAACGAGAAAAGAAGAATTCAAGAGGGCTTGTCTGGCCCACTGTCAAAAGGCCAGTGCAGCCGAGAACTGGTTGTCTAGCTTCAAAAGAAACCATGAATGCAAGAAGGGGGCCAAGCCATGCCAAGGTACAGGAAAGAACAATGAGTGCCAAGTTTTATTAGTTTTAAAACCATTAAATACAGTGAAGAAGCTCGACAACGTGGACTCCAGTCATGTGACCTGGATGGAAATAGACTTGGACGGATGACGCTGAGGGTAGAAGATGCGGCTATACTCCTACTCCCTTTTATTCACAGGAATTGTGCAGATTACAAAGCCATGTTCAAAGGATAATTGGATGTCAGAAAGTAAAATTGATGATAGATGTTTGGTTAATTGGGTGGGGAAGAATGGTCAATCCCTACTCACCCACACCTGGGGTACCAGCTTGCGTGTTGCTAGCAAGTGGAATATTCCAGAAGAGTACAAGCGTGCCAACCAATTATAGAGGGCCACGAAACAGAGCACTATAATTTGTGAACCAATAAAGCATTGTGCATTTTATGAAGATGACTTGCACTAGAGGAGGACTTAGTTGCCCACCTAACAAGAGGTCCTATCACAACCCCACACCCCATATAAAGTATATGTAGATGTTCCCAGTTACCCAACCACAGTCCAGTTTAAGTTTTACAGTTTGCCACATAGGATGACATCACTGATGACGAATATTTATGTTTTTTATGAAAATCGTTGAGAGACCTTGCTATGAGACGTCCTTAGATGTCCGTTGTGCTCTCTGTTTTAGGTAATTGTTCATAAAACCACGTACCTTTTGCTAACTTTCGGAGTCTAGATTTGTATTGATGTTTGAGCAACTTCTGCATCCCCATCCTTCCCATAAGAGGACCACCTCGTTTTAGAGGGCCCTATACAAGTTCAAGGGTTTTACACCAGTGTCGAAATGACTACTGCTCTGCAGGAGTACATGGATGAGTAGTGGTTTCCAAACTCCTACTCTGCCCCCACACTACTAAACCAGTAGGGATTCAAATCATAAAGGTGAAACAGATAAAAGATGAATGGTACACCTCCTTCACCTCTTTAAGGTTGCATTACCAGAGGGAATGCTATTTTCTTCAAGAGGAGTGTGAACCAACAAGTAAGCACCCAAAACAATAGTACTGTGATACCAAAGTGCAAATGTCCTCCCAGGGTGCTGTAAAAATACAGGCCTTTAACTAGAAGGACAAACTGATAAAAACACGAAAAATCCACCCCTGTAATGAAATGCACAGAATATGTTTTTTTTAAATCAAAGATATTTATTAATTTTAGGACAAAATAGAACAAAACAACATTACATTCATCTCTCCATCTCTCAGAGCAGGGAACAGAGAGGTATTCATACAAGCAGCGTTTACGGGGGGAGGTAGGGAAAGTGAGAGAGAGCGCAACAGGACAAAGAACTAAAAAACGTCATAACTTAATATCAGGGACTACTGTCTAGCGTACCATCGCATTTGGCAAAAGCAAGGACAACTCATGGCATAGTCTATGCATCATTAGCTCAATCACTCGGCACCGCACAGCTCTTGACCACCTCGGCATCTGCAGTGCCACGTCTGGCAGTTAATTGGCGTCCTCCCAACGACTCCAAATTTTGTTTGCTTTTTGTGAGCAGTCCCTTGCTGCGTATACCCGGTGGTCCATCCCAGCGCAGATGTCCACATCTGTGACCCATTGTTCGTAGCTCGGGGTTCATTCCGAGCCCCACAGTTGCGCTATGTTCCGCCTTAGCACAGCAGTTGCAGTGGAGTAGAGTAGTTTTTCATAGCGGGACAGGTCAGATTCAGCAGAGATCCCCCAACAGAAGGTGTTTTGGACATCTTTCTATTGTCTTGCCTGTTATGCTGGACAGTTTGTCACAACATTTCCGCCAGAGCTGTTGAATTTTACTGCATTCCCATAGAATATGGAAGAAGGTAACTTCCTCGCGTTTGCAGTGTAGACAACGTGCGTCCGGTGCCTTACCCCAGCGGAAAAGGGCCACTCGTGGGTAGTAGACCCGGTGCAGGATCTTCAATTGCACCAATCTAAGTCGCGAGGAGATTGTTACCTCACGCGGGTACATCAGGGCCTCAACCCAGTCCTCTGGCTGAAGCAGACCCACATCCCGCTCCCACTTGGTTTTCAGGCTGGTTAGTTCCGGTGTCGCAAAGGATGTTATCACATTGTACATAGTGGAGGTGACCTTCTGTGGCACACGTTCCAGTACTATATTCCGCTCCAGCGGAGAGCTTTCTGGCATATCTCGTGCATTCTGTTGATGGATGCTCTAGGCGTGTTGTAGTGGTACCTTTCAGTGGGTGGCAGGAAGAATTCCATCTGTAACGTTTCAAACAGTACCAGCTTGTCGTCCTGCACCACAGCTGCAATGGTAGTAATTCCTTGCTGAACCCACCCGGGCCATCTAGGCAATTTTTGTAATTCTGAGAGGCAATGGTTGTTCCATAGGGGTTGGGCCAATGTCAGTTTCCCATCCCACCCTAGGTATCGGTGTGTCTCCTTCCATATTCTCACGATGTGCGTTGCCATATCTGGTGTTGGTGTGCGGCCCAGACGACCGTAGAGGCGTTCCAGTGGTGTTGATGTATCGGGAGAGTGGATGGCTTTGATGTGTGGGAGATCGCCGTCTCCATGCAGCATGTCGTTCACTACTGGCATCTGGCCCGCCCAGTAGTATGTCTGCAACCTGGGCAATCCGATCCCCCCTTCTCAGATAGACCTGGCGAGAGCAATCCGCAGGCGTGCCCCTCTCCACAACAGTTTTCGGAGGATGCATTCAAGTTTGTAAAATTCTTGCTGTGGGATGTATAGTGAGGCGTTCTGTAGAATATACAAGAATTTAGGGAGAGCAATCATTTTGAATAGTGCAGCTCTACCCAACAGAGTTAATGGTAGAGATATCCAGTGGCGGGTATCTTCTGCGAATCTCGTTACAAGGGGGGAGAGATTCAAGGATGTATATTCTACGAGTTGCTGTGTGATGCGTATCCCAAGGTATTTGAACTGTTCCATTTCGATCTGATAGGGGCCATTCGCCAGACTCATCTCTGGTACATCTCCTGTGGGGAATAGAATGGATTTGTCCCAATTTACTCGTAGGCCGCTAAAGGCTCTGTATCGCTCGAGCAAGTGCATGACTATGGAGCAGGCACTGCTTGGGTCTTTCAGATAGATGAGCAGGTCATCAACATACAGCAATATTCTGTCCTCCCAGGTTTCGGACCAGCGGAAGCCCTCCCAAGTCGATGTGTTTCGAAGGGATTGTGTCCTCCGACATATTCCTTATCTTTGATAATACGTTTCCAGCTTGCTGGCCTCGGAAATATTTTCTGTAGAGGGTGCTGCGCGTCGACGTCCGCCGAGTCGATGTCCCTCGACGGCCACCGTATCGGCGCCGACGTCCCAATGCCCATAAATAGCCACGCGCTGCGTCCGTTGCTCAGTTCCGTTTTTCCGCGCTTCGTGGGGCCTCGGAACGTCGTTGCTCAGTTCAGTCAGGATAACTATATCTACTCGAATAATACCTACTCGTTCTCGATGGCGTCTTCATCGGAACCGACGACGTCGCAATCCGGCTTCAAGAAATGTCGAGACTGCGGTAAAAAAATGTCGATAACGGATCCACACAGGATCTGCTTGTGGTGCTTGGGAGCCAAGCACCATTGTTCAGAGTGTGAGGACTGCATGTCCATGACGGCGAAAGCCTTGAAGAAGCGCAAGGGGAAGCTCGAGAGAGGTAAGTCAGTCAAAACCTCCTCGAAGGTTTCTTCGGCTGAGTTGAGGCATTCGTCTCCTCGCCGTCGAAAACATTCCCATTCTAGATCTCGAAGTAGCTCCCACCATTCGTCGAGATCAAGAAACTCAAAAAATAGACGTCGAAGATCCCCTTCCTCGTCTTCTGTTTCCCCAGAAAGGGTCTCCTGTCCCACAAAACACAGTTCTCAGGCTGAGTGGGAGGAATTCAGAAAGAAAATGTTAAGCGTCTTCGAGAAAGCGGCTTCGACCCCCTCAAAGACAGCTGAGGGTGATACCCCGGGTGAAAAACCCAAAAAATCAAAATGCTGCGAGTCGCAGCACCCGGCGAAACATTCCACCCGAGAGCGCCACGAGCCATCGGGTAAGAAGGCACCATCTTCGACGCCGTCGTCGAAGATTCCTTCGACGCATGGATCGGCGCCATAGACACCGTTGTCGAAGGGTTCCTCGACGCGTCGGTCAACGACTCGACACCATTGTCGCCGCCGATGAAAGAGAAGACCACGGCTACTCCACAGCCAACGGTGATTCCAAGGGCCTCCGAAACGACGCCAAGACCGTCGTCAATGTCCTCGGGTAGGATCCCGATCCTCTCGAGTTCTTCGAGGCCCCTTCCATTTTTTCGGCGCCTTCGAAGCCTGTCACATCGGCGTCTACGACATCGACGTTTTCTCGCCCAATAATGACGAGTTTGGCTCCTTCTGCCTTAGAGATGGGTTTTACACCATTTGAGGTCAGAGTACCCTGGACTATCTTAAATTTATGAAGAGGGGGAAGATTCTGACCAGGAAACATTTGGGTTACAGAGGACCACACTGCCTATTTCAGAGGATTTCACCTCTGAGGAAAGAAGGTTGAAGGACCTACAGGAGTCACTACATGAGGCAAGTGGGCTGGACACTTCCCCAGAAGTGGAATTTGTTAAGCCAGACCCAGGGGAACATGCCGAAACATCCTATAGAATCCTTATGGCAAGAATTATTGAATTTATGGGTTGGTCTGCGCCTTCCCCTGTTTTTCAACAGGATGACCTAACAGACATATTAGACAAAGGTCCACAGGAGGACCCTTTGGTCCCCTTCCATGCAGCCTTACAAAGGAAAATTACATCTAATTGGGAAACTCCTGAAGTTATCCCTGCGGTCAATAAAAGATTGTCAGCCAAGAATAGGGTAGCGGCTGCTGACCCTGAATACTTATCAAAACACCAGACTCCAGAGAGCCTGGTGGTTCAAGCGGCAACTTCATCTAGCAGTAGGACCGCTTACCCTACTGTCCCACAGGATAGAGATGACAAGAGGTACGATTCTATGGCGAAGAAAGTCTTCTCTGCTTGTAGTATGGCATTGAAGTACATCAACGCCACCTGTAAACTCGCCAGGTTCAGTCACACACTGTGGGAGTGTGCTTCATCAGCGGCTGACTGCATACCCGAAGGAGAGGAAAAGGAAGCCTTCCTTAACATTATTAAAGATGGCAAAGATGCCATGTGCGAATCACTTCAAACTGGCATTGAGTCCGCTGGCAGTATCAGCAGGGCCATGGCGGCAAGTACAACAATCCGCTTTGCTCCAGATGTACAGGCCAGACTTTTGAATATGCCCTTTGACGGCTCTTCACTATTTGGAAAAAAGGCTAATGACAGTCTGGAAAAGTTGCAGACTTCTAAAGCAGCAGCAAAATCTTTAGGAGCTGCTATCCACCAAACTCCTTTTTGCCCCTCAGGAACCTCTGGGAGAGGAAAGTCCTTTTGCTATTATTCCGCATTCAGGAAAGGCAGAGGACAGCCGGCTCAAAGAGGCCAAAGGAGATCCACCCGAGGTGGACGGGTCAAAGGTACTAAGGCCGCAGCAGCAGCAGGTGCCTCTTTACCCTCGGCATCTGCATCAGCTGCCCCCAAACCACTCTGAGGCCTTTCCACACAATACACCTGTAGGGGGCAGGTTAACTCACCATCTGACGGAATGGCAGGCTATAACGTCAGATGCTTGGGCATTGGAGACAGTTGCCCAGGGTTACTGCCTACCCTTTCTACACATCCCTCAGAGTCATCCACGGGGGAACAGCTCTCTAAAAGTTCTAGATCCGCTCCTCTTGCAGGAATTTATAGACCTGCTAGAGAAAGGTGCCATAGAACCGGTACCTGTAGCGGACAGGAACAAGGGCTGGTACTCCCCCTACTTTCTCATACCAAAGAAGGACGGAGGACTGAGACCCATCCTGGACTTACGAGAATTGAACAAGTTCCTCAGGAAGGACAAGTTCAAGATGGTAACTCTCTCTCAGATCCTTCAGGCCCTCCAGCTCCAGGACTGGCTCGTATCTCTGGACCTTCAGGATGCTTATTTCCATGTGCCAATCCATCTCAAACACAGGAAATATCTGAGATTCGCAATTGGCGACTCTCATTATCAATTTCGAGTTCTGCCATTTGGGCTGACCTCCGCCCCGAGGGTCTTCACCAAGCTGATGTCGGTAGTGGTGGCGAGTCTAAGGAGGGATGGGATCCACATCTACCCCTACCTGGACGATTGGCTGATCAGGGTTGTATCTTCGAAACAGGCCCAGCTAGATTATGTCTGCCACTTCCTTCACAAACTGGGCTTCTCCCTCAATTTAAAGAAGTCACAGATGATACCATCACAGAGACTCCAGTTCATTGGAGCGGTCCTGGACACTTCCCTGGGAAAAGCCTTGCCACCAGAGGTGAGGGCTCAAGATATTCTACAGATGGTCACCAAGTTTCAAAATGCCCAACGTCTCACAGCCTTCGACTTTTTGAGGTTGCTAGGCCTCATGGCATCCTGCATCATCTTTGTGCCAGAGGCTCGCCTGAGAATGAGATCTCTTCAGTGGGCACTGAGAAGTCAGTGGTCGCAATTCTCAGGGAGAATGACAGATCTCCTCCGGATTCCGGACAAGGTAGCCCGCGACCTTCAATGGTGGGCCTATCCAGAGAACATCTTGAAAGGAGATCTGTTTTGGCAACCATGGCCGGAGATAACAGTAGTCAGACGCCTCACTCACGGGGTGGGGAGTCCATGCCAACGACTTGACCATCAGCGGTCGTTGGTCTCCATCGGAGTCCAGACTACACATCAACCTATTGGAGCTGAGAGCGATCAGACTAGAGCTGAAAGCTTTCCTGCCATCAGTACAGGGGAGAAATGTCCTGATAATGACGGACAACACGGTGGCCATGCACTAACTCAACAAAAGAGGAGGCGTAGGATCACTGCCACTGTGCAGAGAGGCGATGCAGCTCTGGTTTTGGGCAATCCAAGAAGGAATCTCTCTATCGGCAGTCCACCTAGCCGGAGAGAAGAACTTGACAGCGGACGCTCTGAGCAGGAAGAGCACAGTCTCCCACGAGTGGGAGCTAGCTCAGGAAGTCCTTCAAGAGATCGTCGCCCTTTGGGGAACCCCTCAGGTGGATCGGTTCGCCACAAGCACCAACAGGAAGTGCGATCTGTTCTGTTCAAGGGAATATCCCCCGAGAGGAGCTCTAGGAGACGCGTTCGTAGTGGACTGGGAGTTTCCACTCCTTTACGTGTTCCCACCAGTCCCTGTTATTCCTCAAATGATCAGGAGGTTGAGAAGATTCCGGAAAACCATGATCCTAATTGCCCCGGATTGGGCCAGGAGAACGTGGTACCCGGACCTTCTAGATATGTCCATCTGACCTCCAATCTGTCTTCCACTCAAAGAGAATCTTCCCTCGCAGAAGGGAGGTCAGGTTCTCCATCCAGACACCAGAACCCTCAACCTTCACGCTTGGCTTCTGAAAGGGTGAGGTACAAGGATTGGGATCTCCCTGATGACGTCATGGAGGTGTTGCTTTCGGCCAGAAGGCCAGCAACAAAGTCTTTATACCGCTGCCGTTGGAACAAATTTTGCAGCTGGTGTAGGGAAGAGAATATCGACCCTTTTTCATGTGGTACACCAACGGTGTTATCGTTTCTACTCTACTTGGCAAACTCAGGCCTTCAAGTTGGCACTGTAAAAGGCTATCTCGCAGCGCTTTCTATCTTCAAGCGCACTGCAGAAGAACCATCGTATTTCAAACTTCCTCTAGTGATACAATTTCTCAAGGGATTAACTAATGTTTATCTTCCAAAACCATTCCAGGTTCCCTTATGGGACTTAAATTTAGTCTTAAACTTCCTAATGGGCACTCCATTCAAACCACTTCACTCTTGTTCGCTGAGATTTCTCATGCTTAAAACTGTCTTATTGGTAGCACTAACATCTGCTAGGAGGGTCAGCGAGCTACAAGCTCTCTCCTGTAAACCCCCACATACAATTTTCCACAAGGACAAAGTTGTCCTACGGGTGAAGCCTAATTTCCTCCCAAAGGTGGTTTATGAATTTCATATTACTCAGAAAATGACCTTACCTTCGTTCTACCCTCCTCCCCATCCGGGGAAAGAGGAAGAAAGGCTACATAGGCTGGACCCAAGGCAAGCTCTCAGCTTTTACATCAGCAGAATGGCTAGGATCAGGCAAGCAGACCAACTGTTTGTAGGATACTCGGGTCACAAGTTGGGACTACCCATAACAAAACAAACCATCTCCAGGTGGATTATTTTGGCCATTCTGGAATGTTACAAACTGGCAGGGAAAGAGCCACCCCAAAATCTCAGGGCTCATTCAACCAGGGGTATTGCAGCCTTTTCGGCTCTCCAAAGAGGGGTGCCGGTCTGAGACATAGGTGCGGCTGCCACATGGTCGTCCGCACATACATTCACAAAATTTTACAATCTGGATTCCTCCACTAGTCAAGAGACCAGATCTGGCAAGGCTGTATTACATTCGGTCCATCCCTAAAGGATACATAACATTCTCACTCCCACCTCCAATTACATGCCACTGCTATGGGAGTCTATCAAAGATGAGGAATACGTCGGAGGACACAATCCCTTCGAAGAACAAGTTACTTCTTACCTTGTAACGTTCTTTCGACGGGATGTTCCTCCGACGTATTCCTTATCGCCCCTTCCATCCATCCCTGCAGTGATACTTCCCTTGTGGTTGCAGCTTATGCTCCTTCACGGTCACTAACCAATTCAGGCTTGACTTTTCTTATGCTACAAAACGGAACTGAGCAACGGACATAGCGCGTGGCTATTTATGGGCATGGTGACGTCGGCGCCGATACGGTGGCCGTCGAGGGACATCGACTCGGCGGACGTCGACGCGCAGAGCCCTCTACAGAAAACATTTCCGAGGCCAGCAAGCTGGAAACGTATTATCAAAGATAAGGAATACGTCAGAGGAACATCCCTTCGAAAGAATGTTGCAAGGTAAAAAGTAACTTGTTCTTCTCAGGAGAATTGCCAGGGGTTCAATTGCGATCGCAAAGATCAGGGCCGAAAGTGGGCAACTCTGCCTCGTGCCTCTCCCCAGCTCGAAGGGGTCTGATTGCCAGCCATTAACCCTAGGCCTGGCCTGGCCGTTGGGCATTTATATAGCAGACGTACCCAGCACAAAAAGTTCTCACCAAAGCCCATACGTTCCATTATAGTCCAGATTGCCTCCTATCTCACTGAATCGAAGGCCTTTTCGAAGTCGATTGCTAGCAAGGCTAGAGGGCCTTGTATGCTGCCAGCTCTCTCTATGGCTCAAAATAGTCTGTAGAGGTTCATCCGTGTTGATCTCTGTGGCATGAAGCCACACTGTTCCGGGTGGATCAGGGAGGGAACCACCTGTTGCAGGCGGTCCGCAAGTACTTTTGCCAGTATCTTTGTTTCGCTGTTAATTAGTGAAATAGGCCTGTAAGAAATGCAGTTTTCAGGTGGTTTGTCCGGTTTGGGTATTGCTATTATTGTCGCCTCTCGTAGGTCTGGTGGGAGAATGCCCTTTTCTCGCGCATATTGATACATCCGTAACAGGTGTGGGGCTATCACATTGGTTCCCACCTTTCGCCAGAGTTCGACCGGGAAGCCATTAGGTCCTGCGGACTTGCCGGTTTGAAGACCAGCTATGGCGCTTAGGATCTCATCATCTGTGATGTCCCTTTCCAGTGATTCCTCTTGCGCCGCGTTTAAAGTGGGAATGTCTATTTCCTCCATAATCGTGGTATCTATGTGGGTCATGGGTTCTCTATATAGCTCAGTGTAGTGTTCTGCAAAGCCTTGCGTTATGTCTCCATCTGTTATGCGGGTGTTCTGCCCTCCGGTTTCTAGCCGCCAGACATGGCTCTGTCAAATGCACAGAATATGTTGACTTTGGGATTGATGGGGACACTCGGACTATGCATACAGGGCTATGCAGTCAATTGTCTTTGCAGCAATGTTTACATTTCAAATATCTTAAAAAAAATGTGAGTATGATCTTAATCGTCAATTGTGCCTTAAAACCAGGCATGGGGAACAGGACCTATATGGTTAACTTTTAACTTTTTTTTTTTTTTTGGTGGCCGGACTGATTGAGGCAGGGTTCTGGATGCTTTCAGCAGAGTTGACAGTGTCCAACTGGAGGCAAAAGCACGGTGTACTACAACAAACTGCAATCGGTTTAAGGCTTAAAGTAAGTTAGGAGACAGGTGATTATTATCTAATTCTTATACTGCACCACATGCCCATAGGCCTCAGGGCGCAAAAAAAACATAAAAGGACCGATACAAGACAGACATCTGTAGCTCTCACATTTCGAAGGCTCATAGGAATGGATGCATTCAATCAAATCTACTGGTGAACCTGTTGGACTGGGTCCAGCGGTGTGGTTGACAGTGGTGATTCGAACAAAGGCACTGGAAAAAAGGCAGGCAAGGTCGGGTCGACGGCTCAAAGTGGTTCGAAAATCATAGAATGTCAAATTCAGCACCCTTTTGTCTTGTAGTGGCTCATGCAACTCAAAAACATTTCAAAGCTGGAAACCGAGCCAAAGGCTGCTCCTTGCAATTCAAAATTTGTTGTGGGCCCTATTCACAATCTCTAAACAACGATGGATCCTCCTGCCCTTCCCAGCACGGAAGGATGTCATAAAATAATTGCACGTGAGTACCAGTGTCTCACCGGCAGGCTGACATTTCCTGCATGCAGCAGGTCACTACAAATGTTCCCCTCATTTGGCTGAAAGTGAGGGTGGGTTCTTGGCCCTTCCTTGGAGATCCTGATCTTAACGACAATGGCAGCAGACCTTGGACAAACGGATACCCCAATAAGGTTCAAGTGAAATCCTTCTTAAGTACAAACATGATTTACCTAAGTGGGAGGGGGGCATCTCAGCTGTTGTAACAAGAGGATTTGCCTTCTGATGTCAGCTTCCATGGTGCTTTATCTGCAGCAAGTTAGGGGGACACAAAAAGGAGTAGTGGCTAAACATTTCCAATATGGTGGGACTCTGGGAGTCTTCCTCTGGGTCAGATCCTCTCCAAAGCTCCTCTAAATTTCCCTCCCGCACCTCATGTCTGCCAGAGCTGAGACTCCAGTAATTACTCCCCTGGTGTGACTCACAGATTGTGCTGTCAGGGTTTCCTTTGAAGCACTTGCCACCCGGGGGTAGAGTCAGAGTATGTACTTTTTATCTGGTTAGATGCCCATCCTTCTCATCAAAGCAAGCCTTCATTGCTGAGCTGATCAGCCTTTTTTTGTTAGCCCCAGACTGTAATAAGCTCTAACAACTGTAGGAGTAGTAAGCTAGTTGATAATAAAATGACATAACGTGATTCTGGCAATGTTTAACTGCATTTCCTCCTAAAGCACTATATCAATATGTACCACTATTGTGGTGCTTTGAAACACAACTCTGTTGTATGAAGCTCCTTACAAATGCTCAATAAAATACATTTAAAAAAAATCAAACTTCATCTTTATATTTAATCAAACCACCACCAGGCTTTAGGGGTGTACAGTCCGATACCATTTCAATCATTGGTGCACAACACGGTTCTGCAAAGAAAACACTTGTGTACTATGATTTTAATTTTTGTAATTAAAGAAAGAAATCTAACACGGGTACTAAGAAAGTGAGGCTTGATTAGCAGAGCACACTTTCCGACAGAGGAAAAGCCAGAATCATTTTACTTGGTAACAATCATAACAGATTGGCTTACAAACAGGCAAACTGCAGATCTTTCTTCCAAATTTAGATTTTGTTACTGACGTTTTCTGTCTTTGGGCAGTTTTGCTTATTTTTCTTCTTGTCCATGTGTATATTTACTTCTCCCCCTCAATTTTTGGGCTTAACAGCGGTGTTGTTATCCAAGCATGTATGACATCTTGTGTTATGTCATTCTAAATTGTCATGTTTTGTTTTGCCATATTTGCAATGTCATGTCACTTTGCACAAGGTTGACAAGGGCTTTTAAGCAGCGGAAAGCTGACATACCGAACTCTACAGACCCACAAGTAAATAATACACATTTGTAGCACTCCATTCAGGAAAAAGAATGTATTGCCCATTGCAGACCTGCAAAAAGCAGACACTACAACCTTTTTGAACCCGCTTCCCTCTACTAACAAGAGGTAAATTCGAGAAGGTTAGATAAAATGGGATTATGCAGATTAATTCCCCAAAAAGGAAGCATTCCTTGGGCTAAGAGGAATGCAACTTCCCATCCCATTACCACCCCCATAAAGTTCTCTTAGGCATCAAGAACTTCCCAGTTTTCCTCTTTAAAGGAGCAGGCCTTTCATGGTCCCTTGGGGACTGGGGACTAGGTGCAATAGTCTGTGCACTCCTCACCTTTGGACATCGCTTAAATACACATATGCAGTGCAGAAAGGCCTCAAAGTTTATGCTTAAGCTGCCAGACAGCCTTTGCATTTGGGCCTGCTAAAAGACAGTTTACCTCTTAAGAGTGTCTTTAATGTTGAATGTTCTTCTTTGACCTAGCTAGTCTGCCATGCACTATTTTACAACCCTCCCTCTAATTACATTCTTTGATACTGCATTTTGGTGGCTTATTAAGTAATGCACAGCATAAAAGGGCAACACCTGGTTCTCTATTTCTCCAACAGAGACCAATCTGGTATGGCTTGGGGTGGGGAGATCCTTTTGTCAAACTCTGCTTTTGTGTCTTCTAGCACTCATTCTGCACACAGCCAAATTCCTTGCTCGGACGTCTCTGTTAGCGGGCTTAGCTTTACCAGATCCCCCTGCGTCTATCAGCAGGAGGGAATCCAATATTCTCATTTTAGTAGCCCCCCACAACTCGTAGGAATGCTTGAGCACACCTCAAAGTAATTATGCATGCAAAACATAACCAAGTAAGGCCACCCCCCCCATTGGCAATGTTCTCCATGAAAGTTGAGCTGGCAAATAAGGGATGTCCTTGTCCCTCCTTGTGATTGTCTTCTGGGCAAAACACTGAAAATGATATATTCCTCCCAACGATCACGATCGCTCACCCATATGTTTCATTTTCCCTAGATGTTGCGTCTGTACGTTTTTGGCTCCCTAACTTTTCCCACTTTTTCCTTTGCCAAGGTTTGGCCCATTAATACCACCGTGGTAATGCTGGGTGTAGTATAAAACCCAACTAACGCAACAATTGCGAAAACCAAAACTTAGTTGTCAATGCTGGCTTTCTTTGGAAATGTACTTTTCTTGTGAACCAGGTTTTCTACTTTTAACGTTATGATTATGAAGTTCATGGTCCCTTTTTAATCCATGTGTATGAGGTCGTGTGTGTTTGTGTGTGTGTGTAGATACCTGTAAGGCAGAGTGTGTACAACATAAATACAGGCAACCCCTAGATGCATTTTGGCTGGGAATAACCTAACCAGCTAATTATTTTTTTCGGGCTACATGAAACCTGTTAAGCTTTCGGGAAGGTGACCAGGTTTTGGGAGTGTGTTTCCTAGGTAGACCTTGCTGACCTAGGCGACTGCACCTGCTGGCGTCCAGGTATTTTGGACTCGCTCTATTCACGCCTGACCATTGACTATGGTGGCTTGAGTTGATGGCTGTCCAAAACATGTGGTGGTCAGAAAGTTGCAGACCTTGGTCAGAAGCTTTTACTTTGCATGATTTGCTAACATCATTAATAGTTGGTAGGAGGTGGCTAGGCGTGTAATCTTATTAGATAGGTAGACCTGTACCTTTACCAGCACATCATCTTTTTCTTCCCTCTCTTAATCTGACCTGTGGAGTGGCTGCAGGGATGCGCCAGAGCCTTTCAATCATTTCAGTGGAAATGTGTCTTGAGCCTTAAGGGACCCAAGCTGCTGCCCCATATTGGCACAAAGCAAAATACTGCTTTAATTCAGTACATTAAACATGCTCTTTGCAGCACGCATGTTACAGGCTGGATTTGCTGAAGCCCCCAGATTAGGACTGCCTCAGGCCTTGCTTCGTTATCACCTTGTTGCCTTTTTAATCCAGTTTCCCCTACCTTTTGCACCTTGCTGACAAAGAGGGTATAATCGCTTTACAATTGACACTTCTTTATTCAGCTCCCTGCTGGCTACTTTTCTTTTGTATGATCTGCAGTTACTCGCCCCTCCCTCATTCCTTTACCTCCCCATTATAATTCGTGTGCACCCACTGGTGTCTCAGACTGGATTTCCCAATTGTAGCCAAGCCCCCTCACCCACCCCCCGCAAACATTTTGAAATGGGCCGACACAACTCTTAGCCAACCCTGGTTCCGTGCCTCATAGCAGTCTACGTTGGCAGCATATCGTCATTCATTGTCGCCTGTGTGCAATGTTCCCAGGGTGCAGTGGCTCAGTAGATTGTATTCATTTGAACGTACTTTGTACAAGTGCAGTTGGGATGAATAGCATACGTGGACTCGTTCCTTGAGGCTATGAAGCCAGCTGTGCCTCTCAAAAGTTTGGGACACATTCTGCATTCTAATTGCGTCATTGTTGCGTCTTGTCAATTTTAGTCTCCTTTTTTTTGTCTTCATGCAGGATTTTTTTTAAGGAAGTCAGATTGTTGTTTGTGTAAAACTAGCAGCAAGCAGGCATAGAAGTGTGCTACTCCCGTATAAGTCAACCTTAAGAAGGCTTGCCAACTTTCCTTTTGTTGTAACTCAGCTGCCAGTAAGTGTTTTTGTGTGTTTTCTACACTTGTCTACTTTGACGTTCCAGGGTGTCTAATATGCACTGTCCAGATTTGACATATTTTCTTCCTAATGTGTCCGGTTATTCGAAGCTGACAACACAAAAATGGAAAGCTTTCTCAAAAGGAGTTAATGTAAAAGGGTCTTGGGAACTGCTTTTCTCTAAATGAATACTGAACATTGGACAACAGCCACATGTGTAGCAATGGCAATGGCTAAGCCTGCAGGTGGACTAAATGGACCGTCTCTGGCAATATTTCAGAGCAACCGTCATGTTGGCGCTTTTGAAATGGCTAGGCTTGAAGTTGTACTAAAATGACAAATTTTGGCAATATTATAGGGAATGCCGAACCTTGGTGGGCTTCAAGAGGCAGCTATTGAGCTGATTCCGTTTAAAGCAAACAGCAGGTGCTATTGCTCACAGTTAGCAGTTTGTTGATCTATACAGAGAGGGAGGTAAATGTTATTTATTTTTTGAGGGGCAGGAGGGTAGCTTAAAGCTGCTTTCAGTAATAAACCCACTGAGGATTTCTCTGTGAAACTTGCCCATTTCATTACTTTTTAACAGTCAGTGCGATTGGGGATGGAGAAAAATGTACCTTAGTGACTGAGTATTTTGCAATTAATAAGGCAACAAGACTTTTGTGAAGACCCGACTAAGGTGCATCTCCAAAATCCAATGAAGGGAGAAATAAGACGTTTTTATCATCAGTGTAATATGCAAAGAAGACACACTAGTTCTCCTGATAGGGTGTACATCACTTTTGCTGAATGGCAACTTTGCCGATACGTGTTTGCCCCAAAAAATGTGCCTTTTTTTACCACACACCATTAGATGGTAAGTTTGGGGTAAGGTATATATTGGAGTGCAAGGGGGGTACTTCCCTGCCCCCTGATGTTTGTGGTAAAAAAGAGCACATATGATGAAAGATAATTATGCGAAGTTGCCATTCGGCCAAAAAAAATGCAGCAAACCTTCTAGAACCCCTGGTAGTAGATTCTGTAATGGTAACTAGGCTCTGCTATTTGTACAGCTAAATGGCACCATGTAGCTTTGATCTGGTTGAATCATGTTTTTGTCATCGCTTGTGGCACTCTTATTTTGCTTGTTAACAAAAGCATTAAAAGTTTGCTTTCATAAACCAAGCCGAAAAAGAATATACGTCCCCTCGAGCATGCAGTGTGCATCCATGGCAAGGGTGGGAGTTGAGAACATGCCGACTAGAAGAGCATGGCGTGAATAGCTGTCTGTACATGTTGACTTTGAGCCCAGAGAATAACGGATGGGCTGGAGTTGTAATTACACTTTGGTAATTGATCACTGCGCTCTGACTCGACTGCTTATGTTCCAGGTACCAGTCACTGAGGGCGTATGCAAGTATTGTTTTAGCCTATTGGTTTTACATGATAGCATCGGTTTCAGGAATGGGCCATTTCGGGGAAGAAATCAAATTCCAGTGCAATTCCAACATCACCCTACCACCCCCAAACTCCCAGCACCACCTCAGTCAAGATAATTTCCAGGTGTGCCTCCCTAATACTGGAACATGTCCCCATGCCAATCCTAGGAATTACTTTGCTCCTCAGCACCATTAAATAGGCCCTCCAAAAACAAGCTTCAACTCCAGGCTTCCACCACTTTTTCCTTGGTGGCCAACAGCTCTTGTGTACCATACATCCCATGTAACTGAATCATTGACTTCACCTCCTTTGTACTATGCATAACTGCATACAAACTGGGATTTAAATCGTTGGGAGCTAGTTGGCTTTTGCTTGTGGCCTAGAAATGCCTGGTTAGCTTGACACCAGCAGATACTTTTGTCTGGGACTGTTGATACACAAACACTTGTTGAGGACATCACAGGACTCCCGCACCTCACAGGGCTTGCAGTACAACAAATCCCACCATTCGCAGATGATCTTTCTAACCAAGACACCAAACGGTCATCCACATGGCAGACCCATTGTTTTTTTTTTTAACAACTTTATTTAACGTTGCACGAGGTAAGCACATACAAATCATACAGCATATTTAGCACATTACATGCACACTTATCATAGTACCACAATTTCGGTATTTTCACTCTCCGCCTTGTCTGTTAAATATTGCTTGTACCTAGCCCATATATTCCTCGGTTTTGAGGAGGGCAGCACCGAATCAATATACAGTTCTTCTGTATCATTAGTCCATAGCATGTCTTTGTCCCAATCAGCCTTCGTCGGGGGGTTTGCACTTTTCCACCTCATAAGTATCACTCTCTTTGCTATCAATAAGCCAAGGTTTAGCAGCTTCCGCCAGGTTGGGTCCATTTTCCCTGTCGCGCCCAATAAACATAACCGTGGTAACCATTCTACTGGTTGATCTGCCATTTCATCTAGAGCTGCACACACCTCCTTCCAGTATTCGCCCAATTTTATACATGCCCATAGCATATGATAAATGTTTGCGTCTTCAGCCCCGCATCTTGGGCATTCCCCCGACAGTGCGGGGTAAATTAATCTGAGCTTAGCTGGGGTGTAGTGGGTGCGGTGTACTATTTTGTAGTGTATTAGCCTATACCTGGCGTTGCAGGATATTTGTTTAGTGAGTTCACAGATCTTAGCCCATTCATGATCATCGATTTGCTGTTCGAGATCCTGTTCCCATTTGGTTCTAGATGCGCTTTCAGGGATCGGGCGTGTTTGCATTATAACTTTGTACAGTGCTGAGGCTGTGATTTTCTGTGTCCCCCCTGTGAACATATACCCTAATCCCATATTAATCTCTGGTTCATTGGGAAAGGTGGGGAGTCATTTTTCCATCGTTGCTTTCACTCTCATATATTGCATTTTATAACAATTGGACCTTCCCACCATTTCCTGGATGTCTTCCCATTTTACAAAGAGCTTTCCTGAGAATAGTTGTCCCCACTGGGATATACCTTTGGAAGACCAGTGTATAGCCACTTCCCCGTCTAGAGTAAATGGTGTCCGAGGATCTCCCCAAATCGGCATACTCGGATGATATAGCCTGTCTTTACCATATATGTCTGCCAGCTTAACCCAGGCCGTAACCGTCACCTTCGTGGGATCTATGGAATTATGATGTGTGTGTGATGCTGTGGTCATTTGGTGAAGTGCGGTAATTGCCTCTTGTTCAGTTGTGCCTAGCGATGGGGTACCTGGATCGATGAAGACAGCGGCCCATTGCGCTGCGTAGTGTGCCTGTGCTGATAAGTAATATAGCTCTAGGTCAGGTGCTGTTAGGCCCCCTCTAGTGTATGTGTTTGTTAACAACTTCCAGCTCAGCCTGGGATGTCCCCCCCATACAAAGGAGATACACGCACTACTCATCCTAGTAAACAGGGCTCGGCCCGGCCAAACCGGCACAGTGCTAAACAAATAGAACAGTTTTGGTAACACTATCATCTTAATAAGGGCTATTCTTCCCATCATCGAGATTGGTAGAGCGTCCCAACGCTTTATCTTAATACATAATGCGTCCACTAGCGCGCTATAGTTCAAGGCCCGTGATAATTGTGCTGTTCTGGCTATGTGTGCCCCCAGATATTTGATATGCACAGGGCTCCAAATGAGGCCATGTAGGTCATTAGGTACCACGGTATTTTTTGTAAGCGGGAAGATCTCCGATTTGGATCGGTTAAGACGCAGGCCCGAGAAGTCTCCAAATTTATTAACTTCAGCGAGAATTTTGGCGAGCGTACGATCTGGATCCCGTAAGTACAACAAAATGTCGTCAGCATAAAGATTGATGATATGGAGTCTACCCTCTACCCTCAGTCCAAATGTGCTGTAGCGTGACCTCAGTATATCCGCTAGGGGCTCTATCACCAGGGCAAACAGGAGTGGCGATAGAGGGCATCCCTGCCTGGTTCCACCGAATAATTCTAATATCTCCGTCAGCGTGCCGTTGACTCTAATCTTGGCGCAGGGATGCGCATATAGTACCCGTATCCATTTCATGATATAAGGGCCAAACCCATAATTTCTAATAACCCCAAATAGAAAGGGCCAGTAAACTGTATCAAATGCTTTATGCATATCAAGAGACACTGCCACTCCCTGTGTTTCGGGGGCTAGTTTGGCCAATATATTGTAACATCTCCTAATATTCGTTGCCGTGGATCTGCCCAGGATAAACCCCGCTTGGTCTTGGTGGACCATATGGGGCATAAGTGGTGATAATCGGGTTGCCAGTATTTTCGCAAAAATCTTCGCATCCGTATTAATTAATGATAGGGGTCTATACGAGCCGCATTCCTCTGGTGGTTTACCTGGTTTGAGTAATAGTGTAATCACCGCTTCCCTGGTGGTCTCAGGTAATTCCCCTTTGTCTAAGGCCTCTACCCAGACGGCGTGTAGCCTAGGAACCAAGATAGTACTGAATTCCTTGTAAAATTCTGCTCCAAGGCCATCCGTCCCTGGGGCCTTCCCGTTAGGCAAGGCTTTTATAGCTTCTGCTATCTCTGCCTCCGTTATCGGATTCTCAAGTGATTCTCTAGTAACATCTGCTAATAATGTTGTTGGTATGCGGGAGAGATATTCATCAATCTCCTCTTCAGTTGCATTACATTGAGGGGAGTACAATGCCTTATAGTATTCATAGAACACCTCCTGTACTCTAGCATTGTCGGTGGTAACTGTGCCGTCCTTTATCGTTATGCATGGTATCGTTGCATGGCCCCCCTCGCCCCTTATTGTTCTGGCTAATAGTCTGCCTGGGCGCTCACTTTCCCCGTATCTACGAGCAGTTCTTGGTCTGTCGAAATATCGGATCTCACGGTCCGCCCCTTCCTTGTATTCATCTAATTTCAGCTTAATCTCTAAGCTCAGTTGTGCGGATGATGTGTGTGCATATAACGATTGAAGAGAGGCTATGTGCGCTTCCAGGCGCGCCAATCTTCCCCTGATATCTTTGAGGACTCCCGCCTCTGTGGAGATTGAGTTACCACGAATACAGACTTTAAACGCCTGCCACAATATGGCCTGGCTAGCTACTGAATTCTCATTTATGTCAAAATAGTCCTGTATGTATTTTGTCAGTGCAGTTTTGTATACCAGGTCCTGTAGGGCCGCCGGTTTGAATTTCCATGGTGCTTTCCACACTTTAGCGTCTGGAATGCACAGCGTTAACTGTATCGGGGAGTGATCAGAATATGTTCTGGGATAGATATGTACGTTCTCAGTCCATGTTAACACCTCATCATCTACCAGCCATAAATCAATTCGAGAATGCATGTCATGTACAGTGGAGTAATATGTATATTCCCTTTTCAGCGGATTTAACACCCTCCATACATCCTTCACATTCAGGTCAGTCATGTGGGTGAGTATATTCTGCGCCGCTCTCGACAATGTCCTCTGTTGTGTTGAGGTACGATCTAGATATGTGTCAAGAATCGTGTTAAAATCCCCCCCGATTATCAATCTGGCAGTGGGATAAAATGCAAGTTTTCCAAATAATGTTGTATAGAACTCTGCATCGTCTATATTGGGGCCATATACATTTAATAAGACCACCTCTTTATCGCCTAGGGTGCCATGAAGTAGTACGTATCTCCCTTCAGGGTCACAATCGGCGGTGCTGCAAGTAAACGGGAGGGCTTTGTGAATTAAAATGGCCACCCCTCTAGCCCTTTTGGAATATTTAGTGTAGTACTGATGCGTCCCCCAATGCGCAACCAATGGACCCGCGTACTCAGGCCCTATATGTGTTTCCTGTAAGAAGATAATTTTAGGGTTCTGTCTGTTGACATAGGCAAATATTTTCCTCCTCTTGACTCGAGCCCCCAGTCCTCTAACATTCCAGCTCAGCATTTTAATAGTGCCTGTGTCGTGTTCAGCCATTATCTATAACACAGGTGTGGTCATGTGTTTGATGGTGCATGTGTAGTGCGTGCTCTTGAACCAAAGTGCCTTGAACCAACGTGCTTTTTGTTCTTAAACTTCCCGATACAGAACCAATTCCCGCAAAACCGTTCCTCACCCTCCCCCCTCCCTCATAGTTCCCCGAACTCCAACTATGTACTTCAATTTTCCCCCTCCCATCCCTCATATTGTGCACCTGCTACAGGGGGAACTGTGGCGAGTGCAAGTGCCCATGCCTTTTCGTTTCGTTAAATCAGTCCAGGTTCTTCATGTTGCTCTCACTGATGATGACACATGCGGGACTTTCTCCGATCTTCGTGATTTGCAATGGCCGATATTTCTTCCCTATTACTTCCGGCTCCCTTGGAGGGGGCCCTACTTTTACATGAGTCTAGTGTTCTCCATTGACGTGCTTGTTGTCGGATAACCCTTTAGTTCAGGGGACATTTCCATTCGTCTTCTGTGCAGTTGGCACGGGTATATGAGTTTCAATGAAATTTGCCGCCTCATCCGGGAACGTGAAGAAATATACTTTGTTTTGATGCTGGATTTTCAATCTTGCCGGGTAGAGCATTGCATATTGTACCTGACGGGCCCGGAGTAGTTTCTTGACCTCTATGAACTGCTTTCTCTCCTGCTGAACCGCCAGCGTGAAGTCTGGGAAGATACGGATGACGTTGGTTTCCCATCTCAATTCTTGCTTTTCTCTAGCAGCCTTCAAAATTAAGTCTCTGTCACGATAGTTTATCAGTCTCGCTATTATAGGCCTAGGGTATGCACCCGGTTTCGGTTTTGGGGCGAGCGATCTGTGTGCACGTTCTACAATGAACATTGCCGACCATCCAGGGTCCCCCAGAAGATTGCGAAGAAGGTCCTCCACTGCCTTTTCCATGGATCCTTTTATCGCTTCCTCCGGTATTCCGATAATGCGGATATTATTTCGCCGGGATCTAGCCTCCAAATCCTCGCATTTAGCCTTTACTGTTCCCAGTTCAATTGCCATCGTGGAAACTGTGGTCTTCAAGGTCTCAAGTGCATCTTCCGCGCCAGATATCCTCGTCTCTGCTTCGGTCATTCGTGATGTAGTTTTATCTAGCTGTGATCTGATAGTGGCAACGTTCGCTGTTATTCCATCGAGTTTTTCGTTTAGGGAGGAAAAGCCCTGTTGCATTGCTAAAAAGACCGCCTGGGGGTCCATCATCGGCGGTGGAGGAGCCATTTGTTCCAAGGGGGAAACCTCCTCTGTTAATGCCCGCTCGGACTCCTTCCGCATTGTCGTTGTATATCTGTCAATGGCTCCTGTTCCCTTCTTTGGGCCAAAACCTTTGGGCATCGTTGTTATTTCCTCCCTGTCAGAAGCCCCGGGTCAGCGAACTCCAACAAATAATCGCCTTGGGAATTGCACTGTGGTCAGAGGGTGCCCTATGTTTCCCGGAGGGGTGGCGAGAGCAATGTCTAATCTTTCCTCGGCTCCGTACTCAGTATTTCGGGAGCCCTTTACTGATGGTGGTATCCCTCAATCAATGCACTAACTATACAGTTCTTCGCGGACAATATTGCCGTAGGCCTCGCACATGGGATGAATCAGGAAGTGTTTTATATCATGAGACCTCAGCCGTTTCAATGGGTTTTCCTAAGCCCCCTCCTGACTGTTCGCGAAGACTGCTATTCCCATGTCTCAGGATCGGGGCACAGTTCAATGTTCCTTCAGTTCCTGCCCATATGGCCTTGCTCAGGTTAATGTGTAGTTTGGGAGGACTCAGTCCAGCGCGGGGCCCAGGGACCAGCCACAGGGCTGTGACCTTCACTATCTCCCAGCGCCTCGGTGCGCCCACCGGAGTGGCTGTCGCCCGATGGGGTTCCCGCCAGGGGGGGCCCGGTTCCCTACAATTGTCCGCCTACCTTGCAGGTTCTCCAGGCAGCTGCTGCAGGGCTCTGAGATGTCCGCCTGGTTCCGACAGGCTCGAGAATGTCCTCGGTCCCCCTCCGTGGGAGCGTGTGCACCCTGCTCGGGTTCGCTGTTCCCCAGTGCGGGTGCTAGAATGTCAGCCCCGCAGCAGCGCCCGCGGTCCTCTTCTCTTGTCTATCTGGGCGCAGCCGATGGCATCAGGAGGGGTTCTCCACCACTCCTCGTCTTCCGGATCATACGCGGCGCGTCTGCAGTATGGCCCTGTCGGCTGTTTCCCGGCCGCTGCTCGCGTAGATTGGGGCCAGGCTCCTCCCAGCCTTCCGGGCCGCGCCTCAGGCTGCTCCCTCCTTCGGCGCGTGTGTCAGCGGTGCGGCTGCCGCCTCGGCCCCACACCAACCCGGGTCCTGAAACCCCACCGGGCGGTTCTGCACACCCTGCCACACGTCTCTGACGTTTGTCGTGAAGAACCGGACTATATCGACGGATATCTCGGCATTACGGCCCTCGTCCTCGCCAGAGCTTACACACGAGCGGCCATTTCCAGTCGTGCGCAACAGCGCCCCCCCACATGGCAGACCCATTGTAAAAGGTGTATATTATAATTCAAAATTGCTCTACCTTTGCCATAATTCCTGTAAAGAGCTTCTAATCAAATTGGTAGAGTTACAAAAACAAAGGCCAGGGATGTGAGAGTTAAAATTGAGGAAGATGGAACATCGGAAAAGAGGACATTAAATACGACCAGGCCATGCTTTCCAAGCAATTTGTTAAGCCTTCATTCCAGTGGGTGTGGAAGACTCGCAACCAAGAGACCGCAGCCTAGTCTGGGGACCTGTGTCCTCCTATTTTATAAGGGGTAAAAAGCACAAATTGGAATGTTGATTTAGAGTTTCATCACCTCAATCCACTCTTCCTTACTAACCTGATTATTCCTCATAATGAAACGTTTTGCAGTACGCAATTATGTGCCCAACTTTGGCATCATTATTGCACAGTCAATTTAACCACGGAAACCCTTGGCTGATTCTGACTGTCGTATTGGATGTCTGCTATTGAAAGACATTCCATTCTGGAAGGCTGAGATGAAATTCAGAGGTATGAGCAATCCCAGGGGAATCGTTAAGAGATTGGGTATGCTGGAAGATTTCCACTTTGTAGCCTATGAGCTGTCAGCAAGGGAGAGGGCTGGTGCTGCTTTCCTGGCCTAGTGACCAATATGAAGCGTAACCTTCTGTCCAGCACTAATTTAACTCTGTGACCAGGTCTGGACTGTCTGCAGAAGACTAGTTGTCTGTAACACTGCACGCCTTCCACTGTTGGGGACGGACCACTCTCTTTGGGTGGTGGGGGAAATGCACTATTAATTATGCTGCCCAATGTTATGTTCCTTTATTGCCTATGTTGCTGGGTGCAATATTAGAAGCCATTACAGAAGATGACTAGCATATGCAAATATGGCTTACCTGCCACTAATACAAGCAGTCAAGCCTAAATTGTGAGGTCACATCACCTCTTTCTGGACACAAAAAACCCCAGACATTTTTCAGCCTTCTTGAAAAGGGAATGGGTGCTTAAATTGCTAATAGTGACTGGTGTAGTCATGACCGACCGCAGTGTGTATTAAAACAAAGTGTATTTTCTGAATGTTCCTGAAAGATTCACACAAATGAATACCAAAAGCCTTGGCTATTTTAAATTCTACAGTATCAATGTTTAACAAAGAATTCAGACGATTTTATAATGCTTCTATTCTGAACTTTTTTTTTTTTTTTTTTTTTTTGCTTCGGGTGACACACATTCTGCCTTTTGTCTATTCTAGAATGGTCTTTGAATTCCATCGTGTTCTGGCCAGTATCACTGGCCTAGCATGCCTCCAAATAAACCATTTGGTTATGAATGTTTCCAAATGGGATCAATTTCCAAAGGGAAATGTTCCTAAGCCCACCAAAACCAGGTAATGGTCCTGCACACATGTTGTGCTCAGTTGGTTTGTCCTCATTGAAGTTTCATAAGGCGAGTGGGAACATCAGCAAGTTGAAGGTGGTAGTGGTGTTGAGATACATTTTCTAATTAGGATGCGTCTTCAGCATATCTGATGCGTTTCTGGGTTGTGGCTGGTGTTGGTGAGAGAAGTTCCACTGTCATGAAAGGATGGGGAAAAAAGGGAGCGGTCTTCAAACTGTACTTGGATTCACTGAAGGATACTTGGCTCCACAACTCCTACACAAAATCCCAACAAGAAGACATCTCTTCAGGAATACATTTGCTAGGGTTTTCTCAAAGGGTACCTCCTTTTGAATATATGCTGCGGAATTGGCAGAACTGTTGGTTTTAAGCATGACATAATCTTAGGCTTGCAACATATAGCCGGTAGGAGGGGCGGGACTTCCTGCAGAGGTAATTAGCTGCTTAACAAGATGTTTAGACTGCTCGAACACTAAGTAGCCAATGATGCGATACCTTCGCTATGTAAAACTGTATGATATAGAATTGACCAACATCTACCAGACCCATGGCAACTGGCTGCTTCAGGGTGTATATGCCCTTGCAAAATGGCTCCTTTTTTAGTACACATGTTGTTTAATCAAACCAGTTTATGCCTGCCTTTGGCGTCTACTCTTAAGTCTTTGAGATTCATCCTAACCCCGTCTGGGTGCACCGAAATACCATTGCCTATGGTAGGGGTTATTATCGCAGGATAATTACCCTCCACCAAGTTATGGCTTGAGGTGAAGCTGAGGGCTATAAGTCAAATTGGGTAAGGGTCATTATCCCAAGCAATAATTACCCCTCCTTAGGTCCATAAGGCTATTTGCACATATTGGCAACAGCTATATAATATCATTTTTTATTTTTTTATTTATTAAAACAGGGTTATAACTTTATCATAAGTTTTTAACCTTTTATAAAATCAAACGTCATGAGTTGCTACGTTCCCTTCTCGTTCCTATTATGCTATGGTGGGTCAATCTACTTTGTTGATGCACTTAAACACTTTCTCTGGGTATTTGTATTTTTGTATTTATTAGGCTTATATAGTGCTTTATACCAAAGCGCTGCACATTAATAACAGGATACATTTAATATAGGAATAACAGTAACAAAAGAAGCAAATTACAATTTTGAATCAGTCAACAAAACAGTATGTAGAGCAATTTGACAGGGGGAAAGGGAAGAGAAGTGGAGGAGAGCTAGGAGGGAGAGCGGGGGAGGGTAGCAGGAGGAGGAGGCAAGGAAGGGGTGAGGATGGGGAGGGGAAAAAGAAGGGAGAGTCTTCAGGGGGTAAGAGGGGGAAAAGGGAGGGAGAGGGGAGCGAGAAGAGGGAGTGGTATCATGGCTCGGAAAGGAGAAGGAGGGATTTAAGGGATGTGCAGAAAGAGGAAAAGGTAGGAATAGAGCGGATTGAGAGAGGTAAGGAGTTCCAGTGGAGGGGGGGCCAGGAGTTGTTAGGTGACTAAAGTAATGATTAGCGACTTCCTTTCCCCTTGCATGCAGATCTGCTGCCAATCTTCACCACGTCCCATGTTTGGTCTCTGCAGAAAAGGCTCCAAGCCTCACAGTTCTTTTTGAAGTCATTGCTTTACAAAACAGCGCCAAGTGTTTAAGTCTGCATGTGTTACTCCTTGCACTCTCTTTATTTCTTAATGCTAGAATTTCCAGTGTGGGGATACAGATTCAGACGATATTTCATTTATTTTGCTCTAATCTACTGCTTGGACACTTTATCAGGTATTTTGGCAGGACATTGTAAAGCCTACCTAAAACGATGTCCTGATGACAACATTTTACCTGACTGGCTTTTTCTTGGGTCAGGATGCAGACCGGTCTCCAAAATGTGACCTTTATCGAGACCGGGTTGGTCAAAAGCTGTTCCGTCCTGGCTACATTTTCCAACACGTCCCAACATGTTCTTCTCCAGTTCTGGAGATCTTTATCGAAGATGCCAAAGCCTCTAACTGGTTTGGAGAGTCCACATTCAAGCTCGTGTCTCTGCATCATCTAACAACTCGGCCGAACTCTTTAAAATCTGCAAGGAGTTGGCCAACCCTGCTGCAGTCTCTACCCCTCCTGTTGCCTCCCAGGCTCTTTGCAATGCCCTTGCCTCTCACTTCATTTAAAAAACCCAGGACATCCTGTCCACCCTCTCCTCCCACACTCCTCCTCTTCCCTCTCCATCTGTGCTTGCTGACCCTCCTTTAGCCACCCTCCCACCATCCTTCTCGTCCTTTCCTCTTTTCACCCCTGACAAGGTTGCTAGACAAGTCCGATCTATGAAAGCCTCTTCAAAACAGGTTCATCCCTATTCCTCTAAAACCATCAAGGACCACATTGACACCCTCGCTCTGGCCCTTGTTGATTTTTGCAACCACTCCTTTGCCTCTGGATCCTTCCCCTCCCCTCTGAAGCACTCCTTTGTGCATCCTCGTCTCAAGAAACCCACAACTGATCCTTCCTTCTTGTCCAGCTAACTATCGCCCAATTTCCATTACTCCCTTTCTTGGCAAACTCCTGGAAAAGTTGGCCATCTCTCAGCTTAACATTCATTCCAATTCTTTTGGCTGTCTCCATGACCACCAGTCTGGCTTCAGAGCTGCCAGAAACACGGAAACTGCTCTCCTAAACATCTGTGAAGATCGGCTCACCAACCTTGACTCTAACATTCCATCTGTCCTCATCCTCATCGATCTCTCTTCTGCCTTCGACACGGTCAACCATACCATCCTGCTGAACCGTCTCTGTGAAAACCTGGGTATCACTGATCAGGCTCTGGCCTGGCTTACCTCTTTCCTCTCAGATCAACCCTCCCAGGTCCAACTTGGGTCCTTCCTTTCATCTATCTTCCTCTCTACCTGTGGTGTTCCCCAGGGGTCTAACCTCTCGCCCTGGCTTTTCAACCAATACCTGGCAACTCTCGCCCACTGCATTGCCATTTTCTGCTCAAATTTCCAGTGCTACGCTGACACTCAACTCATTGTCAAGCTGCCCTCTGCCACCTCCTCTCCCTCTCTCATCTCTGATTGCCTAACTGCCATTCAAGATTGGTGTGCCGCCAATGATCTTTGTCTGAATGCCAGCAAGACGGAGATCCTCCTCATCGGCACACCTTCACCATCCTTTCCCCTCACTCTCTGGCTGGCCTCCCTTGGCCCTCCTCCTACCCCCACCTGCGAGGCTAAGAACCTCGGGGTCATCTTTGACTCCACCCTTTCCTTCGCCGCCCACATCTCTGAGGTCTCTAAAAAGTCAAATTTCCAACTGCACCTCCTCAGAGGTACTCTGCCTTTCCTCTCCTTCCCCCAGAAGCTCATGGTATCTCAAGCTCTGGTTCTCTCTAGCTTGGACTATTGTAACAGCCTCTTTTTAAATCTACCTGCCTCTACTCTCCGCCCTCTGCAACTAATCCAGAACAGGACTGCGAGACTTGTCCTTGGCCTCAAGCCCTGGGATTGTATCTCTCCAGCTCTGAAATCTCTCCACTGGCTCCCAGTGGATGCAAGGATTAAATTCAAAACCCTCTGCATTGTCCACAAGGCTTTCTGGGGCCTGGGTCCAAAATACCTTCAGCTGTCCCTCCGCAAATACCTCCCCTCTGGAGCTCTTCGCTCCTCTATCTCCAACTCACTCAGGGTCAGTCGTTTTTCTAAGAAACGAGCTGGGGGTAGATCTCTGTCTTAGGCTGGGGCCTCCCTCTGGAACAGCCTCCCTGCCACTCTAAAACTTGAGGAGAACCATCTCCGGTTCCGGAAGCACCTCAAGACCTACCTCCTTTCTTCCGCCTTCGCTCCCCCTCTCCCCTGCTGATCTGTTCTCTCTTGGCACCGTGCACCTGGCCACCCTCTGTCTTTTGGGCCCAGGTACATGCTCATCCTGCCACCCACCCGTACTGCCTCCAGGCCACCCCTTGCACTGGGGTCTGTATCTGTACCCATACAGCCCCCCCCTTTTCTTCCTGCACTTATCAGACCTACCCTGTCTGCTGCCTTAAACCTAGCAGTTGCAAATTGCTGGCTGCATTACCACTGTTTGTTGCCTTTATTATTTATTTATTGTTATTTATCTGTTTCTCCTCTGCTTTGCACTTTCCACCTCTCCCCCCTTCCATGCACTTTTCCCCTCCCCCCTCCCCCATGCGCTTGCGCGTTCTCAATGTCACTGGGCCTAGTAAGATCGCTGTTTTGTTCTCCCTTGTTCCCCTCCCTTGCCTTGTCGCGCTCTGAAACACTTTTGTACGAGCGCGATAGAAATAAAATATCAATTAAAAAAAAAAATCCATTTACCCAGGATGCAGTTCCGAAACAAGGTCCGTTTTTTCCAAGTGACCTGTGCACGCATGGAGATCAGGCCGAGCTCTTGTCTTATTATTGCAGAGGGTACACAGTTTGAAATCTTCAATATTTTTTTTTACAGAATCCAACTTCTAGAATGTACCATGTTTTTGCTGGTATTGCCCCAAAGGCTTCAGCCCCAAAGATCACTGTTGGGGCTACCTTCATTTTATAGAAGGTTACAACTTGGATAATTGAACATTTGCGCACACAAAATCACAATCAACCTTCCCTGATTCGCAAGTGTTTGTATTTTAAGCCTACACATATACATGCGGTACATCTCAGGGCCATGTTTATACAGCTGCCCATGTATACGAATGTTGACATTTCCATCAACCTTTTGTTCCCCATGTATACATTTTGAAATTGTGATTGTAAAGTAGAAAACGTGTAATGGTGAGTAAAACAAATACTTAAACCGGGTAGCAAATTAAAAGTATTTTTATTTCATTTCATATTTAAAAAACAAACGTGTATTCATAAGTTCAGCTTTTCAATTGCAAGGTTGGTTGAATTGGAATGGTTTTAACATAAGGATGCATTAGGTGTAATGTAAAAGTAAATTGTTTCTCAGTTTATAAGAAAGTGAATGGATTTTCATATGATGTAGCTTTCTTTTTGATGCAATAAATTGGATGTAATAATGCCGCCCCACCCACCACCTTCCGGCCCCAGAGTGGGATTATCTTATTTCTTGTATGAAAATAGCATTTTTTCCATGTCTGCTTTTTTAAAAACATTTTTATTCTTTTTATTAAATTTTTAACAGGCAAATATCCCATAACATAATACAACAATAGAACAATAAAATAATAACTCTCCCCACCCTCTGTCCCCCCTTCCCCTGTGCTGCCTTGAGTCTGCCCTTGTTTCCAACCCACTCGTAGAGACTCCTGGGGGTCATACCAGTTCAAGAAGCCTAAGGCGCTACGGGCGCCAACCAACCCTGAAGTCGTCTTTTAAAAAAGTGAGAACCTCGCCCCATTCACCCGCGAAGCTTTGTAAAGCATTGTTCATAGCGTATGTGGCCCACTCCATTGCGACCAAGTCCCATACTTTGCGCAACCACTCCTGGAACGTTGGAATAGTAGGACTTTTCCACCTCTGGGCAATAAGCGACATTCCTGCTAATGTGAGCATCACCCGCACTCTTTCCCTACCCTTGGGCTCACCCATCGTTTCTACTGGTCGTAATCCCTGCAAAGTCCATTCTGGAGGCGTGCCGGACCCGGGCCCAAACGCTTGTTCGAACGCTTGTGCAAGTTCGGACCAAAAAAGGGCTATTTCAGGACACCTCCACCACAAATGTTCCGCCGTGCCCACTGCCCACAGCCCCTCCAGCATAGATCCGACGATTCAGGGTACATCTTGCGCAGGAGTGCTGGGGTGTAGTGCCACCCAAAAAGAACCTTGTACCAGGTTTCTCTAAGTTGAGAAGCTTGCTCCAGTTTAGGGATTTTCCTCCAGAGCTGCTCCCATTCCCTCCTCCCCATCTCCCTGCCCAGGACAAGCTCCCACCTTTCCATGTATGCCCACTGAGGCCTCAATGTTGCTACGTCCAGTATCCTAGAAAGCTGGGAGATTAAGGCTTTCGAGCCATCATTACTCATGAGAAATCTCTCAAACGTGGTAGATCTGACGGCTGCCTCCCTATTCGTGGGGTGCAAGAGCCAGTGACGTAGCTGGGAATATCTCAATCTCTCCGCCTCCCCAATTCCAAAATCCCTTTTACAATCTAGGAATGAGCTGATTTCACCCCATATAAACATGTCTCGCATTCTATGACACCCGCTGTCCCGCCAGACCTTGAATGCACCCCTCTCAAGCCCAGGGGAGAAATCTCTATTATTAAATAAAGGTGTGAATGGGAAGGGGCAAGTAGTGATCCCTTTATGCTTAACTAGCCTGTCCCAGTTATCCGCTACAAGCTTTGTGGTATCACTTTTGTACAAGTGTTGTGCTGCCCTATCCATTCTGACCCAATGTTTTTGCTCCCCCTCCCGAAGCCATTCTCTAATCACCCTCAACTGCATCGCCTCGTAGTATTGTCTGAAGTTGGGCAGGGCCAATCCCCCTTCATTCCTCGGGGCCATGAGAAGTTGCCTGCTCACCCTCGCTCTTTTCCCCTCCCATATAAATTTGTTTGTAATCGCTTGGAGTGCCCTAAAAAAGCTGTTCGGGGCTGCCTGAGGAACAGCCTGAAATAAATAGAGTAGTCTCGCAGGGTTACCATTTTTATTGCCGCCAACCTCCCTAGCCAAGACACCCATAGGTTCCTCCACCTATCGAGATTCTTACTGATTTTTTTCCATAAGAGGGGGATAATTAGCGGCGTACCACCCGGATAGACTTGGAGTAATTTTAACCCCCAGATATCTAATGCCCCCCGGGCGCCATGCGAAGGGTGTTGTATTTTTTAATGTCTCCCTCCCTTCTTTCCCCAAGGATAGGTCCATCAATTCGGACTTATTCGTAATCCCGAGGCTTTCCCAAAGTCTTCTAAGAGCAGCCTACAATTTTTGGTCAATTCCAGAGGGTTAGTCAGGGCGAGCAGCATATAGTCTGCGAAGGCTGCAACCCTATGTTGTCTGCCCCCAAACGGGATACCATGAATCCCTTCCAACTCCCTGATAGCTTGTAGCAGGGGCTCTAGATAAATCGCGTACAGCAGAGGCGATAAAGGACACCCCTGCTTTGTTCCTCTTTGGAGCAGGAACGATCTTGAAGTTGTTCCATTGACCACCACCCGAGCCCGAGGACTGTCGTAATTTGCTTTGACCCTCTGAAGGAAAGAGCCCCCCAGACCCATCCTTGCCATGGATTTGAAAAGTGAGGACCACTCCACCTGGTCGAACGCTTTTTCTGCGTCTAAAGAGGGCCCTACCGCCGGGGTGAGAGTTTTCTCCGCCTTTTCTACAAGATGTGCCACCCTCCTGATATTATCTGCTGTCTGTCTTCCCTTTATAAACCCCGCCTGGTCCTGATGGATCAGGTCGGGCAGGAGCCCCTCGAGCCTGTTAGCCAGTATTTTTGTGTGAATCTTAGCGTCTACGTTAATGAGCGCTATGGGCCGATATGATGCCCTTTCAAGGGCATTCTTACCCGGTTTCAGGATTAAGGCGATCTTAGCCTCTTTCATGGATGGAGTTATTTGCCCGCTTTCTTTAAAGGAGTTAAAAAGGTAAGTTAACTGGGGCACATGTCTTATAAAAAGAGGCCGAAAACCTGTCAGGGCCTGGGGCCTTACCTGCCGGCAACTTCCTAATCACTCCATATACTTCCTCCTCTGTGATCTCTGTCCCTCCGCCCGCCTGTATTCCCTTTGGTTTTGTCTGCTCAGGACCTCTGCCACCCTGGTTCGTGCCTCCTCTACCTCTGTTTCAAGTCGGGTCTCTAGGGCTTGCAGCTGTTTATCCCTTTGTGCTTTGGGCGCTATGAGCTCTCCCCTCATTGTGGCTTTAAAGGCATCCCACCTCATGTCTTCTCCTGTGTCCCCCCTACGATTACTGAAGAAAAACTCACTCATTTTACCCTCTATTTGCTCCCTCAGGACAAGATCCCTCAATAAATACTCTGGGTACTTCCAACCCCACACCCCCTTTCTCTTCTCCCCTAAATCCAACTCCATTGACAGGATTTTGTGGTCTGCTATCAGGGCCCACCTCAATTCCCCTGACCCTTCCCACTATGGCAACCGAGACCCATATATAGTCTATTCTGGACTGTGATCCGTGAACTTCGGAGAGAAAGGTGTAAGCCTCTGCGTTTCCTTTTAATTCCCTCCAGACATCTCTCGGACCCAGGTCCGCCATTCTGTCCCTCAGTCCCGGCGAGGCCACCGCTCCCCCACCCAACCTCCTGGACTCTCCTGATCTGTCTTTAGCCTTGTCACAAGCTATATTTAGATCACCCATTATAATCACCTGCCCTGTTGCCCAATCTTCTATTTTCTTTAAAATGCCCTGAAGGAAGGCGTCTTGCCCTGAATTAGGAGCATAGATTACCCCTATGGTGAATGTCTTCGCCGCGATCTTCCCCCTCACCATTATAAATCTGCCCTCTTTGTCCCTAAGTGTGTCCTCCCCCCGGAAGTTGACTGACCCCTTCACGGCTAGAGCCACCCCTCCCGTCTTTGTGGGGCCCGATGCTGGGAACATCTGGTCAAACCCCTTCAGTTTAAACTGGCTCTGGTCCTTATGAGGCAGATGAGTTTCCTGCAATCCCAGAAAGTCTGGATTATCCCGTTTCGTGAAAAGCTCCAATTCTTTCCTTTTGAGCGGGGAATTAAGCCCCCTCATGTTATGGGTTACCCATTTGAATTGAAATACTTCCCCAGCTCCTGCTGATTGAGATCCTCCTCACCCTTTACTTCCAATAGTTCTAGGCAGGTTGAATTTCCAGTAGCAATTGTCGCTTCCATCTTACCCCTATGGCAGCACCTAGAGGAACCCTCTATCCCCCAACCCCCAGCCCCACCTCCCCCCACCCATTCCCTGAAGACCCTAGAGCTAGGTCTTCCCGAACCCCCGTTCTCCTTGCAGGCTTTCTAGCCTTTCTCGATCCCATGATGTTTGCCCGAGACTCCTCCTCTCCTCCAGAGAGTTATAAAACTGCGTTTTGGTCCACCACCCCTTATGATTTATCACACCCCAGGTTAGTTCTCCGCTATCCCAGATCTCTCTTCTGACAAAAAGCCCGGTTCTCCTCCTCTCCCAGGGTGCCTTCGCTCTCCGGATTTCCTTTTTTTACCCTCGCCCACGACCGACCATTCCCATGGCCGAGGCCTCATCCCTCCTCCTCCCTGGATAGACTTGCCCGAGCCTGCCGCCCCCCGATCCCATTCCGGATCCCGATCGAGCTCAACCTGCAGTAACTCTGCTCCTTCCTGCATCTTAGTTATGCGCTTCTGCACTCCATCCCACTCGAAGAGAAGCCCGAATGGGAAAGTCCACCTATATTTGATTCCCTTTTCCTTGAGCTTCAAAGTTAACGGGCTCCATTGCCGCCGTTTCAGCAGTGTGCTGGCAGCCAGGTCTTGGTAAATTTCAATTCTATGGGCCTCATCACGACCTCGGCGGTAACGCCGGCGGTATTAGCGCGGGGGCTATTAGCGCGACCGCCATAGCCCCTGGCGCTAATAGCGCGGAATCACGAGTTGGGCGGACTTGGAAGTCCCCATTCCCCATTGAGCCCATCCGGGAATGCCCCATTCCCCATTGGGATCAATGAGGAAATTTCGCGCTCATACCGCCGGCGGATTTCCCGCCGGCGGTATGAGCGCGAATTCTCGGCGGATTTCACACCAGCTCAGAGCTGGGTTGAAATCCGCCGAGGCCCAGATTCGGCGGACCCTTAAATCCGGCAGTAATAGCGCTACCGCCGGATTTAAGGGTTACCGCCGAGGTCGTGAGGCCCTATGACCGGAGAATGTCAACGGCTCTTTTTGTCTGGCTGCCCTGAGGACCGCCTCCTTCTGGGCGTATCTTGTGAAGGCGGCCAGCACATCACCCGGTCTGGCTTTCGGGCTCTTGTTGAGATATCCCACTCTGTGGACCCTATCCAGCTCAATCTTGTCAGGGGCCGGATCCCCCAGTAGCCCCGAGAAAATTCCCTAAACCATCTTTCAGGTCCCGATCCTGAACCGTTTCTGGCAGAAGCTTCAACCTAATATTGACTCTTCGAGATCTATTTTCCATGTCCTCCATTCTAGTCTCGAGGTTGCGCGTCGCTAAGTCAAGTCTCCCAATAGCCTCACTGTTTTCCGTCGATTCTTTGCCCACCTCTTGTAAGCCTTTTTCAATTATGTCTGTTCTCTCACCCAATTGGCTTACTTCCTGCTTGATTTCTGCCATAGCTTGGGTTATGTCTGATCTTATTAGTTGAAATTGTTCCTGAAATGTTCTTCCCAGAGATGCCTGAGTGAGCTCAAGTCTCCTCGCAGGTCTTGGTGTGTTATTGGCGCAGCCCCGTCTATACTCCTGGGAGACCTCTTGCCTCGGGGACCCTCCCTGGGCAGGCCTGCGCTCATCATTCGAGTCTTTATTTGCCCACATGGATGCAAGAGGGCCCGTAGAGTCCACGTGTGGCACACTTCCTTTATTCACTTTGCCTTTGGACTTGGACGCCATACTAGTGACGTGTAGACTATTATGAAAGTCCTATAGGGTCTATCAGGAGGTCCCACACCCCCCTAAAGCGCCAATCCACAGAGTGTAACTACAGAGCCTGCTGGAGTAATTGATTCCCAAAGGTCCCAGCACGGCTTAGAGAGCGAAAAAGGGCCACCTCCCCCTTCAGTTTCTTCGTGTTCTGTCTTTGCTCAACTTGAGTTGCAGTTGAGGGGGGTGGGAGTGCCAGGCCCCAAGACTGCGGCGCCTGGAGGCCTCTCAATACGAATATTCCTTGATCCTAATCGGGTCGTGTGGAGATATAGGGAGAGAACATTTCATATTGAGACACGGGCCAGGTTTATTCAATTGGGGATCCTAGCAGATAAAAGAGGTCAAAGTTACGGGCCTCACAGAGTCTTACTGGCTACAATGCTTGTCGTTATCAGGACTTTCCAGATCTACATTGAACTTGCAAAGATCGGCTTGCCTACCAGGAACTTTGAAGTTCGAAGCCGACCTCTGCACTTCGGGCCTTTATGCAGCAAACTTGGTGTTCTGATCCTCTTATCCTCTCTCCCATGCGTCGGTCCTTTTAACTGGAGCCGGCAAGCAGGGAGGGGTGGTTGGGGGGCACCCCACGCGAAGAAGACCCGGGGACCCAGATCACCGGGGAACCGCCGCCACTCCCGCTGGCTCCGCTCCTCACCTTCGGCCCTCCGCGGGCACCCCCAGGCAGCCCCCTCCACTCGAGGGTCGATCAATGCCGCCGGGTCCAGACTCCTCAGCGGGGAAGCAGGCGCCGTTGATTTCCCTGAGCCGGGTCCCGGACAGCCCTGGTCCTGCTGACGCGCCCAGACGGCCCGCCTCATGCTTGTCCGGCGGGGCTGAAGTCCCCAGGCGGCTCCTGAAGTGCCGGACCTCTCCCTACGGCTCGAAGGGGGGGGGGGGGGCTATTCCTCCAACGCCCTGGCAGACGGGCGGCGGACAGTCCTGCCCGCGCTCCCTCCCCCACCTAGGCTGCCCAAAGCCACTGCACAAGTCTCTGCTCGCTCACCATCCCCGCACACCGGGGAGCATCCGCAGATGTCCTTGGATGTCCGCCGAGCAGAGGGGCAACAGCTCTTCCTTCACACTCGTCCGACTGCTTGTAGCGGGGTGGTGGATCCGCTAAGGCCAGGAGGAGAGCATCGGAGCGCCGTCGGCACACGTCAGGCTGTGCCGGCGGCCATCTTGGAATGCCATGTCTGCTTTTGAAGTCCGAATACTCGTAATGCAGTCAATACCAACAATTATTGACTGCACTCTGATGAGCATTCTGATTGTTTGAGAGGAGGGCAGTAATTTCCATGCGCTAATTACAATACCGCCTAATGGTCCTCATGTCCTCAACATTTAACAAGGGTCTCCACCCTGAACAACGCAGCCTAGTTCCCCTTTGAAAGACCATAGATGGATTGATGCAAACACAAGGTTCAAGTAAGAACAAGTCACACCGACTGGGGAAGAACCATCGTAAAACAGATTATATAAACATGTGAGGCTCATTCTTGGGGGCCCTCTAAAAGGGGTTTTATTTATTTAGCATGTTGTTTTTCTCATGAATTTTCTTCATTTCGCCTTTTTTAAAATGCTTCTTTGAAATTGGAAAGTTAGCTCGTTGTGATGTTCAGCGTTGATATTTGCTTAAAGAGTTTAGAAGCCGGGCCAGTCGGAAAGAGCAAGGACTGATGTTTACACTCAACAGACTTCTATGCAGATTACAATTCGCTGCCCATACGCATACAGTGTTCCTGGCAGTTCAACTGCTCAAGAAAGCAAATCAGTGTTTCATGATCCAGGTGATAATTGGATAGCAATAAAGTAATTGATATATATCAATTTAAAATATATATATATATATATATATATATATATATATATATATATATATATATATATATATATATATATATATATATGTTTTTACTTTTGTGGGAACGAATGGCAAAAAAGCACTGTTGTGTCGGTTGGAGACGGGAGTAAAGGAGAAAGGGTTCCGCCGACTCAGTGTGCAATAAAGACCTGTCCAGATGGAATAGACAGATGGCAGACAGTTAATCTCGATCAGAATCGAACTGTACTCAAACCAGGTCTTTGTGTGGCAGAGCCAAATGAGGTTAATCTCCATCTGTGTCTGACACCTTTTTAAAAGCTAGCGCCGTTATTCTTTTTACTACATACTCGTTCTTGGAATTTATTCGAAAAGTTAGTTTTGCCTGTGATGCTCATGGGTTTGTTAAAGGATGTGCGTCTAGTTAAAGTGGCAGTGTTTTAAGGTTACGTCTATTACCACGTGCAGACTGAAACTCCCTCGAATCCGCGGGAGCTTCAGTATTTAGAAAGCAAGGCCTCTGCTTCCAGCGGCCTCACGTTTCTCCATAATGGTGGCGCTGGCCCATGTGCATCCCTTGATTAAAGGGATGCCTCGCAGGTGCGGCGCCACCATTATAGCTGAAAGGCATTTTTTTCTGAAGCCTGAAGCTCTCGCACACGAGCGAGAGCTTCAGGCTGTAGAAAAAATGCCTTTTCGTGTAGTGGCCGGGGCTGCCTGGGGAGATTACTGGGCCCCGGCAGGGCCCCGCCTCAAAACGAAATTTCGGAGCCTGCCGGGGCCCAGCCCCGGCAGGCCCCGGCCCACTTAAAGCCCTGACTACACTAATTCAATAGTTGCGGCTTGTAAGTGGCGTTTTATTGACACTTAATAGCCAAAATTAAAAGCAACCTGATCCTGTCCACCCATGTGTACCCTTGACTTGTGCCCTGACTTATATGGGGCAGTCGTGAAACACCAAAGGATCAGAATTCCTACAAAAGAAAATAACAATCTACAAACCAACACGACACCTCCGATCAAGCAACGAAGTCCGCCTGGAAATCAAACCATACTTTAAGAAAAAACTTGGAGGCACCTCCTTCTACCACTTAGCCGCAAAAACCTGGAACAACATCCCAAAAGAAATAAGAAACACCGAAGATCACCTACAATTCAGGAAATCACTAAAAAGCTGGCTCTTCAACACCACTGACTCAAATTGAAAACCGAAACAGAGAAAAGGATGACTAAATTGGAAAGGACATGGACCACCTCAGAAATGACAGGGAAGCTCCCACGGCACCTGGAAGGGTGACACCGGTTAGACGGGAACTCAGGCGACACGCACAGAGATCGAGTCGACTGCTCCACCCGCCCCTTAGTATTCCACCAGGTACCACAGTGGTGTGGAATTCACGAGATATTGGCAATTAGCACACTGCCTTACTTGTTGACATTGGGAGGTGCACTGGCCACAGGAGTATGAAGGGAGTACAGGTGGGGCTATGAGAGAGCCTGATAGAGGTGGGGACCAGAGGAGTAAGGTACCTTGAATGTCAGAGGGACCCAGATCAGGACAGGCGCATCGGGTGAGACTACACAAGCCCAGCGCCTCAACTCAGGATTGAGATGCCAACTAACCAACTCCACTAACAATTTCCCCTCTACATACACCTCTCAAATTCTTAACCAACACAACCAAAACCTACAGCACAACAAACCGCACAAACTTCACTACATTGCAACAACAAAACAAAAATAGACTCGCACAACAGTACACAACGATTATCGGCTGCAAACACCCCAGGACCAGCCAACGGACCCACCGGGCTGAGGCCGCCAACAGCATATCACTGCTCTCTTGCACTTTTCCTGCTTCCTCCGACTAACTCGACCTCCCCTCCTTTTTCAGAGCGCCAGGGGACCACTCTAGTGGTGATAGTGCGCGGTGCAAATGTCCTTTAATATTAACATCAACAAAGACCTCGGATGAACTAACTGGCCCAACGGTGCCAAGAATTTCCCAAGGGTAGCATTTTCCTCCACATAAGTCACCATCTAACATGCATACACAGTGGAATCAGTGCATTGGAGCCTGGCTAACAATTCCTAACTTGCTATGCCGGGAGCTACATTTTAGCACCCGAAAAGTTTCCCAACTGGGCTTCCTGTCCTCTGAATTATTTTCAGAATTCTCAGGGTTTTTAGCCAGCAGCACTTTGCATGTTGGCACTTGTAGGCTGCTACTTGGAATAGAACAACCTAAAGCGACAAAAGCTTTAGGATGAAAATACCATACTTTACTTTAGCTAATTGTGAGATTACATCAGCTGGCATCTCCTGAAATAGTTTCTGAAATGTAGCTCTGTACAAAACCTATTTTGCCTTGAGTTTGGACAGTTACTTTTCAGGAGCCCTAGCCGTGGAGTGTAGTTATGCTTACTGCAAGGAATGGTTTTGTCACTTGGAAATTCCACCTCCTCTTTTAGTGATTTCTCAGGGTATTCGTCTGGTTGCCATGCTTTTGGGCAAAACCACTTTCATTGAAACTATCCTTTTGCAAACTTCTTCACCCTTTCCAATCATTTGCATTACTTCTTTCAATGCTATTTAGCTTAGTTTGTCTGAACCCTCAATCGCTGCTTCATCTACGGAAGGCACTATATTACCATTGTCTGAAAAAAGTGGTTCTTCAGCCATCTCCATTTAGCATCTGTCAATAAGTCCATTCCAACTGTAAAACACTTTCTTGATGGCCATCACCAATATATGCTGCACACTACTGTAAAACGACACTTTCATGCTGTCTGTACCAAATATATCCCAACATGCCACTGTAAGAACACAATTTCATGCTGGCTGTCAGTATTGCCACTCTAGACATATTTTCATGCTTACTCCTACATCCCGTCCCCTTTCCTCCATACTTTTGGGACATTCCGTCCTTCGGGACTGGACTGGAGCACTTTAAAGCATCAACAAAAATGTTTTGTCCTTTTATTATTATGTGGGGGCACCGCACGTGACTGTAGCCCCGCCTTCCTGGGCTCCCCCCGCGCATCCCCCTTCTGTCCTTTTCTCCACGCGAGGTTGGGGTCGGACGCTCTTGCATCACAGGAAATATGTTTCTTTTTGTTCCCTTGTCCTTCATTCCGGTTCCACTGCCGTCTTTCTTCCGTCTATGCCGGAGCGTCTAGGATTCGTGTCCTGTTCATCGTGCTAACATCGTTTCGCAAGGGCGGATCTTCACCCTCTTTGCCTGGAGTGCTTAGGCCTGGAACACCGTTGGGACTCGTGCTTCGAATTGATTGTGTCCTCCCACGTATTCCTTATCTTTAGATATCTTGTCTCCCAGCTTTGTTGCTTAGGAATTTTTTTTTCACCAGAGGGCACTGTGTTCCTGGCCGTGGAGTCTACGTCCCTTGAGGGCCGCCGTCGAGCGTCAACGTCATCCGCTGTATTAAGGGCAAATTTCGACCAAGATGATATGACAGACATCCTGAGTGAGGGTCCTCTAAAAGATCCTGTCCTTCCTTTCCATAAGGCACTACAAAAAAGGGTGATGGAAAGTTGAATTTCTCCTGACTCGGTTTCAGCAATAAACAATTTGTAGCAAAATACATGCCATCGTTATCCGATCCGGAATACCTATCTAAACATCCCTCCCCTGAAAGTCTAGTGGTAAAAGCTGCAACATCCACTAGGCAATCCGCTTACCCCTCAATAGCACCAGACAGGGATGATAAAGTTGATGCTTGGGCCCGGAAGGTTTTTTCTTCGGGCAGTATGACCCTTACATTGACTAGTGTAACTTGCACTTTAACAAGATTTACATACACCCTGTGGGACTGTATGACATCAGCGGCTGAATACCTCCCGGATGGTAAGGAACGGGATGGTTTCCTGGCGATAGTAAAATATGGGAAAAAGGCTATGGAGGAATGCCTTCAGTCAGGACTGGACACTGCTGATAGTGTAAGCAGGTTCATGGCATCTAGCACCGCCCTACGCAAATTTGAATGGCTGAGGAAATCTGGCTTTGCACCTGATGTGCAGTCTAGATTACTCCATATGCCCTTTGACGGCTTGATGCGGTTTGGCAGCAAGGCAGACGAGAGCAGTCTAGTCAAACAGGCCAACAGAGAAAACCCTTGCATGGTGGAAAGGGAGAGGTGCTAGATCAGCCCCAGCAGTGGCTATTACCTCCTCAGCCACTGCTGCAGCCACTGCAAAGCCACTTTGAGGTTTTCACCCACAAGACCCCGTTGGGAGGCAGAATCACTTGGTATCTGAACGAATGGCGGGGCATTACGTCAGATGCCTGGGCGCTAGAGATAGTGACCCATGGTTACTGCCTTCCTTTTCATCAGAGACCTCAAAATCATCCACCAGGAGCCAACTGTGTAAACATTCCAGACCCGCTCCTTGTGCAGGAGATTTCAACCCTGCTGGAGAAAGGTGCAATAGAACATGTACCTGTAGCGGAAAGGAACAAGGGTTGGTACTCCCCTTATTTTCTCATCCCAAAAATGACAGAGGATTGACACCCATCTTGGACTTAAGACATTTGACAAATTCCTCAGTAAGGACAAGTTCAAGATGGCTCTTCAGCTTCAGGACTGGCTGGTTTCATTGGACCTTCTGGATGCTTACTTTCATGCTGCCAAAACTGGATCTTCATCCTAGGTTCCCCTTTTGGGGGCTAAAGTTAGGCCCAGTAATTCTGGGGCTGTTGTCACCGGGGTCAGCCCAGAGGTTTCCAGATCTGCAACTAAGTGTACTGAGTCTCGGCTCGAGGTCCCTGTCAAGGTGACTAAACATACCAGGGTTATCCCTGAGATTCCCCTTCTTGGAGCTGCATCTAAGACCATCAAGATTGAGGGGCCCCCTTTGAGGGTTTTGGCTTCAGGGGGTGGCTCCAAACTTTCCCACACTCAGACCTGTGCTGAAGCCGATCCTGCTGAGGGGGCAAAGAAGCCGATTAAACACCTTAAGTCTTTGAGTACCGGCTCTGCCGAGGTTCCCTCACTTGGGACTAATTCATCAGCAGTCTCTAAGGTGTCTCGGACACACTGGATCTGCTAGCACCGGCTCGGCCGAGGTTCCTTGTCACAAGGCTAAAATGGAACATAAATCCCCTGTGGTAACCACGGCCTCACACCTGTGATGCAGTTTGCCTCAGGCGTTAACAAAATGGCGGTCCGACTCCTGCGGTCCACAGTGGCCATTTTGACTATCTCTTACACCAACGTTGACCACAGCTGGTGCTGAGGGGCCTGTTTTGGGGGCTGAGCAACCTTTCCCCACGTTTTGTGGATAACCAGAACCCGTTCTGCCCTCCAATGAATTGACATGCTCGGAGTCCGCTGACGCACACAGTCTCGCTCCCTCCTGCGTCCGCTTCATTGATTTACTTAGATCCAGTTGGTGGAGGGCCATCTTGGCAACCATCCTCTTTATGTTCCTGGGGGTATGCCCATTCTGATTGGCCTCTGCCCACTGTAGTGCCTAGACCTTCTTCTGAGGATGCGTTTTTTTGGCAAGTTTCAGACGCTGATGCATTCTGATCTCATAAAAGTGTACTTTAAGGATTTATTTAAGGAAATCTATCCTAATCTGCCTGAACCGGTCCCTGCTTCAGCACTCTTTTTCCAAGTCCCTGTAGTGCCACCTCCCTCTGCCACTTCCTGTGGGGCCACCTCCTCCACTGCCTCCTCCACCTCCACTTTCTCCCGTGGATAAGACTCCCGTTGCACAGTCAAACCTACCCTTGGTTCCTGAGGCGCCACATGCAGCGGATCAGGTTTTTGCTCACCCCTCACTGGATGAGGATCAAGCGGACCAGTACAGCGATGACCCGCTCCTCTCTATTAGAGCCTTTCATGACCGGGTTGTGAGTAGGATGGCCTTGCTAGACATCCCAATACCCGAGCCTCTGGTAAGGTAGTCACTACAGTGAGTACCTTTGTCATTCTCTAGATAATTAGACATAGAAGCTATTTCCCAATTTGTATTAATTTCTTTTTTGGAGTCTTTCCAGTGTGATGAATTTTTGATGTAACATTTCTGTCGGACTGCTACCTGATCAAAAAGCATTGCTTGTAGTTCCTCTTGGGGCAAACAGTACTGCCCTGTCCTCTTCATGGTTTTGCAAGTACTCATCGATAATGTTGGGTGCTGACCTAGCTGCACTGACCAGGGAATGAAAATATTGTACTAAATAAAAAATGGGGCTGTCCCTAAAGTGGTCAAAGTGAGTTTAGTACTTATCAAATATATTATGTCAACAATTTGGATATATAATTGCTGGATAGCTGCTGTCACCGGTACAGTAAGGCTCTTCCCCTGCCTCATAGATAATGAAGATTATTACATATGTACCCTGTTGATTGTGCTTATCCTATTTAGCTTTTTACATTTAATTCGCACATGATTCATAAAAACGAACTTCTCTGCCAAACATCAGTGAACTGATTATTGGTGAAAATACTGAGTTTAATTGGACAAAATGTTTTTCACTGTCAGTTCATAGCCACAGCCAAACTTCTATAGGTCAACCTGAAAATCGATGAGATCGGATGCCACCGTTGGTGCAAATGATAATCTTTTATTAAATACAACAATCTCAAAGTTACTAAGTATCCTGTCTGAAAGATTGATAACTAGATTTTGTTCTGTGCTAGTGCGATTCTTTTCCTAAGACTGGAACTGGTGAGTCTTTTTCGTATGATCTTGGCGGCCTCCTGCCCCTACGTCTACCGCTTCTTCTTCGTTTAAGGACATTCTTCATGTTAATGTACCTGACGTTACTGGTCCAGAAACCGTACATGTTTGGTGCAAAAAAGTGAAGAGGACAAGGCAGCACTGTTTGCCACAAGAGGAAGAACCAGCACTGTTTTTCGATCAGGTGGCAGTTGAACGGAAACGTTACGGCAAATTCATCAGACTGGAAATACTCTCCAAAGAAGAAATTATTACATAATGGGGAGCAAGAGCACCCAGTCCGAGAAGCGCGTGTGCAGATGAGTCGGATTCGCTCTGTCTTGCTAGTCTTTTGGGTGGGAGAAATAAAGTTCACTAGATGCAGGGGAAGGCAGTGGTCTTACAAGAAAGCAGGCTGGATAGTCATAAAAAAGATGGTATCGAAAGGCGGGCTATGGCATTGTGCAATAACAAAAGATGAAAGGCAAGGCTGGTATGCTGGAACAGAAAATTAAAAATGAATACACTTTAAAGCATAGTGATACTGGTCCACTGTGGCATTAGGGTGGCAACACTGAGATACTGAGGATTATTGAAAAATGGAAGTGTTACGCCACAAACACAGGTCGAACTGATATCAAGCTAAAATCAACCACATTCAAAGTTAAAATTTTAATCCAAAAACCAAAAATAAAAAAACGATTTGTGATTCGATACAAAGATATTAAAAATATCATCAAAATGCACAATTTATACTGTGCTGTCTTCTGAAAAAATGTCACTTTCCCTTGGTGAGGGAAGATCGACTGTTCCCATGCCGGCAGGTTTTCTGAGTGGGGTTGGGACATATTTTTTGAAAAATAGTCTATGCTCTGGGGTGCAGTGTCCTTTGTAGCACAGGGTCTGGGCTAATTCCTTGGCCTCAGGTTAGAACGGGGCTCCACTGGGTTGAGTCCATGACCCTTCAGGGCTAGGTGAGGTGGAGGACAGGGACCCAGTTTTGTAGTAGGCAGCACTCTGGAGCAAGAGGGGCAAACGTGTAGTTTTTGCTAGCCTGGCACAGGTTGTGCCTCGCTGACCTGGCGGCGGTAGATCTGTCTCATGGCGGAAGTAAGGTGTTTGAAATAAGCCAGAACTGAATCATCAGTTGGTGCCAAAGGCAATCTGTTCAGAGGGTGGAGCTGCAGCCGGCAGGGGCACTGGTCTTGCCATCAGGATCTCAAATGGAGAGAGTCCATCAAAGCGGCTCGGCATACCTCTCATGTACATGATGGCAAGGGACAATGCGTCTGGCCAACTTAGTCCTGTCTGTGCGCACACTTTTGTCAGCTTGTTCTTAAACTCCCAATTCCTCCTTTCTGTTTTCCCTGCACTTTGTGGTCTGTATGGTACATGCAACTTGTGGTTAATCCCCTGGACCTCATACATGTAACTCATCACTTGTTTGGCAAAATGTGGGCCTCTGTCACTATGAACAACGCAGGTCACTCCCCACCTTGGACAAATTTCCCTAAGTAATATTCGGGCCATTGTGATAGCGTCATCCCGGATACATGGGAAGGCCTCCACATATCCACTAAACATGTCAACAAAGACCAGGACATACCAGTACTTACCTACTGGTGGCAGCATTCTCAAATCCATTTGGATCTCATACCAGAGCCCAACAGGGGGCTGGTGGGCAGAGCCAGGGGCAACCTTCACTAGCTTACCAATGTTATGAATCTGGCAGATTTGACAGTGCGGAACAAAGTTTCTCGCTCTCTTCCACCCTAGGGGCAAACGATGTACTCCTTATATAGCTGGCGATAGTATCGCTACCCACGTGTGCGGTGTAGTGTGCCAGGCGACTGAGGTAGGAGCCACTGGCTTCCCTTCCGGGCAGTGCCACACTCCTGATTCATCCTGGGTGCACCCTATCCTTTTAAGTCCCTTTAGCTCTTGTGTCTCTTGGGGAGCCTGCAGCGTGTGTAGCAATGTTGTCAGTTCTGCTATAGATAGGATCTTGTACTGGCAGATTGGGGAGTATGAGGGCCGTGTCTGGTATCCTCTCTGGAGTGCTTGGGACAGCCTGATCTGCCAAGCTGTTAACGGTTGTCTGCCAGGATGTTCGGGTCTGGTGCGTTTTTCAGTGTATGATTGAGATCTTGTCGGGTAGGAGCAAAGCATCTAAAAGAGCAGCGACATGGGAAGCATTCCTAATTGGGGTCCCATCTGAAGTGAGATATCCCCTTTACCGCCAAATCATGGCAAGATCTAGGTCCACAAGCTCTGCCACTTGAGCAAAGCAAGGGGGAGATATGTGCTCTGCTTCTAGGACAGTGAAAGTGTTCACTTTATCCCAGGACACAATGGCATAACCGGATATGAGAGCCCCATCAGACATACTCTGAAACAGAACTGGTAACAGCGTGCAAAAACACGATGGGAGGGCAGCAGTGACTGGCTCAAACAGAGTACTATAGTAGGCCAGAGGATGCAATTCACCACAATGATCTTGAAGCAGTACCCCTGAAGCTATTTCTTTCCTTTCATGACCGTAAAGGATGAAGCGGTTGTCATAGTCCGCGCTTAGAAACCTCTGGGTATTAAGTGCGTTATAAATAACCTCTCTTATCATATATCATAGTCTGGCAGGCCCAATGAAGGTGCACTGGACAGGGCTGCTTTTACTCGTTCAAAGGTTTCCCTCTACTCAGGGGTCCAAGGCACTGGGTCTTGCTGGTCTGGCAGTATGGCCTCCAGCAGTGGTCTTACTAAGATGGCATGATCACAGATCCACTACTGGCAATATCCTACTACACCTAGGAAAGAGCGCAGGTCACTCTGAGTCACTAGGGGAGGTAAAGCTTAGATAACCTTCACTGTCTTTGGATGCAGGGACCTGCAACCCTTGCTTATGATATGCCCCAGGTACTTCACCTCAGTTTTGCAGAACTGCAGTTTTGCATTTGATGCCTTTTGGCCCCTGCTGGCCGGCTCAGTGAGCAGATGAACCGTGTAAAGAGTGCACAGTTGCTCTGTCGTAGAGCAGATCAGCAGGTCCTCCACGTAGATCAAAAGCTCACTGCAGCCCGGGCAGCACTATTTCTGAGAGGTCCTGGTGGAGAATTTGGGAGAACACCATAGGGGTGTACTCCGGAGACACAGGGCCGGCCCATAGAGCTAAGGTTTGCCCCAAAGTACTTTAAGACGAGATAGCTGCACCCTTTAGATGGATGGGGTGCAGATTTATTACTCCAACACCAATCAATAAGGACAACTCAATGGTTTGGCAAAGGGAGTCTGTTTAGTGACAAGTAAAAAAAATGGGGAGTCATGGAAATCAGCAGTGATGCGATCGTCCTTCTCGCTTCAACTCCAATGAACTTCATAAAAATCCTAGTATTTATACTGAAAACATGTCATAATTGACGTATAACCGTTAATATACAATTATATTGGTTAGGAAAAGGTAACTTTAATATAGGTGCTGTATCTGTATATGGTAACGGAGTGAGGGGATTGGGTAAACACTGTCAGGTGGGCGTCTAAGACCTTCCTTCAAAATGACTAATGTAGATGTCACTAAAAGTATGACGTCCCATTGGCTCTTCTAACTATAGGACCCTAGATTATTTGGTTCATTTTGATTGGGTCGGCACCAGCCCCATGCATAAATGTCCACTTTGCTTAGCAGCACGCAGAACAGTCAGCCAGGTGCATGGTGCCCCCTAGTACCTGGCCTTCCTCCAATTAAGGTTACAATCAATCATCGCTCCAGCAACTATGTGTCCATTATTTTACTGTGGTTGACCTCGAAACTGCATCTTCTGTCTGGAAAAGTTCTGATATCTCTGCCTGGGCGGATGCCAAGCGTAGGTGTGAGCCCGTGCTGCTTCTCGCTCGGCTGGTCACGTGCTACCCACACCATGAATTTGTGTAGTTTCTCACAATTTGTGTATTTGAGTCTTATTCAGCTTGCCACCTGCCTACGCCTCTTTATCTTGACCTTTCAGAGACAGGATATTCTGTTCTTAAGTTTCAATTATATGTAGCTACTGTTCGTTCCTTCTATTGGTATAACCTTGGCTCTCCTGGCACGAGTTGCATCTGCCGAGTTTCGATTCAGCCGTTTCTTCTCGTTTTGTTAGAATATGAATCTTGTCTTGTTTGGCCTCTAATAACCTGAGTTGATTCTGCTTTTCGTGCAAAGTGGAATCGCACTTATAATACTGTGCTTTGTTTTGAGGTAGATTATGTATAATGGTGCTTGCCGCACTATTCTTCTATTCAGCATAGCGAGACATACTGTTTTCTTAGCCTTCTTGTGGTTCCAAGCATATGTACATATGTTAGCTGGTTGAATATTTTCATCTTGTTTACAGCTTAAGCTTCTTGGGATTTCAACCTTGTTTTCCCTTTTAGGTTCACGGTATCCTTATTCATGGAGTTTCGTCTCTTTGTGTCATTCTCGGGTCGTTATTTCTTCTATCTGTACGCCTGTCCAGGTTCCTGTGACGTCACCATACGTCTTCCATTAAGATCTTTTTGGTTTCTTCTGGGACTGTACTTGGGCGATCTCCATTTCGTCTCATTTGCTGGTAGGGTTTTCTTAATGGATACCTTACTGTCCATGGTTGTCTGGGTATCGGTACTTCAATAGGTGTTGATTTTCTGATAGGTACTGGGCAGAGCCCTACTGCGGCTCTCTGCTGATTTATATGCTCACCATACGTCACATATCTTGGTGTGAACGCTCCTGGTACTTCAAAATGGGCGACTAGAGTGGGGACCTCCTCTACAGGGGCATGGATATACCGCATTGGCATTCTTTTCCAAATCATCTAGATGCCATTAAAGGAAAAGGCGAACAGATACCAGGCGTCCGGATGCAGAGGGACACTGAAGAAGGCACTGCAAAGGTTGTTGACACTGAAGTGAGAAGCAGTCACAGGGATGGCGGCTAAGAGTGTGGCTGAATTAAGGGTGACTGCCGTCAGGGGGCCCTCTATAAGGTTAATGGGTCTTAGGTCCTGAACCAGGCGATAGGTTTTAGAATTGGGCTCCTGCACTGCCATGATGGCGTTATTAGCCAGGGACGTGCCACAGCCAGGATGTCCTATCTTACCAAGGCGTGAATGACAGGAACCAGTCCCCTTTCAGCATCTGGCTTCATAGGGTACTGGGGAATCTGGTGCAGGGAGGACCCGGGATCACCTGAACACGCAGGGGCTGAGCGGATTTGACCACTTCTGTGCTTTGGGTGGCACATGAGGTATCTGCTACTGCTGCTATCTTCTGCTCATCCACCTCCCTCAGAACCATGACATAGAAGGTAGGGCAAAGATTTCTGAATGCCCGTTTGGGCTCAGGTTTTGCATATCTCCATGAAGAACTCATCAGGATTGTCTGGAATGCACTCAACATGAAAGCCTGTGTGCCAGTCAAGGGACCCAGACGAGCCTTAGCGGGTAAGGTGACAGGCACCTTAGAGGGGAGGCCCTCTACTCCTATAGCTGTGACCGTCCGGCCTGACATTGGGTTATCTGGGAGCTCCCCAGCCTCAGTGTGCTGAAGGAGGCTCCTGCGTCCACCAGCATCCTGGCATGCTTGTTAATTACCTAGGCTGTTACGTAGGGGCCACTGGATGGGAAGGGGGTGCTTAGGGCGAGGAGTTGGGGTGCCGGGGGTACTTCATCTGAGTCCAGTTCCTGTCATGTTTGAGGGAACTGGACTGGACTCTGGTCTGGCTGGCGGGGCAAGGTTGCAATGCGGTGCTAGAGGCGGCACGCTGGCTGTTCTGACTACTGGTTTGGGGATGAGGGGCATTGGTCTGGGTTACGGCCTGGGTTTATCCATGCTGGTGTGTTGGGCCAGAACCAGCGTTCTGATCTGGGGGACTAGGCTGAGTGTGGAGATGAAAGGGACCAGGCTGGTATGGTGCAAGTAGTTGTGATTGGCCCTGAGCAAGAGAGGGTTGCAGCCTGGCTCTCTTCATGTGGAATCCGCTGAGGACAGTTCTACTTCCAGTGGCCCCATTCCTTACAATAGGTTCACTGGTCCTGATGCATGAGGGGGCCTAACTGGGACGGCTACTGGGCTGGGGGTGGATACTGGCCTGGGACAGGGTGAGGCATGTACTGGGTGTTCTGATAACCCCAGTACTGGGAGCTCAGAGGGGGCATCTTGGAGTGGTGAATAATCCATCTGCTTCCTCCCCTGCTAAATTCATGCTGTCCTCTGGAGGACCCGTACTGGATCCCATAGTGTGCATGCACCACCTGGAGGCAAGAAGTCTCATTCAGGTCTGGAGATGCCGGCGTAACAGCAGCAGCAGCTGCTGCATCAGCCTGCATTTGCAGAGTGACAAACTTCAGCTGCATTATTTTCTCTTTGGTGTCCTCCTGCACCTTCCTATGCTGGCTACAGTAGTGCCTGGCTTGTGCCAAGATGCTGGAATAGGACATGCTGTCCCACCCCACACACATCCACTTGATGTCTGCGTGTGCCTTTGGCAACAGACCCTCTACAAACTGTCTGACTATCAGGAGCCTAGCTGTCTTAACAGGGTCATCCATCCCAGAGTATTGATGGAAGACCTGTTTTGCCCTCTCTGGATACTCTGTCAAATCCTCGTGTTCATACTGCTTACATGATTTGATCCTTTCAAAATCGGTGACAGCAGGGTAGAGTTCTGCTATTGCGTGTACAATTTCTACTACCTTCCGGGACAGGGCAGGATTAGCTGGAGCCACTCTGTCACATTCTGTCTTCTCAGGCAGATTTTTAAGGTCCATTTCTAGGATCCAGTTAGCCTTGGTCAAAATGTTGGACAACTGTTCGGAGGGCAGGAGTGTCTGCATTAACTGGTGCATGTCAGCCAGAGAAGGGGCATAGGGGGCTATCACATCCTTCAGGAACACTACACATTTCTGAGGGCTCTTCCTAACATTGGAGAACTGGCCCTTTAGCCTGTGTATCTCTGCTGGGGACCAGGGCTGGTGGAGAGTTGCTAATGTGAACACCTGAGAGGCAGCCACAGTCCTCATGGGTGCTACCACCCCCCTCCTCTTCCTCGTCTGAGGAGGAAGAGGAGTCGGTCTCAGAATCTTTGGCCTTGTCAAAAAGGTAATTAATGACATCGGTCTCCCTTACTTTGAGGTAAGACAGGGCTTGGGCCAGGAAATCTTTAGCTAACCTAAGAACCCTTGCCCTACTGGGGTACTGCTCAATGGCAGGGTGTTCCACCCCATACCTTTGGACGGTTGCTCTGGTCCTCTGACTCTCTATGCGGGGGGGGGAGGGATCTGACATATGCGCCTCTAACCGCTGAAGTGCTCGTGCCTGTTTAGACATTGGCACTACGGGTAACGCAGGGACTTGGTCAGTAGACCTGTTGGCCACAACCTGGCTGGCCAGCACAGGGTCCTCAGGGGCTGATGCTACGGGGGTACAAGTGCATCAGGGTCAGACAGTACACAGGGGCTGAGGCAGCAGGGGCATAAACACACAGGCCAGGGACTGGGAAGGGACCAGAATACCTGGGTGGGGGAGCAAGCACAGAAAAATCTAGGATATCCTCTCAGGCTCATTATGCTTTTCTAGCTTTTTCCTCCAACGTTACTTGTTGTTTCAGCCACTTCTTCTTTTCCACAGACACACTTTGCTGTGACTATAACAATTTAGAAATGTGAAGCTTTGCATGGCCAAATGTTTACCATGGCAGTCCTTGACTGGAGATGGTGCAACTCCTGTAAATATTGTTGCTGTTACGTTACAGAGGTTTGTGCGATCAATGGGCAAACATTTGAAGGTTAGTTTAGACTTGGGCTTGGAATTGCCAACAGTACTGACTACAGATGAATTTGGCGGAGGTGGGATTGGTAGGTCATCCTAAAGCTGTTTCCAATTGAGATAAGATGAGGGATATGAGGCGATGCATCTAACATTTGGGAGAATTGGAAGTCTTGCAATCATGTAGAGAGTACATGTTGTAGATCTGAGACCTGTAATTCCCCCCCAATCCACCCCCCATGTATGAGATGCATGGCTGGTTCGGCTTTGGTTTGACTCCATTGGGAACCATATTTCTTCCCAAATGACTATCTATCTATCTATATCCATCAAAACCGTGCAGACCTGAACACTGCTGCAAGAGGCATGTTTTAGTCCTACATTTCATCCATTAGGGAGACACTTTTAACTATTTTATTTTATTCCCGATTTGGTTTTTACACCACTGTTTACGACTTTGTCTCATCATGCAGGTCACAGTCCACTAACTTGGGCCATTTTTGTAATAAGTCATGGGCCAGTTAAGGTCATGGGTGTGGATTTATCCAGGAAAAAAAATCAAGTATACAGTAAGAAAATAGTAAAAGGGTCAGTGTATCTCACCAGATGTACAGTGTATGTCCACCATCCTCCCCCAAATGGTTTCTTGCTTTGTACGTCCCCTCACCTTAGTCTTAATTGCTTCTGCATATGGTGGCAAGAGGAGGAAAATGGCACCCTGCCACATTCCTACACTCACTACACCCCCCACTCCCCCCACTCCACACCCCCAGCATTAATAAAGTAGCATATTTCCCTAATGGTACCTTTATTGGACCTTTCCTACATTTGTGGGTGCACTGTTTACTAATGGCAGTCATCGATAATCTGTCCCATCAAATGCTTCAGACCTTTCTGCTTCACAGATGGACACCACCGACTCCAGGCACCCCAAGAATAGCACTCCACTGTCTTGTCTCCTCCAGGATGGTTTATGTTTGCCTTCCTTTTGTGCATGGGTTTGAAGGATTAGCAAGGCTATAAACCACTCTCGTTTTGTGAAAACTGTGCACTTCGACCTTTCCTGCTTTGCTAAAGTAAATTGAAAAATGCCTTTGTCTAAATACTGTAATGAAAATTATTCAGTCTTCTTGCAAGTTTATCATTGCTCTTTTCCCAGCTCTGGAAGTTTTTTTCTCAGATTACAATGAGTATAAATCATTAAACTGTCTACAAATGCTTTGGCTTGTACTCACTATTTGCATGGGCGTATACAACTACTTCAGTTCTCTCTTGTAAACGGACCCTGTTATTTTACTCAGTCGCAGACCAAGAGTGTAAACAGCTGTATGTCGTCCTACCAGCTCTATTGACCGGGTAAATTAAAAGAACCGTAACATTGTACAACTAGTGCTGTTTTATTCTGCATGTCTGTGGGAAACAGAGGCCCCCTTTGCCCAGATAATTTGCCGAGTCACATGTGAAGAATGTTGAGATGTAGGCAACAGATGAAGTCTGTAACTGTGGTGTCTTATACATCCTCAAAATAGAACTTTTCTCTGGGTCTTCCATTTTACATTGTAATGCCAGATCTCCACTTCTTAGAGCAGCAATATGTCACATACAGAAAGCCCCCTTACATTTTAAAATAACATGAATATACCCTTAGTTCGCATAGAAAGTTGTTCCATATTGTTTTTAGGGCATGCTTATAAACTTTCTAATTTGGGGGGTGGGGGGACGAGATCTGTGCACCTCTCATTCCCTAAGCCACCCGTTTCCAGGGATACAGCAATTCTTTAATTTTTTTTCCAGCACTCCTCCAACTCCCCTCCATAACACCTCCCCAAATTCCACAACAGTGGAAGGGCACTCAGATGGGTCATAGAGAGCAGCACCTCTAATGCAAATACTGTTACGAATCGTTATTTTCATAGCTTCAATGAAATGCCCTTTTCAAATGCCAGCAGTCTATTAAGGTTCCTTGTGCTACTTGCTACAGCTCGGTTTGTCACTGTACTAATCCTTTTATCACACTGTAGGTGGACCGAATGCCCTTCAGTGGTTGCCATTAGATTGTAGCCCACAATAAATGCAACCAACTTCAGACTGTAGGGAAGGTGTGAAACAGTACATCTTTTCTTCAAACTTCATATTTGCTGTTGGCACTCTTGTTCAAAGGAGGTTTGCCATGCATTTCGGTGCTGGACTGCCCTTGTGGGCTCGACAAAGACTGATATGCAAATGGCTATTCATACTTTGTGAAAAGTACAGTTAGCTAAAAGCGATGGCTGCGGACTCTCACAGTGGGTAAAAACCACAGAACAGATTACCATGCCATGTTCTTCCGAGAGAGGGGCGCCTGCTACCTTTTTTTGCATTTTTGAATTGTGCATGGTAGCCTCTTAAGTGTTTTGGAAACGTTATTCACCTTATGTTTTGCATGTAATGTGGCCATGCTTAAAATATAGTTTCCTGCACTACATTTGAGAACGTCTTTCCATAGCATAGCATGTGCCAATTTCTTCCCAAATGTGGGGGTGGGGCGGGGTTGGGTAGGGTGGGAGGGGGGATGTGTGTGTGTGTGTGTGTGTGTGTGAAAATAATTATTCCAATGACCCCACTGTTAGCAGTAGTAGCACTACAAGTTGAAATGCTGGCTGTTGGATCTATGGTGGGTATAGTTGGTTATGGGTCCAGAGGGTATTTAGCAACTGTTGGCATTGTATGTGGGAAAGGTGGTTGGGATACGATACAGTGTGCATGGTGCCGCCTCCTCAGCCCCTTGGGATGGGCAGTGGGAATGACGGTATTGAAAATTGCTGGGGAGCTTGTGCCTGTTGGAGCGCCAATAATTTGTTCCCTTCCTGTTCATAATGATGCACTTGGAGGGCGGTTTCATTTTTATTTTACATTCTCCTTGTGTCTGTCATATAAGTCGCAGCGGTACTGTGCCTGGGCTAGGATTTAATCATAATGTAATCCGTTCTACCCTACACAATAGCACTTGACGTCCATGGATGCATTGGGGTTTAACCCCTCAATAAACTGAGTAACTATACGTTGGTGGGCTGTCTTTGCTGGATTAACTGGACTGCATTGTTGGATAAATGAATTCTTCACTCATTCCAGTCTACATGGTGTTCCCTCTTTTGTTTTCAGCCCTTAATGCAGTCCCAGAACTAGGGCGGGTGCGAGGTGGCCCACCTGGACACTGATCTACAATGTCCTGCTTTTGTCAATTTAATGGTTCAGTACCTGAATATGTTGGCCCCTCTACTTGCCGATCTGTCTGCTCCCGCACACTGTCCTGGTCATCTGTCTACTGCGCTTTCTGCTTAACCATGCCAAATTTGTCAGGGGTAAGGAACATTGTGAAGAGTTAGAGGAGATCTGCCAGGCAGGGTTTGTAAGCATGTATAGTGTCGAATAACTTCTCGACATATTTATGAGGTTCTTTTTTGAGAGGTGCGTTTGTTTGGTGTCCTGGAATTGTGAACTTGAGCCACCTCAAAATTCTGAGGAGCGCAGACATCTCTTGAGGGCATTATGCAGGCACGGTGGTGTTGGCTTTCATCATCTGAGTTGTCTGAATGTCATTCCTTATTTTTGTGTCTACTACATAGTTGATTTCTTTTTCCGCCCGTACTTCCTCCCCCTTTATCAGGTAAATAGGCCCTTGTTCATTTAAGGTCCTGCTTGCAACCCAGATAGTCCTCATAACTGGCCAGTCGGGATAGTCATAGGGGCGGGACAAACAATTGCCACATTTAAGGGGTAGGGACTGCCATGGCAAGCCATTGTGATGCTTTCAGCAGTGCAATACCAACTTAGCTTCATGGGTGAGGTGTGGTGTATGCTCTGACACAGGCTCTGTTGGGCGTGGTATAGAGTGCGACGACAGTGTGAGCTAATGGTTCTGGTTAAGGAACAAGAAACTTAGTAGGAAGTGTTGAGGGGAGTGCAAAAGGAGGGGCGATTGTGGGCAAGGCAGTGGTGGGGGGAACAGCCAGTGAAACTGGCAGGAAATACAGAGGGAACAGGAATAGATATTGAGGATGTCTATGGGCACACAGTTTCAGTCCTGGAGAGGAAGGATCACAGTTGGATGCTACTTATTTAATTCCTCTGTTTTTTTCACATGGTTATTTCTCAAGTGTCACTTCATTGCAAGTGGACTGTACTTCTGATGAAGCTGAAAATGCCTTCCATTCATTGGGTGATGCTTTATCATTTTTCTTTTAAGGAGTACAGAGGCAGGGTTCAGGCCTCCCTCATCCCAAGTTACAATAGAGGGACATTTGTGATCTGGGAGGTGTGCAGTTTTAGAGTGCCAGTTTTGGTCTATAGTGATTTACAGCTATCCTATATTTGTGAGCCATTTCAAATGCTGGTGTGTCCTGGTAATCTGTTATCGTTTTTGCTACCATTGTTCCCCATAATATCTCTAATTCCGTCAGTAATGACATGAATATCATTTAAAGTGTTATTGTGGGGGTGGAGGGAGCAACCAGAGGCTATGACAGTGGAAACAAATTGCTATCTCTTTAAAATGACACCTGAGGGATAAAAGACAAACTGTTGGAGAGCGAGAGCAGTTAATGGCTATGAAGAACTGTCTAAGTTAATTCCAGCTCTTAAAGAGGCTGCCCTGACCTTTGTCGAGGATACCAGCTACTAACCAGACTGATAACAGGACCGCTATTCACAGGATTTGGTTTTTCAGTGTATACTTTAGATTCGGAGGGAATTAAGGTCTTCCCTAGACTAGAATAGATAGGGTAGTCAAAATAAACTAAGTGGATTTGCACTAATCTTCTGATTCAGGGAGGACATGACAGTAGGGAAATAGACTGCTCGTTCACACAATTTCACTGAAATCAGCTCTCTGCCCATCTGAATATGCAGTGCCAGCTGTGGGGAACCAGTGGCGTACAGTTCCCCCACCTCTGGGTCTTGCTGTGAAAAGCAAACAAGATTGTCTGGATTACTAGTAATCCGACACCGGAGGCATGACAACGGTTTGAAGCAAGCGAAGTGGGGCAACTCTTCGGTGAGTCTCTTATATCCGACGTCGCAAGTAAGTTGTACTGAGGCTAAAACAAAATATCCTGCTTCTGACACAGCCGTTAGTCAAATAGTTTGCATCTGCATTGAAGCAAACTCATTTTGCTCCCTGAAATAGCAAGGCTGTGCCGGCAGATCAATGAGAACAGCAAAGTGCACAATATGCTAAGAAAGGAAGGCGACCGTAGAGTCTCCTTCACCAAGACCTTCAGCTGTCAGTCAGATCCCCAGGTTGAAAGCAGTCAGTAGCCTGCTGTACAGCTTTCAGTGGAGCCAGTGTTCTTGCTCAGACATCTGCATGAAGAGGATTCCACCATCCAGGTGGGACAACATCCGCGCTTATGCGACTGTTCTGAAATCTGAAGTGGGGATGAATGGCATGATTCTGCAGAGGAGTTAGAGCATGTGCTAGGCTTTTTTTTTGTTCTGTGTGATAGCTTTGAGTCGTAATTGACCAGAATGCTGAGGGACTGGGGTTGAGTTGAGGGGAGACGCCATGGAGTTCAATACCCAACATTTGATTTGGGTTCTGGTGATGCCTCTGAGAAGCTATTGAGTTGAGCTTCAGTTATGCACTCAACTTATAGGAGTGAATGATGGCGAGGCAGTGTTAAGCTGGTGAATGTGGTTGAGGCTCTTGATCCTAAGGTAGGTCTGTTATCCGCTTACTGGTGGATTTTCTTGTTGACGCAGTGCTGCCCCCAGTGGCTCCATACATAGGTTCAAGAGGAATATTTAGCTGGTGGATCCTTGTGAGATCACCGGTCACCTTTGCGTGATGAGAAAACTGTTACTTGATGAAGGTAAGAGGCGAGGAGGAAGAGGAGGAGGAGGAGGAGGAGGAGGAGGATCATCACGATCACATACTCCCTTGTTGCTTGTGGTGCAGGCTGAAGCTTTGTTTCACTCTTATGTACCGTGCCCTTTACTACATACCTCTGGTATGTCCTCTCCGGAAAGGGAAAAAACGCTTGTAAGAGCATGTTTTGCAGAAGCATCCATCAGGGCTAACAAAATCTACTAGCCCACTGGCAAGTGTTTTTTGTTATGCAGGGTCGAGTAACATTTGCATGATACTCAACCTTGCTGATGAGTATGTTAGAAACTTATTTTTCATTTACTGCAAACACACTTAGTTTGCAGTAAATGGCAAATACAGGTTTCACTGTACATGCTTGACAGCCTTGCAGCAAATATGAAGTGTGCTTATGGCGACATGCACCATTTTACAAAAAGCACTGGTAATTTTTTTGTCACCAGTCACCTTGGGGCAAGTGCATTTCTCCTAGGTCAAGTATGTAAACTAAAGAACTCGCCCTGCAGGTCTAGTGTGATTTTTAAGAGTTTGCAAGGCCTGATAAATTGTATGCCTTGCATTTGGAACTCGCTCACTGGTCTTTCCAGCTCCATCTGCCAAGCCTTTTCTCAGCATGATCTGTCCTCAAGCATTGTTCTGCAGCTGCATATTGCTCATGCTTTGAATTTCTATTTTTCTGGATCCCTGGGACGACACGTTCAGATGAATTTTCCTGCAGCCTTGCTTCCTCAGGCATCAGTCGGCATTCTTTGTGACTGGAGTCTGAATCATGTCTGGATTCTTTGCATGATGTGGAATGTGCTTTGTCAGGGCCTTTCAGACCAGGCCGTGACCCTAGGAGGAACTGTTTCAGTAACTCCTCCAGCATTCATCAAATAATTTAGAGAAAATAAAATAAGTATGACTTTATTTTTGTTCACTGACACCCCGGTTAAGCAATACTACCAGCAAATCTGGGACTGACTTTTCAAGCTCTACTCGACACCAAAAGGTTGTTGAATGACCCACTGGGCATAATTCTTGTGTTTGCTAGTGCAACCTAGCACAGAGGACCAGTCCACCACTCGAGGTGCCATAACATAGTTTAATAATGGCCCCTTGTCAATTCTGCATACCAGCATGGGAAAACACTGGGCACTGTAAGGAGGGATTTTGGAGCCTATACAAAATCCTCTACACCTTACTAGTCATGCATACTGCCCCAGAAAGTCACCAAAGTTATATCTGCCTTTGCACCAGTGCCTCAAATCTAGCATCTGCCCTTACTGCACCACTCTTGGTTCCCTGAATGAAATGTGAGCGCTCTCCTTTTCACGCAACAGGGTTATGGCACCCTACGTCTACACGCAGATGAAATAATATATAGGCACTTGGAATTCCAGCTAAGACGAAGAATCACAAAGGTTCTTTTTCACCTTAAACTTTGGATTTGTTGCTATATCTAGACATTATCACATTTCTGGCATACATTGAGAGGCAGCGTTCCATAACATACTTCTATGTCCCATCCCCTTTACCCCATAATTGTGGGCCATTTATGTCCTACGGGACAGGACCAGAGCTTTTTTTTTTTTTGTAGCACCATACAAAAATTGTCAGACATTTGGAGTTCACGTGGGCTCGGCACATGTGTGGCCACAGGCTCTGCCTCCCCAAGCTCTGCCTCCAGGCCACGTGCCGCAGTCCTTTTTGGACTTAGCATTTAGCACCAGCTGTGTTTTTTTTCTCCCCTGGTCTCTGGTGTTGCAGTTGTTTTTCGCTTACATATGCCAGTACAAAAAGAATTTCCATCCTATTCGTAGTGTGGTAGGAACTACTCAACTCTGGATTCTCATGTGCTCTGCTAGAGTGCCTCGGTCTGGATCAAAGGTGAGACGCTTTCTCTGCCTGTGACGCACTTTCTACACAGGGCTTCACTCGATGGCTTCAACATTCGGAGCAAGTCTTCCATCAGTAGGCGCCCGGGCATGTCCAGCGCTTTGTGTCAAGTAAGAAGCGGCAACCGACAAGTGATTTTGTTTAAAGGTTACCCCAGACTGGAGGTTTCTTCTCGGAGACCTCGGCCTCTGGAGTGATCACACAGATCCTAGCATTACTGGAACTTGTCCCGAGGCTGTCCACGCTATTTCGGATACCGGAGCATGCTCAGAGGAACCCCATTCAGGGGCTAAAACAACTGCCAGAGTTTTCTTTGAGGTTCCCCTTCTAGGGGCTAATTCTTGTATCGGCAAAGCCAAGGTTCCCCTGTTGGGGGCTAATACTACAGGAGTCCGCTGGGAGGTTCCCTCCAGGCAGGCCTAATCCAGTCACCGGTTTGGGCGAGGTTCGCTTGTCGGGGGGGCTAAATTCACTGCGTCAGACCCAGAGGATCCCTCGCTGAGGGCTAAATCTTATACCAGCTTTGCTGAGGTTCCCTAGGTCAGGGCTAATACTAGCAAGGCCCCATCTGCTCCAGAGTCTGGGTCCGCCATCAGTGTTAAAGCCTCCACAGTCTGTGGTTCCAGGGCTGACAGTTTCAAAGGTCTAATACCACTACAGGTTTGAACGCTCTCTTGTGAAATGGAGCCAGCAGTTTCCTTATCCTCCTCCTTGTTTGGCAGTTACGGCAGTTGAACCTCGGCCTAAGTCCACACCTGCTGCATCATTAGGCCCTGATCCATTTGCACCACCATACAGTGTTCCATTTGAGCGTGACCCTTTTGCTCCTCGAGCAGAGTGGTTGGCTCCTGCTCATATGCTGCTGACACCTACTCTACCCCTGCCGATAACTTCTTCTCCACTTCATTATGTGGATCCATGGTTATAAGGAATTACGCGACAGCCAATCTCAACAGTTTCATGGGCGAGGCCTACTCCTCTTCAGAGACTGCCACCTCAGCCCATTACAGATCTTCAGTGGATGCTTTCTTCAATAGGATTCAGAGATTAATGCATTCTGATCCTATGAGGAACTATTTTAGAGACCTGTTTTGGTAGCTTATTCCAAAACCTCAGGAACCCCCACCCCCCCCAAGCTCCCGCAAACACCCCGGGCGGTGGAGCCGGTGCCATCCCCCCCCCCTCCAAAACCCCAGGGTTCTGGAAGGAAGTACCTTCACCTATTCCTCAGCCTTCTGGACAGCCCTTGACGCCACAGCCCAAGGAGACATTTCCACAACTAGTGGATGACCCCAAGGACATTAATAATCCACTGGAGGGAGAGGACGAGATACCTTTGTTGGCGAGAGCCTTCCATAACAGGATCATGAATTTAATGACTTTCCTGGATATCCTGGTCCCAGACCCTCCCCCATCCGAGACGGGGGTTTTGCATTGGGGTCAATCCATCAAAATGCTGGCAAGAACAGGTGTAGGCCTACAAAAGGATTTTCTGGCAGAGGCACAAAGTTTGGTTAAATCCTCACACACTGACCCCCACAAACCAGAAAATGGACATGAAATACAGGTTACTCAAGCAGAGGAATTTAACCTGTCAAATTGTCCCCAACCGTCTTCCTCAGTAGTGGCGGTAGCAACTATGTTTTCAAGACCATCCACTGTTTTCCTCCTCCCGGATTTTGAGAAAGGACCATCGGGCTATAGAAGCCCTGAGCAAAAAGGTCTTTACAAATTCTGCATTGCAGCTGAGGCAGGCAAATGCATCAGTGATTTTAGCACCTGTGAACTTGAGACTATGGAAGGATTTTTTTTTTTTTTTTAAAGAATTTTTTATTTTGAAAAGTAAACAATACAAACCAAACTTGCAGCATTATTTACAATAAACTCGTGAATATCAATTAACACTCATTACTGCTCCCCAAATCCCCCCCCCCTCAAGAGCTTATTTGCATTTCTAGTTCTGTATCCGCTGCGTGTGGCTGGGTATCGCTTCCTTCCGAAGCTGCAGGATCCACTAATGTGCCAAACAGTCCTGTTATTAACATTCTCCAAGCCATCAGGTTACCTACATCTTCCTCCCCGCAATTGCTACATCCCTCCTGCCACACCACCGTTTCAGCCTCCGCCCATTTTTGCAAGTCCCGCCACCATACCTCTACCCGTGGCTTGTGGCATTGCTTCCAGCCCATGGCTATCCTTCTTTTAGCAAGCACATATGCCAGGTCCCTCAGTTTCCCAAGGTGTTTAGTGTTCCGTGGTCTGGGAAGCCCTCCCAACAGGCAGGCCCAGGCCGTATCTATGTTGAGCGGGACCCCTTTATCCGCTAGTTTCCGTGCCACTTCCCCCCAAAAAGCTTCAATCACTGGGCAAGACCAGAACATGTGTGTCATATCAGCGTCTTCCTCATCGCATTTTGGCCATGCTTGTCTTCCTGCGTTTGCAAACTTAGATATTCTCTTCGGGGTCATAGAGGCTCTATGCGTTATGTATAACTGTATCTGCTGCAATCTAGCATTTCTGGACACTTTCTTGTGGTATCCTATGGCACGTTCCCACATTCCATCGGTCATCTGTGCCCCCACCTCCGCTTCCCAGTCCAGCCTCAGATCAGTCAAATCCTTCCCCACCCGGGTCATCACCATCTCATATAGTCTAGAGATCTCGTGCCCTCCCTCCGATATGTCATATATTGTTCCCATTAGAACGTCTGGCTCTTCCGCCAGTACAGTCTCTGGCCAGGTTTTGCGAATAGTCTGCACTAGCCTAAGATACGTGACATATTGGCCTCCATGCAAGCCTGTCTCTTCTCCCAGGTCTTCGAAATCTTTAATAGCCCCTTCTTGCCATATGTCTCCCAATGTGGCCAGCCCAACCAATTCCCAATAGGTCCTGATTATCATCCTGAGCTGGTTGTCTCCCCTAGCCAAGGCAACCAGTGGCACCTGTGGGGAACACGGGTTCTCCATCAGTTGGCATACTCTGTGCCACATCTTCCACCCAAGCAACAGCATACCCGGGCGTTCTTTCATTACAAGTCTAGGAACCCAGATAATCTCTTTTAGGTAAAACGGGGTGCAGTCCTGCCCAAACAGCCTAGATTCAGGAGTTTCTTCATCAGAGAGCCATTTGGTTACATATTGCAACTGACTGGCCACATAATAGGCCTCAAAGTTCGGCAGCTTAATGCCCCCTCTATCATGGAAGTTCTGTAGCTTCCATAGCGCCACTCTATTGCGAGTGCCGTGCCACAGGAAGTCCCTACACATGCTGTTCAGTTTGACAAAAAACTTTTTGGGTATCAGGTATGGTATATTACTGAAGAAATGTAACAGCCTAGGCAGGACCACCATTTTGAGCATCGCCCCCCGTCCCATCATCGCCAGCGGCAGCTTCTCCCAAAACTTCATATTTGTGCGGATTTTTTTCACAGCCACCTCGGTGTTATGCAAGTGTTCCACCTCCACAGTATGATACACATCTATTCCAAGGTAGCGGAAGGAATCAGCCGCCCAAGGTACGGACAACCCTGGCAGCCGTTCCAGAGGGACTCCTATGTAGCTCCCCAATGGGAACATGCTCGATTTTTGGGGGTTCACCGCTATGCCGGACAATTCTGCATACTTTTCCATGACCTCTAGAATATACTGAAGATTTTCTTCCGGATATTTCAAATACAGTAGCAAATCGTCAGCATATAAGGATATTAGGTGTTTCTCTCCCCCTGCTTCAATACCGACCATGTCATATTGTTGTCTGAGGTACACTGCCAGGGGCTCTAGGGCCAGAATGTATAACATCGGGGACGAGGGGCACCCTTGTCTGGTGCCTCTACTGAGTTGCCACCTCTCAGATATCACCGATCCTGTGCGTACTCTGGCCAGTGGTTCACTGTACAACAATTTCGCCCACCTAACATAACTCGGCCCCATCCCGTTTTCTTCCAGGGCCGCCAGCAACCATGGCGACCTCACTGAATCAAAAGCCTTGACTGCATCTAGGGACACCACCGCCATTTCCCCATCGCTTATGTTTCCCTCTTCAATCACCCGGTGGAGTCGCCTGTGGTTGTGGGCTATATTTCTGTTGGGGACATAACCTGTCTGATCCGGGTGTATCAGTTTACTGATGACCCTTCGTAGCCTATTAGCCAGGTCTGCCGTCAAGATCTTGCTGTCCTGGTTCAACATTGACAACGGCCTATAGGAGCCGCAGCAATGCCCTGGCTTGTTGGGGTTGGGGAGCAGCACGATTAGTGCTTCTCTGAGCGTGTCCAGTAGCCGACCCTTCTCAAAAGACTCATTGAGCATCTCTAGCATAGGGGGGGGAGTACTTCTGCTTTATATATTTTGTAAAACTCGCCCGGGAATCCGTCCGTACCCGGGGTCTTGCAGGTGGGCAGCTGTTTTACCACCTCCTCTAATTCCTCCAGGGTAATCGGTGCGTCTAGTTCCTCCCTTTCTTCATCACTAATCTTAGGTAATTCCATGTCTTTTAGTGTTTCTCAAATCTCCTCCTGATTGTCCCCTCCCCTGTCCTCATAAAATGTTCTATAATAGTCCAAGAATGCCTCGTTGACTCCTTCCCGGGTGTCAACCACCTCCCCGTCCTCTCTGGTTATTATCCTAATCGGGGGCCTGGGGGTTTCGCTCTTATATAACCACGCCAACAAGCGGCCAGTTTTATCCCCACCTGCATGTTGCCTCTCGACATACTTTTTGTAGTTAAGGTTGCATAGCCTTTCCCAAAGCTCCGCACACCTCTGCTGCAACTCGAGTACAAGTTCTGCGTCCCCTCCTGCCCTGTCGCTTTCGCGCTCCAGTTTCTCTTCCGCTTCCTCTGAGTTCTGTTAGGACCCCACCCTGTAGGCCTTTTGACTGTTGTGGGATGTATTTACCCATGCATCCTAGCCCTACCTCAAAACTGTGCAGTACTGACATGAAAACATCATGATGGCCAGAGCTTCCCAGAAAATGCACAGGGAAATGCATGAAGAATAGGCTGCCACTCATTTTTGCCGATGTTATGGGCACAGAAGGACACTGCCTAAAACCACCATTGGACTACCCGCACAGTAGTCTGAAACCATTGGGAATGGAAATGCTGATTGCCAAATGCAACCTAGAATTGTGGGGAATTCATTTCTTAAATCCCAAAAATGGGTGCAGTACCAGTACTCACCACTATCCAAAAGCCGGCGTTTTAAAACCACTCTGTTTCCCTGAAGGCAAGTCAAAATGCCTATTTTCAAACATTGCAATATGTGCAAAATATTTACTGAACACCAGCAGACATTTGGCAGAATGGAGTTTTGTGTGCCTACAAAATCTGGGAAATGAAGATCATAAGACAAGGTTTATAACAAGACTGGCTGCGCTGTGGATTTCAGCAGTTTAAGTTGCACTGGATTGAAAGACACTAAAAAAAAAAATCTAAATGTTTAAATTGACTGAGTGACCTACTTTTGAGTGTCACATAGGTTGCAATTGTTTAAATGTCATAGTTTTGCACTTAGAATCAGCATTCTAGCTGCATGTGTAAAATTGCAAGTTAATTTAAAAAGCAACAAATAACATGACAGTAGCTGAAAGTCTGGCTTAAGGAACTTGATTCTGCCTGGCAACTACCCCCATCAGCAGTGAAACTTGAGTCACCACTGTGTTCCCAGGCCAACCTTCCTTTTGCTGCCCCCACTAAGGATATGCCATCTATCTGATAACTGAATTACCTGGGCTCTGCAAGAGAGTGGACAAAGCCCTCTTCACTCAGGCAAAGGTTTTTATTACCGCAGTCGTAAAATGTAGCTTCCTCTTGGCAGGAGCTGGGAGGAGCACTGCCTGTGAGAGCAAGCTGGCTTGGCAGAAACTGGAAAGACTGGTTTCTATACCATGTGACCTGGGAAACCACACCCCTTTGGAGCCAGAACATAACTTTAAAAAGATGAATAACTCATAGAGCGGACATGTGAAAATTTTATAAATGATACCATAATTCTTGTGATTTTTCTGCCCACATTTTAAGAGGTTTTTCGACCCGGTGGCATGTTCAGGGGGGTTTTAGCGGAAAAATGGATATTACTCTAACTGTATGCATGTTAAAAATCTGAAACTTCTTCAGTTAATGTCCCTACTCCCTGCACACATGTATGTAAAGTTGGGTCAATGTCAGAAATTGCAAAATCAGTTAAAAAGTGAAATATGTGCCATTTCTGAATGCAAGCTCCCAGGAAGAGCAGAGTTTGAACAGGGTATACCTCCTGTAATGCATGATGGGTGCATATGATTTTAAAACAATATGTACCTCTGCAAATATGTATTTGTTTCAAATCTAGATTTGTGTGTAAATTGACAGGAGGAGTGGACTTTCTGCAGGCTGTAAAATGACATCACTCTGACTCACAGTTCATTCCCCAATCAAATGAGAAATGGAAGTTTGACCAATTAGAAGCTGAGAGAGAGGTAGGGTCAGTGATGCTAGAACACACCCACATTCTAAACACATAAAAGCAGACAGACAGGACAGATAGGGACGTTCCAAATCCATCTGCAGCGGGACGCTCTGCCGGAAAAATCCATACTTACCTCCATCAACCTCCAGAAAGCCAAACTAGAGACTTCAATCTATCCAGAACTAGAGACCCAGACCAGAGAACCAGAGAGAGCTGACCCAGATCACTGTGAAGTGCAGAGGCCAGACCAGACCAGAGTCCAGTCCAAAACCCTGACCAGATCCATGGCGAGGCCCATTTCACTCAAGAATATAGTGTGAGTACCTAGAAAACTGTGCAGAACCAATCTCTTAGTTAAAATAATATAATTCAATCTATTTAATCTAAGTAGAACTGTCTCCTAACTGTCACCTGTCATTTGTAAAGCTGTCACTTGTCATTTTCTAGTCGCAAGCTGCACTTGTCATTTTGAACTTTAAAATTTGCAAAACCAAAAACGACCTTTATTTAATCGCTCATATCTCCGCGACCGTTTGTGCTAGAGACTTGCAATAACTTTTATTTGAAAGCTTAGAATCTTAGCTTTGAATCGCACCTAGAACCGCATTCCTAGCCCTTATAGTTTTACCGCAATCGCGGAACACGCATCCGCGAATTTTGCCGCGATTTGCAAATTTCTTCACATGTAAAAACTGCTGCTGCTTGCCTTCCATTTGCCAGAAATTCGTTTAACCTGCTAACTATCCCTGCATCATTGCTAGTGTGAGCCTGGACTAATATTAACTAGATACCACTCACCCTGAACCTCTGAAAGGGAATTAAAAAGCATTTCCAGCATATTTCTCATCCATTGCTAGCACATATCAAAGCATTTGGGCCTGTGATTTCAAAACTCCTATCTGTTTTCTGTTGTCTAAGCTTGGGGGGGGATTGAACTGATTACGTTGATTGCATTTCTGAGAACTGTGTGCTCTCCTCCCATTCCATTGCATTGCATAAAAAGGGGGGGAGTGAATAGCCAGAGAAAAGTGATTACATTGTGTTGTGGAAATCATATTGAGTATTTTCTATACTGCATTTCATTCATTCAACCTTGCATTTCCTTGAACCCTATAAAGCATTCTCTACCACATTATCCTTCTGTTCCTATTTACCAGTGTGCTACCTTATCCATTTCATCTCAACTCATTAGTGATTATAAGAAGTGTGCTAGTGCCAGATTCTCCGTTGTTGATCTTTATCATATCAGATTAAGTGTGCTATTCAATTATTAATTTATTATAAAGTATCATATATATATCTATTGTTTAAGTTATCAAATAAACCTTTTAAACTTGCAAAACAGAACTACTTCTTGGCTCAGTGGGGTCAGGGGGATTCCAAGAGAGGGGTGTTATATAGGGGTAGTCATCCAGAACGCATGAACTGGACCTAAAGATATATCAATAAGGGTTTTCATTCAGTATTATAGACTAGGCGTTGACTTAGCTGTAGTGTTGAATTGAATCCTCTTACACTGTGCAGTATCAGCACCCCGCAACACTACATTAAAGGCCTCCCAGACTGTGCACGCTGAATCTACGCTGCCTGTATTCACCTCAAAGTACTGTGAGATCGCATCCCTGATGTCTTCCCTGAAGACTGGGTCTCTGAGCGCCTCCGCCCGGAGGCGCCACGTCGGTATCCGCGCCCTGGGGCGGCAGTGCTGCCAGGTCAGCACCAGAGGCGAGTGGTCCGACAGGACCCTCGCTCTATATTCTATTTGGGTGGTCTCTATCATCACATCTGGCGTGGCAAAAAAATAATCCAGCCTCGTGTGCAGGTGCTGCGGAGCTGAGTAGTGCGAATACTGTGTTTCATTAGGGTGTTTCAGTCTCCAAACATCCGCCAGCCCAAAGTCATCAAGTAATGTCTGTAATACCCTGGCCGCCGGGGTGGGCCGATCAATCTTCCCATCAGATCTGTCTGCCTTTGGGTCGAGCACACAGTTCAAAGTCCCCTCCCCAGATAACCGCTCCCCCCCACACACGTGCCCAGATGAGTACATAGGGTTTTAAAATACGTAGCAGTGTTTTGGTTGGGGGCATATGTATTAATAATGCACACCTCTTTATTCTCTACCAAGGCCTTCAATATGACCAACCTACCCTCCGTGTCATCCACCTCTTGTGTGAGTTGGAGCGGAACGTGCAGTGCCACCCAGACCAGCACTCCCCTAGCGTAGGCAGAGTACGGAGAGCCCACTACAGTGCCTCTCCACTTCTTCCCCACCAGTTCCAATTTTTTCTGGGTCAGATGTGTTTCCTGCAACAACGCAATATCAATCCTCTGTCTTTTTAGGTACATAATGACTTTGTTCCTTTTTAAGTAGCTGTTAAGTCCCCTGACATTCCATGTTACGATCTTAAGGTCTCCCATTGCTCATGAGTGTCTTCCTGCCTCCCATGTAGCGACTCCCCTTTGCCCACGTGATACAGATACAGCCCTCCATTTTTGCTTGTAGCTTCTCGTACCAGTTCAAACTCCCCATAACTATGTACACAATAAATCCCCAACTTCCCTCCCCTCCCGTCCCTTCCCCAACATCACACACCCCAACTGCTGCCCAGCTCCATCCTCGGAGCTCAGGCACCCCCAAATCTAGCCCTGCAAGCACCGAACGATGCACAGAGCTCAGTAGGGTGAAGTCGCCCTAATGGCCACTTAACTAAAACTGTTGTGGGGTAGAGAGAATCGCTCTCTAAGGCTCCCGTTAAGTCAACATTAACCACAGTGCTTATGACAAATAGTGCAATAGTCTGACCTTCTCTACTGAAGGCTGCGCAAGCGACTATATTCAAGTCCCACGTGCCGCGCCATCTTGAGGCACCTTTTCATGCATCACTTATCTCTTCCGAGCTCTTTCTCCGTACGAACTTCTGACTCCTGGGGACATCCTTGCGCATCGAGCCATCCCATGGCATCCTCCGGGGTCTCAAAAAACAAAGTTTTATGTTTATGAATGACTTTCAATTTTGCCGGATACAGTAACATATATTTTTGGCCCGCCTCTCTCAATCTCCGCTTTACCGCCTCAAAGTTCATGCGGCTACGCTGCACAGACAGGGTGTAGTCCGGGTAAGCCGTGATGTTTGCCGCTCCTCGTGTGATCGTTCCTCCCTTACGAAAGTGTTCCAATATCCTCTCCCGGTCACGGTAATTAAGAATTTTGGCTATCACAGGCCTAGGCGGGTTCCCCGGTGGCGGCCTCCTTGTTAGGGCTCTGTGTGCCCTTTGCACTGCAAATCCTTGGGATAGGGCTCCTCCGGGTATCTCTTGTAGTAGCATGGATTCAATGAATTCCATGGGATCATGGCCCTCCAATCCCTCCGGCAGGCCCACGATGCGGATGTTTCGTTGGGCTTGTCCTTCCGCCTCCTCTGCTCTGCTCTCCAAGTTGCCCACTCTTTGTATCAGGGCGTGCAGTTCGGCTTTATGGGAGGCGCAATCCGCAGTGTTCGGGCTGACTTCCTTCTCAAGGGACTCCGTGCGCTCCGCCAAGGCCCTGACATCCTGTCGGAGTAGGTTAACGTCCTCCTGCACCTCTCCGACCTTGAGGTCCAGTGCCGTTTTTAGTTCAGTGACGGCTAGTTCGAGCATAGATTCCCAGGCCGCCCTTAGGTCCGCAATCGCAGCCAGGATTTCTTGGTTGGCGCCCGAAGTCGTCATGCCGCTTGCAGGCAGCTTTCCCTGCTCTTGGTAATGTCTTGACCCGGGGACGTCTTAGCAAAGTCGTCTAAGGTGGGCTGTTTCGCCTTCGGCCTCACCGTTCTATTCGACATGACCCAGGGGACCTGTAGTTTGCACAAGTGACAAATGTGCACTCAGTGCGCCCCTTTGGCTGGGTCACCGTGCGGCCTGCTTCTTCCTTTGTTCCGGACCTTGGTCGGCCATTTTGTGTCATCTTTCGTCTCCGGTGCTCCTTATCTCTTCCGCACCGATCTCTGCCGCTGTCCCTCCTGCACCATCCAGAAGTTCACCACGCGTAGCCCAATCATTCACACACCGGCATGTGTATTTTCAGCGGTCGACGGCCCGTCTTCACACACTTTTTTGCCCGGATCATTGCAGGATCTCGGGAGCTCCTCCAGAACGCGTCCTCCTACATGGCCCTCGTAGCCACGCCCCCAGACTATGGAAGGATTTGACAGAATTAGAAAGGTTCCTACCACTAGAGCATTTGGAGCAGTTCAAGGGGGCTGGGGGGCCTGGCTGATGCCTGAATGCTCGCTCAGGATCTTCTGAGGGCAGACGTACATCACGTTGACACTTTCTCAAGAGGAGTTGTTGTTGGAGCAGACCCATGCAAACAGGCATGGCTCCATGCCACTAAATTTAAGTAGGAGGTCCCGGATAAGGTGGTCAACCTACCCTTTGATGGGGAAGGACCTTTTCCATAGCTCCACAGACAATCTAGCCAATAAAAGGGCCAGTATGCTTATGGCCAAATCATTCAGTCTTAACCAAGCCGGCAACTGTCAAACCATTAATGGCCTCTGGAGTGGAATCCAGATCCAGATCCATCTCCGAGTTTCTGAGGCTTCTAAGAGTGCAAAGCGAGGCAACAGGACAGGTCACCCACCACTCAACTGAAGAAAAAACAAAAGACCTCAGGCGGGTTTCTTTTCTCCCTCCCTGCCTCATCAACTGGCACTTCATCTCTGCCTGCTGATAAGTCATAAAAGTGATGAGTTTGTCCAGTCCCACAGGACTCTGATGGGGGGACAGAATCTTCCTTCGCTTAGAGGCCTGGAGTACTAAAACTTCAGACTCTTTGGTTTTGTTGGTAACCAGCGGGGGATACAGACTTCCTTTTCCTCCCCTCCCTTTATCCTATAAACCAGGTTGGGTCTTCTGCTCTAATGCTAGCAATCATGAAGCTTTTGTAGTTGAAAGCCATAGAGGAGGTGCCAAGTTCAGAAGTCGGCCAGGCAGGCCTGTGCACCATGTTAGACTTGACAGACTTCAACCTTTCCATTCCCCTTCAGAAATTCAAGAGAATCACGCCAGCTCGGATCTGGTCTGCTCTACAGAAGGTAGATTGGAGCTGAAGGATGCATACTTAAACATCCCTATCTGGCCTCACTCATCGGAAGTTTCTCAGGTTTTCCGTAGGCCAGTCCCATTACAAGAACAGAGTCCTCCCCTTCGGTTTAAACGCTGCACCCATGGTCTTCAGAAATATGATAGCAGCTGTTGCCTCCTTTCTCCGCCTTCAAGGTGTCCATGTTTATCCATACTTGGAAACAAATAGGTTTTGTGCCGCAGACACTGGAGGCGCAACTCTGTTGTCTGGTGGTTTTGCTTTTCGACCTTGGCCGTTCGGTGAACTGGAAGAAGTCTCATTTGACGGCGTCCCAGCACCTGATCTTCATAGGCTTCCTGTGGGACACCCAGGAGGCCAAGGTTTTTCCAACAGTAGAAAGAGTGACCGATATTCAGGACATCTGTTCCTTCACACAAACAGCATCGTTGCTGGGTGGTTCCAGAGATTGCTGGGCCTCATGGCTTTATGTTGTCAGGCAGTTTCTCTGGCCAGATTCAAGATTCATTGAGCTCAGCTGGCCCTCCAAAGTGCATGGTCTCAAGCGTGGGACCCGCAGTTATACCAATCCCTCTAAAGTTGATTCAGGATTTGCTGTGGTGGTCCAATCCTCAGAATCTGTTGCATGGGGTTCCCTGATGAGACCCCTCTTCACAGGCGATTATCACCAGATTGTTACCTGTCGAACTGGGGTGCAACAATTAACCATCTTCAATTTTTCGACAGGCCGTCGCGGGAGTGTGGGGGGGTTTGGGAGACGAAGCTCAGCATATCAATTATTTGGAGATGAAAGACATCTTCCTAGCCTTTCGCTCCAATATCCAGGGCAAGACGGTGTCTATCAGAATGGACAACTCTGTCTCAATGTTTAACATCTATAAACTGGGTGGAGGCAGGACCAAATCTCCTCCTCTGGTCCTGTTGGTCTTGCCGATATGGGAGTGGGCTGTAGGTCATGGGATATAGCTTCAAGCCCTTCAGCCAGGAGCGTAGAATATCGACGTGGATCAGCTGAGACGTCTAGCAGAGGCCAACCACGAGTGGCAGCTTCACCCGCGGGTGGTGAAAATCCTTTTTTTGCGGTGGGGTCTGCCCCATGTATGCTTCCAGAGGGTGACTGGGAGTAAATTCCATATGTGATGCACTGGAAATTCGATGGGCTGGCATGACCGCCTATGACTCTCCCCTTTCCTTTGCTGCATTGGGCTCTCCGCAAGTTTCAAGAGGCAACATTCTGTTCTCTAATCATCATTGCTCCATGGTGGCCAGCCAGTTTCTGTTTGTTAAATCTGGTGATCCAGACAAGGGGACCTATACCTCCCTCCCGGTTTGTGCAAACCTGCTGTCTCTGGAGGAGGGGAGGTTCCTCCATACCTTAACACAATCATTGAGCTTGGCAGTGTGGTTCCTGAAGTCGGGCCTTATGTCACCTGGCCCCCTCAGACGAGAAAATGCAAATTCTTCAAGCAGTCAGGAAAGACTCTAACAAATTGCAGTACAAAAGTAAGTGGATAAGGGTTTGCTGCTGGTGTCTTGACACACAAAATAACCCATTATCTGCATATTTAAATTATCCTTTTGTTTATCTTGAGCCTGGTGGGACCCATCTGTCAGCACTAGGGGCTTACCTTTGTTCATAAGAACAGTTTTTCTTCATCTCAAATCTGGTGATCAAGCAACACTTCAATGGTCTGCTGTCTTTTCCCTCCAGTCAAACCTTTGCATCCCAAGTGAGATCTGAGTGATGTTCTTATTTCCTTGTGCCACAAACCATTCTAGCCGATGGATAATGTGGATATAAAACTGATTTCTTGGAAAAGCACTTTTCTGGTCGCTGTCATGTCGGCCAGTTGATTAGACGAGAGCTCTTGCTGCCGAAGTACCGGTCACCATTTTCCAATGGGATAATGTGGTTCTCTGCACTCACCTCCCAAAAGTAGTGTCGGGGTTCCACATCAACTAAGAAATCTCACTCCGTGTTTTTTTCCAACCCCAGATTTGGAAACCAGAAAGAGTCCTTCACGCCTTGACATCAGAAGGGCTCTGAAATTTTATTTGGACAGGACAAAAGAATTCAGGATGTCTCCTCAACTCTGTGACATTTGGAGGTGCAAATAGTGGTTCTTTAGCTTCTAAAGCTAAGATATCCAGAAGGGTAGTGGCAGCTATTGTGCACAGCTACTCCTTACATAACTCCTTACACAATCTTCCTCGGCCTAAGGGGCTTCATGAATAAATAGTCGGAGTCAAAGCAACTTCAGTGGCCTTCCAAAGGCAAGTCCCTGGGGGCACCATCGCCAAAACGGTACCTTGGCCTTTTGTAATCACTACTGTCTTGACATGAGCTTGAGGGCAGAGGCTGAATTTGGTCAGGCAGTCCTAAAGATCCCCTTTAACTAAATTGGAAATAGGACCTTCCACCCATTTGGATAGAAGTACTTGTCAATCTCCCACAAGCATGGAGAAAAGGGGAAGGGATACAGGAGTAACAAAAAGCTACTCGACATAGTGACTACTAAACTCCTAGTCCAAAGTCCCCTTTACTCCATACGCCCTCCCTCCATCCCCTTAAAATGCCTTGGCTTCAGTTGAGAGCCGACCTAGATGAGTCGAAAAGGACTGCAGCACGAGGACCGAGTGCGGGGCTTGGGAAGCAGAGCCGGTGGTAACTTATGTCCCGGGTCTCCATGAACTCAAAATGTCTGACAATTTCTGTATGGTGCTACAAAAAGCTCTGGTCCTGACACGTAGACGGAATGTCCCACAAGTAAGGTGGAAAGGGCCTATGGACTTGGGAGTACAGTGGTCACTACTGTGATTAACTTTTCCTTCATCCTGCCTGGAAGCTTATGACCGAGGAGCATTGGTTTTTAAACATTTCTTTGGGTGTTGTGAGATGTATTCACTTGCTTTCTGTCCCACACACAGCCAACCAAATCTCCCCCACCCCCTGCCTCCTCTGACCGAACCCTCTACAAATGTTAATTTAATTTGGTGGCAGACAGACCAGTTAATGCCAACAAGGAGATGCTGTCCACAGGCAGTCCCCAAGAACAAGTGGAGTGTGAGGCCATTATGGACCTATCAGACTTCAGTATCTTTTGACCTAAAGAGAGGATCAGTCACAATTGCTTGATACAGGAGAGAGTTGGCTGAGTGCTCCCGGCCACAAAAATGTATACAGGCACATTCTCAAATAGGCTTCCCAGTCGTAGTTCCTCAGGTTTGCGACCCACAACTGTGCCTTCCTTTGATCAATCTCCCCCTTTGGTTTCAGTCTGGCTCTAAGTGATTTCTGTCATGTTATATGTAGGTTTAACCTTATATGGACAACAGGTTCATCAAAGTGGACCGATCGAGACTGGAAGCAGCTTCTGAAGCACTGAGATCTTTCTAGTCCTTTTGACCAATGCCACAAAAACCCATCCTGACTCCCAACAGAGATTACGGTATATTGAACTAGTGGGGGGACAGACGGCAGGATACATTTGCATTCTGTACAGAGCACTTTTCCAGAAGGTCCTGGGTCTCATGGCCCCCCTTTGTAATGGTGGTTTCATACCCCCGACTTTATATGAAAGAACACAGAGCTCCACTAAACAGTCTGCAGATCCACATACAGTTGGGGCACATGTACAGGGATCTGCACATTTACGGGAGTTGACAATTATCTTTGTTTGGCATAGCAGTAGGTGCAGAGCTCTTCGGATGGACAATAGAACTGCTATCATTTATGCTAACAAACTGGGAAGGATGTGAGGAGTCAGAAATGAGAGCAGCAGGACACAAGGTCATGTTTTAACAAGAAGAGATTTATTGAATGAAAATGGGCTAGAAAAAACCCTCTCACCCTCTGCTAAGGAGGGATTCCCTGCCTATTAACTAAAACTAAGGATCGTCTGTCAGGAAGTCGAAAACTGTCCTTTTGTCCAAAACATCCTAAGCTGACCCTCATACTATAAACAAAACACAAAGGGTTCAAGGAAATGTCTCTGACTTGATATTAGCAGAAAGTGTTAAAAACCAAAAGTATCAAAATTGATTCCAACCAAAATGTTCACCATGAGTATGGTATGATATGGCATTTATAACTCACATGTATACAAGTGTTTCAAGGCGCGACAGGGTAAAGAACCTTGGACCGAGAGGTTGATCCCCTTCCCCTGGATTCTTGATAGGATGGCAAAAAGTGTCTCTTGCAAATAAGTTCCTTTGTTGGGCTCAATAAGTTCTTGTTTGAACAATAGGTTCTGTAAAAATCTTTCGAATGGATTGTGTCCTCCCATATATTCCTCATCTTTTGATATTATCTTCCAGCCTCAGCTGCTTCAGAAACAATTCAAGGCAGAGGGTGCTGTGAGTCGATGCGATGTCCCTCGAGGGCTTCAATCCCAGAGTCGACAACATCGTCGGTATATATAGCACTCGTAGCACCCATTGGGTTCAGTTCACTTGATCTGCGTTAGCTAATTCTTCGCGAAATATGGCGCGCTTCGGTTTTCTGTGAAGAAAAACCTCAATATTTGAGTACGATGGCCTCGTCTTCGACACGATCAACCCCGAAGACCGGGTTAAAAAACCGGATTAAAAGCACCAAGATGTCCTTCACGGATCCTCATTGTGTGTATCTGAGGTGCGTTGGCGTGGACCACTGGATGGACCACTGGACGGCGAAGTGTGAATCATGTCAGTCCATGACTGGTAAGGCTCTGAAAGAGCGTAAAGGGAAATTAGCAGCAGGTAGGCCCCCTACTAAATCCCCATTGATGACTCCATTTGAAGAAAAATTCTTCAGAGGAGTGGAGAGGAGACTCATTGAAGGCGGAGATCAAAAAAGCGTTCTCGCTCCAGGAGCAGATCGCATCATTCCTCGTCCTCTTCGTAGAAGGCAAAGAAAAGGCACTATAGTTTGCCTTCATCGGATTCCTCTCCGGAGAGAATAACATGCTGGACCAAATCCTCCAGCCCACTGGGAAGAATTTAGGCATGAAATGTTTAACATTTATGAGAAGGAGGCCCCATCCCCTTTGAAAGAGAAGGAAAGAAGCCATGCTCCTTTCACGCCTTCACAAGCCCATGGGGAAAGGGTGCCGGGTAAATCCTGTGCACCCTCGAGCCCGGGACTTAGGCCGTAGAACCCCAGAGGTCTCGCCACGATAAATCGTCAATGACGCCATTGAGTTGAGGGTCAAGCCCTTTGAAGTCTCCATCAAAACCAAAATTGATTAATAAATAGTCTGCTAGGCCCTGAAGACCCTCGCGTATGGAAACAAGGTACAATCACCATACACTAATTGATACGACGGACACGAGGTTCGATTTTCCAAGTACTAGGGTTTATTGCAAAGCAAATACTCTGTTGTCCGACTGGGTCAAACGTCTCGCAATGTGTGTCACCCAGACCTCGTGAGACGCAAGAGAGCGTACATTCTACAACAGTATCGTATATAAGAAAAAACAATCATACGGCACATCAAAACCGCCCATAATGTATCTTCTTGAGCTAGGGTTAGGTAATGGACAATTATGACGAATATGACACATTATGACATGTTTCTTGCCCAATCTATATTACTTGTTTTAGCAACAGTTGCAATTTGCAGTAAGCAGACATAGTTCTTTGTTATGGAGAACATAAGGCACTTGTTCAGCGAGGATACTGTGTTCGTAGGAGAGACTCATTCCAAAGCGTGTTATCTACTGGTTTCTATTCGTGAACTAGGGGTCAGCCTGATCTAAGGAGAGCCCCGAAGGGGGACCGCTAGGAAAGTATAATTCATGTTTTAAAGGCCTGTTTCTACAGCTTCAGCGAAACCAGCCGGCACCTGGGCCGCTGATTAAATGCCTCTCTCCTCGCCTTCAAGGACTTGTGAGGGAGGAAAACAATGCATTTCTGTACTGTTTGGCATTTCTGCCTGGGCCGGTCTCTCAACATGTAAACTGTGGCCTCGCTCCGTGCATGACCTTTCGAAATAAAATACATTTTGCAAAGTGTTGAACAGAAAGGAAGAAAAACAAATGGCGGATGTTCCAGCACAAAATAGACACCCCATGGTTATGCTTACAAATCCCTATTGGCGATATAGAGCATATGATGCGATTGGCTTTCGGCCAACATAATATACTTTCTATACTTTGTTAGGGTAGTTTCTAGACTCACATGTCGATAGTTGACGGCGTTGGTGTCGATGCCTTTGACGCCTTTACCCACTCAAGTTGAAAAATCCTACAAGCCATTTCCAAAAAAGGATTTTTCAAGTCTTTATCCTCCATTTATGAGGAATACGAGCCTTCAGACCACGACACTTCACCATTTCCGTTGAAGCTTGGCCCACTTAACGCCCCAGAGAGCCTAATTTCAGAGGAATCCATATTGAAATAAATTCATGACAATCTCCAATCTGTTAGTGGTGTGGACACATCACCGGAACTATGGCAAGCCAGACCCAGCAGACCATGCAGATGCCTCTAAAAGGCAGCTTATGACCAGAGTTATAGACTTTCTGGGATTGGGCAGACCTGCACCACCATTTCAGCACGACGACCTGACCGATATTCTTGATAAAGGTCTACAGAAGGATCCAATTCTCCAATTTCATATTGCACTTCAAAAAAGGGATATGGCGAATTGGGAGGTTCCTGAATCAAGCCCAGCAGTGAATAACCTCACCAAGAAGTACAGGCCCTCAAGTAGCGACCCTAGCTCTCTACCAAAGCACCCTGCACCAGAGAGCCTAGTATTTCAGGCAGCAACGGCTACTTCCAAACAGAATGCTTATCCAACCATCCCACCGAACAGGGATGATAAGCGGTTCGATGCTGGGGATAGGAAAGTATTTTCTGCCGGGAGCATGGCTCTCAAGTATGCAAACGCCACTTTTGCCTTGGCAAAATTTGCATTGACCCTTTGGGACTGTATTGCTATGGGGGCTGACAATATTCCCGAAGGGGAATAGAGAGACACGGCTTCCTGAATATTGTAAGAAACGGTAAGGAGGCTATGTGCGAGTCTCTACAATCAGAACAGGACTCTGCTGATTGGTATCAGCAGAGCCATGGTAGCCAGCACAGTAATGCACAGGTTTGTGTGGTTGAGGAAGTCAGGTTTTGCACCAGACATGCAATCCAGGCTCCTTAACATGCTCTTTGATCGCAGTCAGCTGTTTGACAGCAAGGCTGACAAAAGCCTAGAAAAGCTGCAGACCTCGAAGGTGGCAGCCAAATACCTTGGTGCCGCTATCAGACATCCACAACCATCTCATCCCAGTGGATCATCTTAGAGGGGTAGGTCCTTTCATTTCTACCCCTCAGCTGGAAGAGCAAGAGGACTGGCTAGTCGAAGGGGCCAAAGATGATTCCCTCGTGATGGACGGGGGAGAGGTGCAAAGTCTGCCTAAGCAACAGCTACTTTATCATCTCTTCAGCCACATCAAAACCTCTCTGATGCCTTAACCCACAAGACCCCAGTGGGAGGCAGACCTTCTAGCATCTGCCAGGATGGCAGGCTATTACTTCAGGTGTGTGGCCATTGGAAACAGTAGCCCAGAGTTACTGCCTCCTTTTTCTAAAAAGGCCTCGGTAACATCCACTGGGGAGCCACTCATTCAAAGTTCTGTATCCGTTTCTTGTGCTGGAAATTTGGAGCCTGCTAGAGAGAGGTGCTATAGAACCAGTACCTGTAACAGAGGGTAGTACTCTACCCATTTACTAATCCCCAAGAAGGACAGAGTATTGAGACCCATTTTGAACTTGAGATGCTTGAATAAGTTCCTCAGGAAAAACAAGTTCAAGATGGTCACACTTTCTCAGATCAATCATGCCCTCCAGCTCCAAGATTGGATGGTGTCATTGGACCTTCAGGATGCTTACTTTCATTTGCCTATTTATCACAAGCACAGGAAGCACCTGAGGTTCGCCGTTGGCGGTTTTCATTATCAGTTTCAAGTTGTGCCATTCGGGCTGATCTCTGCCCCAAGAGTTTTCACCAAGCTGATGGTGGTGGTGGCAGCGAGTCTCGGGAGAGGGGGGAGTCACGTCTACCCCTACCTGGGTGATTGGCTGATCAGGACTTGTTCTCCAGAACAGGCCCTGCAACATCTCGGCATTACCGGCCGCTGTCTCCACAGGCTGGGCTTCTCCCTCAATTACAAAAAGTCTCACATGATACCATATCAAAGACTCCAATTTATCGGAGCAGGCCTGGATGCATCCTTGGGGGGGGGGGGGGACGTCAGCACATTCTGCAGATGGTCAACAAATTCCGGCCTTCGCTTTTTGAGGTTACTTGACCTCATGTTATCCAGCATTTTCCTGGTGCCAGAGGCTCCCCTGAGGATGAGATCCCTCCAATGGGCTCTCGGGGCACACTGTTCTCAATTCTCAGGTAGGATAACAGACGTACTTCAGGTTCCGAGCAGTGTTGTACAGGATCACCAGTGGTGGGCCTGCAAGGACAACATTCTGAAAGGGGAACCTTTTTGGCAATCATGGCCAGAGATAACAGTAGTTACGGATGCTTTACTCACGGGGTGCGGAGCCCACGCCAACAATCTGACAGTCGGCAGTCGTTGGTCTCCATTGGAGTCCAAACAGCTTTGGTTCTGGTCAATTCAAGAAGTCACCCTGTCGGCAGTTCATCTAGCCAGAGAGGACAATGGGACAATACGGCGGCGCATGCTCTGAGCAGGCAGAGCAGAGGCTCCCACAAGTGGGAAGTTGCTCAGGCAGTCCTTCAAGAGATCTTCACCCTTTGGGAAACCCCTCAAGTGGATCTATTTGTGACCGGTATCAACTGGAAGTGCGAACATTTCTGCTCCAGGGAATTTCCACCAAAAGCTTTAGGAGACGCGTTTGTAGTGGACTCGGAGTTTCCACTCCTGTATGCATTTCCTCCAGTCCCCGTCATTCCTTGCGTGATCAGGAGGCTGAGAAAGTTTGTGAAAACCATGATCCTCTTTGCTCTGGATTGGGCAAGTAGGAAGTCGTACCCGATCTTCTGGACACGTCTGTCTGCCTTCCAATTCGTCTTCCACAAAGAGAGGGCCTTCTCTCGTGAGAGGAGGGTCGGGTTCTCCATCCAGAGGTCAAGACACTCAACCATCACACATGGTTTGTGAGAGGTTGAGGTATAAGGATTGGGACCTCCGGAGGCCATAATGGAGATTTTGCTTTCAGCCAGAAGGCCAGCAACAAAATCCTTGTACTGCTGCCGTTGGAACAAATTCTGCAGCTGGTGCAGGGAAAATAATGTGGCTCCTTTTTGTCTTTTTTGTTACACTTGGCAAATCCTGGGGCTCCAGATTGGGACAATAAAAGGTTATTTGGCAGTGCTTTCAATCTTCAATCACACATCTGAAGAGGTATCTTTTTTCAAGATGCCATGAATCATTCAATTCCTTAAAGGGCTCACTAACGTTTTTCCCTCCTTCACCTTTTGAAGTGCTGGTTTGGGATCTCAGTCTTGTGTTGAAATTACTAATGTGCACTCCATTCATGCCCGTTAAGGTTACTAAAATGTAAACCATTCTGTTAGTTGCATTGACATCAGCCCGCAATGTGAGTGAGTTGCAGGCCCTATCTAGTAAGCCTCCATTTACGATTTTTCATAAAGACGGTTGCCAAGAATTGTATCGGATTTTAATTTATCCCAGAACATTCACCTCCTCATCCTAGCAACGAAGAGGAAAGACTACAACGGCTAGATCCCAGAAAGGCTTTGAGCTTTTATATCTCACAGATGTCGAAAATACGACCGCATGACCAGCTTTTCATTGGGTACACTGGACATAAACTGGGGCTTCCAGTTACAACACAAATATTGCCCAGATGAATAATTCTGGCTATTACAGAATGCTACAGAGTGGCTGGAAAACATCCCCCAGAAGGCCCGAGAGCTCATTCCACAAGGGGCATGACGACATCTTCTGCTCTGCAAAGAGGGGTGCCTATAAAATACATTTGTGCACCAGCCACTTGGTCTACCATTCACACATTTACAAAGCATGTGTCTGGATTCATCCTCTAGCCAAGGAGGAGGATTTGGGAAAGCTGTCCTTCATTCAGTCCATGACAAATCCTAAATCTGAAAATTCATACTCTCCTCCAAAACCTAACCCTCCTTTGGGAGTCTATCAAAATATGAGGAATACGTGGGAGGACACAGTCCATTTGAATAACAATTTACTTATCCCTGGCAACGTTCTTTCAACTGGATGTTTTTTGCACGTATTCCTCAGCACCCCTCCCAACCTACCCTGCAGAATTTCCATATATTATAGTTTACGCTCTTTCAAAGTATGGTACTGTCTGGAACTCACTGACACAGGTATTTCTGCGAGAGGAAGGCATAAAAACAGAACTGATGCCAAAGGGCACTGCGCATGCTATATATACTGACAATGACCTAGACTCCGGGATCGAAGCCCTCGAGGCGATCAACCGCATCGACGGACAGCGCCCTCTGCTGAAATGTTTTTCCGAAGCAGCTGAAGCTGGAAGATAATATCAAAAGGTGAGGAATACGTCGGAGGAACATCCAGTCAAAAAAAGTTAGTGAGTAAGTAACTTGTTCTTCTGTAGTGTTTCTTGTAACTTAATAGATCATCCGGTGTACTCCCCTGCCAGGAATCTTCATTTAGTTTTAGCTGCCTGGTGTGTACTCGCCTGCCAGAACTTCTTTTGTAGTTTTCTTAATCCCTGATATACTCTCCTGCCAGGTATCTATATTCAACTTCACAGTTCTTTGGCTAGAACACAATAGCACATACCGTGAGGACTTGGTATCATTTGCTCAGTTCAAACTTCTTGGGAGGAGGTCACAGTCAGGAAAAGAGTGATGAGTGTATGCACCACGTACCACAGCTCTTAGGCCACTCTGCATATCTGGAAATCTGGTCCCTGTGATGAATTTTAAAGAAGTCACAGATGATACCATCACAGAGACTCCAGTTCATTTGAGCGGTCCTGGACACTTCCCTGGGGAAAGCCTCGCCACCAGAGGTGAGGGCTCAAGGTATTCTGCAGATGGACAACAAGTTTCAAAATGCCCAACGTCTTCCAGCCTTTGACTTTTTGAGGTTGCTAGGCCTCATGGCATCCTGCATCTTCCTAGTGCCAGAGGTTCGCCTGAGAATGAGATCCCTCCAGTGGGCACTAAGAACCCAATGGTCGCAATTCTCAGGAAGAATGTCAGATCTCCTTCAAGTCCTGGACAAATTAGCTCGAGACCTTCAGTGGGGGCCTGTCGGGAGAACATTTTGAAAGGAGAACAGTTTTGGCAACCATGGCCGGAGATAACAGTAGTCACGTATGCCTCACTCACGGGGTGGGGAGGCCATGCCAACTACTTGACCATCAGCGGTCGTTGATCAGACTAGCGCTGAAAACTTTTCTGCCATCAGTACAGGGGAAAAATGTCCTGATAATGACGGACAACACAGTGGCCATGCACTACCTCAACAAAAGAGGAGGCGTAGGGTCACTGCCACTGTGCAGAGAGGCAATGCAACTTTGGTTTTGGGCAATTTCAAGAAGGAATCTCTATCAGCAATTCACCTAGCCGTTGAGAAGAACTTGACGGTGGACGCTCTGAGCAGGCAGAGCATAGTCTCCCACGAGTGGGAGCTAGCTCAGGAAGTCCTTCAAGAGCTCTTCACCCTTTGGGGAACCCCTCAAGTGGATCTGTTTGCCATCAGCATCAACAGGAAGTGCGACCAGTTTTGTTCAAGGGAATTTCCCCCGAGAGCAGCTCTAGGAGACGCGTTCGTAGTGGAATGGGAGTTTCCACTCCTGTACGCGTTTCCTCCAGTCCCTGTCATTCCTCAAATGATCAGGAGGTTGAGAAGATTCCGGAAAACTATGATCCTAATTGCCCTGGATTGGGCCAGGAGACCGTGGTACCCAGACCTTCTGGACATGTCCATCTGCCCTCCAATTCGTCTTCCGCAAAGGGAGGATCTTCTCTCGCAGAAGGGAGGTCAGGTACTCCATCCAGACATCAGAACCCTCAACCTTCACGCTTGGTTTCTGAAAGGTTGAGATACAAGGATTGGGATCTCCCGGATGACGTCACGGAGGTGTTGCTTTCAGCTAGATAGCCAGCAACAAAGACTTTATACCGCTGCCGTTGGAATAAATTCTGCAGCTGGTGTAGAGAAAAGAATATCTAACCCTTCTCATGCAGTACACCAATGGTGTTATCTTTCTTACTTTACTTAGCAAATTCAGGTCTTTAAGTTGCTACGATCAAGGGTTACCTCGCAGCGCTGTCAATCTTTAATTCATATTTCAAATTACCCCTGCTAATCCATTTTCTGAAAGGATTAACTAATGTTTATCCCCCAAAGCCTTTTCAAGTTCCATTGTGGGACCTAAATCTAGTCTTACATTTTCTGATGGGTACTCCTTTTGAACCACTCCATTCTTGTTCATTAAGGTTTCTCACTCTTAAAACAGTATTCTTAGTGGCTTTAACATCTGCCAGAAGAGTTAGCGAATTACAAGCTCTATCTTGCAAACCTCCTCATACAACCTTTCATAAAGACAATGTTGTTTTACAAGTGAAGCCTAATTTTCTCCCAAAGGTAGTTTCTGAATTGCACATTACGCAGAAAATAACTTTTAGCTTCATTCTATCCTCCTCCCCACCCAGGGAAGGAGGAAGAGAGGTTACATAGGCTGGATCCAAGGCGTGCCTTGAGTTTTTATATCAGCAGACTTGGTAGAATAAGGCAAGCAGACCAACACTTTGTAGGTTATGCAGGACTCCATTTAGGATTGCCAGTCCCGAAACAAACCATTTCACGATGGATTATTTTAACCATTCTGGAATGCTACAAATTGGCAGGGAAAGAACCCCCTCAACATCTTAGGGCTCATTCAACCAGAGGTATCACACCCTCTTCGGCTCTCCAAAGCGGGGTTCCGATTCGAGACATTGTGCGGCTGCCACTTGGTCATCTGCACATACCTTTACAAGATGCTACATCCTGGATTCCACCTCTAGCCAGGAGACCAGATTTGGGAAAGCTGTTACATTCTGTATATTCTTAAAGGGAAATATTCCAATTTTACTCCCACCTCCTCTTTACATCACTGCTATGGGAGGCTATCAAAGATAAGGAATACGTCAGAAGACACAATCCCTTCGGAGAACAAGTTACTTCTTACCTTGTAACGTTCTTTCGATGGTATGTTCCTCCGACGTATTCCTTATTGCCCCTCCCATCCATCCCGCAGTAAAACTTCCCTTGTAGTTGCAGCTTACGCTCCTTGAAGGTCAATAACCAATTCATGCACAGCTAATTTTAAGCTTCAAAACGGAACTGAGCAACGGATGCTGCGCGAGTCTATTTATACGCACGATGACGTCGACGCCGATACGGAGGCTGTCGAGGGACACCAACACGAGGGACGTCGAGGCACATCGCCCTCTACTGAAAAAATTTCCGAGGCCAGCAAGCTGGAATGGATAACATCCAAGATAAGGAATAAGTTGGAGGAACATCCCATCGAAAGAACGTTACAAGGTAAGAAGTAACTTGTTCTTCTCTTGCAACAAAAATGGCGGGGGGGCAGGACTCCCCCCTGATTGCGTGTTTCACAGTATTCATATAATTGCACGTCCAGGAGAATGGCTCCCTTCTCGTGGTGTAGATCTATACAGTTTCCAATAAAACCACAGGGCAGAACTTCCTTTCCCTGGCATCTCTAGCACAACTCCCAGTTCGTGACCAGGAGAATGACTCCCTTCTCCTGGTATTTCTTGGCACAGTTCACAAGGTCGAGGGGGATGAACTTCCTTCCCCTGGCATCTAAAATGGTCCCTCTCATAATCTTCAGCTTGATGTACACTTTGCTACCACCAAAACAAAGTGGCAAAGTCCCAAATCTTTCTATGTAGATTACTGGGCTTCTTACTGCCACTGCGACGAGGAAGCTCTTCTGGGATGTTGAATTTGCAAATGTTAAGGTCTCTGCCCCGTCTCTGGTGGTCAATTTGTTTAATGTGGCCACTGTGATGACGAACCTCTCCTTGGATGCTTGGTTTGCACTAGTTATGGTCCTGGACCCGTCTCTGGTGATCAGTGATGATGATAGGTTATTTATAGTGCGCTTAATGGCCAGAGGGTTCTAAGTGCGGACCTGGAGATCAAACCTGTGGTGCTCCGTGTCATTTGCTGCGAAGGCGAGCACGTTGCCTCTGAGCGATCATCCTGAGACAGCAGTGGGTGTATGGTCGTGACTACAAGGAAGCTCTCCTCAGATGCTGGGTATACCAGTGTTGTGAGGGGGGTGGCCTGACCTATCTTTCTTCTACTCCTGTATCCCCTCCGGGTCGCTCGCACCTCTGTTACCTTCTGAACCTAGGGTTCTTCTCTCCGATGCACCAGGCTTCTCTCTGGTTTCTGCAGCACTGCAGTGGCTCTGCGCTCTGGTAAGCTGCTTGGCTCTTCTCTCCTGCTTCATGTTTGGGTCATCTTCAACTGGACCCTCGGAGAACTGCTTCTGCTCTTCGCCAGCATCCTCCACTCAGACTCTGGTCTGCTCACAGCATTTGACGCTCCCTCTGGTTTCCAAGCCTGATGTCTCTCCTGGCTGGGTTTGGCAGATTCGTTAGGCCATCGTCCATATTTATACAAAGTTGCCAGTCCTGTCCTGGCAGATAGTAAATGGTTTTGTTTCTGTTGATGACTTAATCCTCATGCCTCCTCTGGGCCACTTGGTACCAGTGCTAGCACGTTCAATGATCCTCATGTCTCCTGTGCTCTTCTTCGTCCTAGTGCTTTTGCCTTTGGCTCTATTCCCTGAGCTACAATAATACATAGTTTTACCTTCAATAAAATGGCTCTGAACAGGGTGAAGGGATAGTGCATGTTGGGGAGTGATAACATTAAATGGGCTGTACCCCAGGTGATCAGGGTGTCCTTCCCCATGAGGTCCTCCTGCATTAAACCACCCCCTATGCGGACTATTGTGTAGCGGCCACACCTGCCCAGCCTCATGGGAAAGGGCCCCCCCTTGGGGAGAAATGACAACACCTTCTGAATCGTCACAGGTCTTAAAAAGTTGATTCAAGTGTCCCGCTGCCCTCTGCCTCTGACACTAGAACAGTTTGTTTGAGTTGACATCACACCAGCATGAAAGTGAACAAAGCCTGGGTGGCCTCCAGTGACACGGAAAGGCTAGCATGACAACACCTCACACATTTGAAATCTATGATGGGTCTGTATTTGCTTTGAGGATTATGGGCCATTGAAAGACTGGCGGGTACAAAAAAAAGTTGGTTCCTGCCATCAAGACCATGCTTGCTAAACCGGGATCGCATTTTTTTTTTCTAGACTGTTATTTTGGGTTCTGCTTGCAATCTCTGCTGTTTTCTATTCTATTCTCTGTGAATGATCGCAGTCATGTCCCAGCTAGCAGTTAAATGCATGGAGGGCGGACTACAACTTCTCCCAGGGTGGTGGGTTTTCACACCTGAATCTCTGCACCATTCAAGATCAATATTACGTCTTTTTAAATGGACTTTGTGAAGACTCTTTTTGGCAGCATTTTATTTTGTAGAGCATTCGCAATATCATGGTCACACCTACAGTATGCAAGTAGCAGCAGCCAACATGGGTGCAGGCATGTTTAGGTTATGTCAAGACGTCTCAAATAGCTGGGTTTCTCTGTACTTGTTGAAAAGAACCACGTCATCCCGTCCTATGCCACCTTTTGGACAGATTACCTTGGATGAACTTCAGTTATTAACCCCTTAGCTGTAGTCGTCAGTGGTAAATACACATTTGTTTAGTGAGGGGAATTCTTCCGTTACTGGTGGTTTTAATGGAAGCTGTTGGAGCTTGCAAAAGATTGAGTTATGCATTCACACCATCTGGTTCTCAGTAGTGAAAAAAGTCCAAGTCTGTGTGATCTCTGCAAGGTTCCACTCCATGCATGACAATGCACAGCCACAATCTTGCTCTGGAGATTGAACTTCTATTTAGTTTGACATTGGATTTAGGTAACCTTAAATACACCACCCACATGATGGGATATGTTAGCATTGACGGGCTACTGAATCTGCCACTAGAGTTTTAATCGAAAATGTGTGTTCAGTTGCTTTAAAAGAAACATCCACAGAGGTCTCTTGCCGATGGGCAGTGCCATTGTATGTTAGATAGACCATGGTGGTGTTCTCTGATGCCCTTTTTGTGCGAGATATTCAGTTGTGCCATCTGACCGCCATCAAGATTTTAGATAGTACTCCTATGTCCCGTCCCCTTTCTTCCATACTTATGGGACATCTCTCTGTCCTGTGGGACGGGACCGGAGCACTTTGTAAAAAGCATCCAAAATTTTTTGTCCAAAATGTGTCCTTCCTCTCTTTCTTGCGCGGGGCCCGGCACGCGGCCGCAACCCCGCCCACCTTGGCTCTGCCCTGCGCATCGCCCATCAGTCCTTTTCTCCGCTCGTTCGGGACTGGACGCTCTTGCATCCTCGGAAGATATTATTCCCTTTTTTCCTCTCTGGCTCTCGCTAGCGATCGTTTACTAGTCTGTCTATGTTGTTCAAACTAGACTTTCCAGATTGCTCTTCGTTTCACCGTCACTTCGCGAGGGGGGATCCCCATCCTCTTTGCCTAGAGTGTTTGGGTCTGGATCACCGTTGGGACGCCTGTTTTTACTGCAACTCCCTCTCGGTCCAGGCACTTCAACGTCGGTTGGAACGGTGGGAGGAGGTGTTCCGGCGAACACCTCCTTCGCATTTTCAGGCGTTCAACGACGAAAAGAAGAAACGCCCGGTAAGTTCTTCACTTTTCAGAGCACCCCGGCCGGGGATACCTTTCCGGGTCCCTCCCGGACCGGGAGGGGTGTTGATCGCTCTGTCACCGGGGATTGCCCTGAGGTGCCAGTTGGGCCTAATAATTGTACCAGAGTTTTCTCTGAGGGTCTACGTAAGGGGCCTGTGGATACCGGAGCATGCTCCGAGGCCCCTCCTGTGGGGGTTGTTTGTGGACCAAGTTCTACTGAGTCGTGAGGTACCGGAGCTTACTCTGAGGCCTCTCTGTCGGCTTCCCTCAAAAATAAGACTGGGGTGCGCCCCGAGGCCTTGGGTGGGCTTGCTGTCACCGAAGGGATGTTCGAGGCCCGCGCAGATAAGGCTGTTACCGGACCTGGGTCCGAGGTCCCTCGTACAGAGGCTAAAGCTACCAACAGTTCTGAGAGGCCTGGCAAGGCCTTGTCGGTGAAAGTTGTTTCTCGCCGTTCCCGCTCTTGTGGCGACACCGACCCGTTGAGAGGGCAAAGAAGCAAAGTTCTTCTTTTACTGGCAGTGTCGAGGTCCTTCCTTCGAAGGCTAATTTGGCGGTTGGTATGTCACAGAAACATTGCAGGCCTCACAGAACCGGCTCTGCCGAGGTCCCTTATGTTGAGGCTAAAGTTAAGACCCCTGATCCATCGACAGGGACCCCTTCCTCACGTACCGCAGTTCCCCTCAGTTGATGACAAAATGGCGCCCGTTCCCTCCACGACCGCGGCGGCCATTTTGGGTGCTGCCTCTACAACTACGCCATCGGCCTCAGGTGTATGGCTTGGTTCTGTGGGTGAACACAGAGTCCCTTGTGCGCATCCTTATCGGCCAGTTTATGATTGGAATGGCCGGATGCCCCTTCTGCCTTCTGGTTCGTTGCCTGTGGGGTTGGCACCGTTAATTTATGTGGATTCGTCGGTGGAGGGGCCGGTGTGGAATCCTTCCCCGTTACATCCCTGGAATTATCCTCCTCATGAGAGGCCGCCTCAGGTTCCAAAGCAGTCCCCTGAGGAAGCCTTTTTCGGTAAATTTTCAGACGCTCATGCATACCGACCACATGAGGGAATATTTCAAAGGGCTTTTTAGGGAGATATGTCCGCCCGTGCCTACGGCTCCACCCGTTCCTCCGGTGGTTCTGCTGGCGCCTCCCTTGCCCATGGTGCCTTCCCCGACTCTTCCGCCTTTGCCACCATTGTCCCCTGTGGACAAGGCAGCGCCCGACGCGGCTCAGCAATATCCTGACCTGGCGGATGACGCGCAAGGAGATCAGGTCAACAAGGACATGCCCCGCTCTATCAGAGCTTTCCATGACCGGGAACTGGACATGATGGCTTTCTTGGATGTTCCGGTGCCCGAGGCACCCGCTCATAAGGAGGGTGTGCTTTCTGGGGCATTCCCCCTGTCTCCCTTGGAGCGTACCGGCCTGTTCTTGCAGAAAGATGTTCTGGCCGAGGTCTGTAGGGTTTGGGAGAAGCCACACTCTGGACTGTTCGTCAATAAGAAAATTGACGTGCGATACAGGCTCCATTCTTCGGAAGAGGTGGCCCCGGCCAGATACTGTCCTCCTTGCAGATGAACGATTGGCTCAGTGTGGTGGATCTTCAAGAAGCGTACATGCATGTTCTGATTTGGAATCCACACAGGAGATATCTCCGTTTTCTCTTTGGGAGAGGTGCACTTCCAGTTTCGAGTGCTTCCTTTTGGTCTCAGCTCTGTGCCGCGTGTCTTCACGAAGATGTCGGTGATTGCGGCCTATCTTCGTCTGCAGGGTATCCATGTGTATCTGTATTTGGACGACTACCTCTTACGCAGCCCTTGTCCGTTGAAAGCAGTGGGCAATCTTCAGTCCCTCTTTCAGCTCCTGTTCCATCTTGGGCTGCCGGTGAACTGGCAGAAATCTTCTGTGACGGTCTCGCAGGACTTGATTTTCCTGGGTTTTCGCTGGAACACGATCGACTGCAGAGTGTACCTGACCGGGACAGGATGCGGATCTGTTAGCCACATGTCAGGTGTTTGCGCAGTCGGGAGAGCATGTTGGCCTGGTGGTTCCAGAGGCTTCTGGGCCTCATGGCCTCGTGTGTGTTGGCTCTTCCTCTTGCTCGTCTCAAGATGAGGCAGACCCAGATGGCTCTTTGGAGTTCTTGGCGTCCGGCTGTGGACCCGGATTCCAAGCTGATAATGATTCCGGCTTCCATGAGAGTGGACCTGGAATGGTGGTCATCTCTCAGCAACCTGTCGGTGGGTGCGAGGTTTCAGGACCCAGTCCCTACGGTGACGATCACGACGGACTACTCCCTCCTGGGGTGGGGTGCGACGTTGGATCCTCTTCAGGTCTCGGCTCTCTGGTCGGCTCAGGAAAAAATCCTCCACATAAATCATTTAGAGCTTCTGGCGATCTTCCTAGCGCTCGGGGCGTTCAGACCGGTCATAGCCAACAAAGTGGTTTGCATACTCACGGACAATGTGGTGTCCCTGTATTACATCAACAAGCAAGGGGGAACCCATTCTCCTCTCGTGGATCGTTCCATCCAGATTTGGGAGTGGGCTGTGCTTCATGGTGTTTGGCTGCTTGCAGTGCACATCCCGGGCCAGCTGAATGTCACAGCGGATGCCCTCAGCTGGCAGACAGTGGTAAGCTACGATTGGGAGTTGAAGGCGGAGGTCCTCTCATGGATTGTCTTGCGTTGGGGCACACCGGAGGTGGACCTCTTCGCTACGGCTGTAAACGAGAAGCTTCCTCAGTATGCCTCTAGAGGGGGGCTGGGAGCCTCTTCTGTGGGGGATGCTCTCGAGATTCCATGGCACAACATGAGAGCTTACGCCTTCCCGCCTCTGCCTCTAGTCCATCGAGCGTTTTGGAAGCTGAACTGTTCCCTTCTGCTCCTAGCCCTGTGGTGGCCGGCCAGGTTTTGGTTCTCAGAACTTCAACACCTGTCGATGTATTCGCCGATCAGGTTACCAGTGACCACCGATCTTCTTTACCAAGGGGAACAGCAGATGTGGCACCCCTCCCCACAATCGCTCAGCTTGGCGGCATGGTGCCTGAGTTCAAGTCTTTAGAACATCTTAATTTGTCTGCGGCCAGGAAACCCTTGACTAGATCCCAATACAGAAGTAAATGGCTCAGGTTCGGTCATTGGTGTTTGGAAAAACAGTTGGACCCAAGGGGGGCTACTACGATTGACACGGTGCTGTCCTTCGTATCCTTCCTAGCAGAGTCAGGTGTTCACGTTCTGTCATGCAGAACTTCTCTTTCAGCGCTCTCCGCTTATCTTTCTACGGGCCAATGTTCTTACTCTCTGGGTAATCCAGTGGTTAGGAGGCATTTTGCAGGCTTGACACGCCTCTACCCTCCAATTCGTAGTCCGCACCCGCGGTGGGACCTAAATGTAGTCCTGAAAGCGTTGTGCCACAAGCCTTTTGAACCAATGGCTTTGGTGGATCTCAAGTACCTATCCTGGAAAGTGTCCTTTTTGGTCGCCGTTACATCTGCGAGGCGTGTGAGTGAGCTCCAGGCCTTGTCGGTGGAGCATCCCTTTTTGGCCTTTCAAAAGGATAAGGTAGTCCTATGGACAAATCCTGCTTTCCTCTCGAAGGTGGTAACTGAATTCCATTTGAATAAGTCGATCTCCCTGCCTGTCTTTTTTCCGAGCTCTACCTCCGAGGCAGAAAGGGTTCTGCATTGTCTTGATGTCAGAAGGGCTCTGTTCTATCTGTACAGAACTTCTGAGTTTAGGAGTTCCTCTCAACTGTTTGTGACTTTTGGTAACCCTCAGGGTAAGCAGGCTTTTAAGGCAACTATTTCTCGGTGGATCGCCGCCTGCATTACGTAGTCTTTAACCGTCCAAGGGCTGAAACCTCCTAAGGGTATTCATGCACACCTGGTGTGGGGCAAGGCAGCCGCGGTCGCTTTTCAGAAATATGTCCCCTGGGAGTCCATCGCTAGGGCAGCTACTTGGGCATCCCCATCTGCTTTTTGTAAGCATTATTGTCTTGACATGAGCTCAAGAGCTGATGCTCAGTTTGGTCAGGCTGTGCTGAAGAACCTTTTTCAGTAGGGGTATTTCCATCCACCCGTAGTTCCTGTTAGGAGTGCTTGGGAATCTCCCAGAAGTATGGAGGATGGGGGACGGGACGTAGGAGTATAACCAGGTTACTCACCGTAGTGACCACCTTACTCCTAGTCCATAGTCCCCTTTCCTCCATACGCCCGCCCACCGTCTCCTCTAATAAGGTTCTTCTGTTATTGCTAATAGGTCTTTGACCTGGCGATAGAAAAGGACTGATGGGCGATGCGTGGGGCGGAGCCAAGGTGGGCGGGGTTGCGGCCACGTGCCGGGCCCTGCGCAAGAAAGAGAGGAAGGGCACATTTTTGAAAAACCTTTTTGGATGCTTTTTACAAAGTGCTCCAGTCCCGTCCCACAGGACGGAGAGATGTCCCATAAGTATGGAGGAAAGGGGTCTATGGGCTAGGACTAAGGTGGTCACTACGGTGAGTAACCTGGTTATTCTGTGTCAAGCCAAAGGTTAAATGAGTTTGTTCGGAAGAAACTTCTTACATTGTTTGCGTGATGCCACAGGCACCTACCATAATTGGCAAACTTGATTGTGCAATACAGGAGCCTCTAGGATCTTTCAAGAAGATTTTTGCTTTGCTATTGCTATGCTCCTGTAGCCTGGCAAGATGTCTGTAGTTTCTCTGATAACAGAATTACCATAGCCTTTTAAGACATTGGAGCCCTAAAGACCTCTCATATGTGCTAGGATTCCTTCAGTTGTTTCAGTGCCAAAGGGAGCACAAGACCACTAAACATTTTACATCGCCTACTGCCAAATCGTCTATCAAATATGGTATAGAAGAGAACTGATGGCTAGAAGGCAGTGGTGCTCTCTGAAAATGTTGTAAATCATAGAACACCTTTTCAGATCAGGGTAATTTGTTGCGCTTCTACTCCTTCACGCCCCGTCAAATCCTCACAGCCAGCTCTCTCAAGAGCCCTGAAATCAGACAGGCTTTAAAAAGAAAACGGAATCTCCAGGATGCAACTGCACTGCAGGCGCAGGGGCGGTGGCAAGGTGGGGTGGGGCGGCAGCAGAGAATTGTAGCAGCAGGATGGCCATGTAATAGTCATTATGTCAGTACTTATTGATTGTTTTAAGGTATGGTACTTTAAAAGAATATTGAACGAATATCGACTGTCCTTCATATTTTCGCTGTCTTGACAGAACAAAACTAAATCAGAACATTTTCGTTGGTATATGTTTTGATGCAGATGGGTTTTATTTCTGGAAACGGCCGACCTTTCATTTCATGTCTGTTTTTCCTGTCTCCCGTTTATTCTCTTTTGCAGAACTGATAGTATGAATGGAAGGTTTTGAATAAATCACAACGTCTGGTTTTGATCTATAAAAAGCTCCACTCTGTAATGGTGAGCAGGCCCGGATGATCACATCGGTTTGCAAGAATAAAGATATCTTGTACCATCCTTTATTAAATTACATTGAGGACTAAAAGCTATCACCATGGATCCACTGGTCACACAAGCTCAGGGCATTACTCAGATCCTGACCTCCGCAACGCCCATACCAATATTGTAATAATGAACACAATTATTTTAGATAAATACGCTTTAATTTTTGGAGCATTTTCGTAGTCTCCGGTGTGTCCTAATGATGTGTGTGGGGGATAGTTAACTTTCTCATGCCTCTGCCGGCAGTGTCTCTTAAATGAGCTTGCTCTTCCGTGAGCATCTCTTCCCATCTACAGTGGTTTCTGTACTGTTCAGGCGCATTTCCGTGCTTGCACTCATCCCTGCAGGCACTGCTGGTTCCTCTAGATAATGCGCTAAGTAGCTACGCCCTGTGATGCTGCCCCTTTAAGGGCTACGGCACGCGGCAGAGAGACGTTGTACTCTGCCGCGTGCCTTTTAAATAAAGGGGGCGTGCCGTGACGGTCATTGCGACTGGGGCGCCCGAACCGAGCTGACGTCTCTGTGCGTGAGCCTGTAGCAGGGAGCTGGGGGCTCGCGGAACATCGGATGGGGTATGCAGTGCCCCACAACAGTGGCAACAAGGCCGGTAATACACCCGGGCCCGGCAGTGAATGCAAATTTGAATTTTTGTGTCAGAACGAGGGACGGAATCCACTCGTTCTATGCCAAGGAGAGGGTGTACACCACGCGGCGGTGGCGGCCAGTTTGTCTCTGGGGCATGGGATGATCGCGGCGCTTTGGAGGGGCCCACGGAGGCCATCCAAGCCTAAGTTTTGGATATTTGAATAGCAGGGAGCTATCTCTGCCCACACAAACCTGGAATTTTGGGTATTTTTCCATTTTCAAGGTGATTTTCATCGAGTGAAGGTGAGGTGCTGGGGGGGATACCTGCTTTCCATGGGTGTGCCCTAGACCTCCCTGGCTCAATTTTTGGACACTCCTTCCTGGATTTTGGGCTAATTTACATCACTGTGGCCACCTACTCTGTGACTGTACTTCTGATACAAAGCCTACGCCCTGAATTTGAACTGGTGTGGACATCTGAAGATCAAGAAGGCCTGTATTTGTGCGTCTTTGTATGTCCTGGTGTGGAAATTTTGAAGATCAAGGTGGCCCAGTTGGGCCAGTCTGTCTGGGTGAGTTGCGGCCCCAGTGTCATACGAGAGGGGTGCTCGTGCGCTTGACCCATGAGTGATCCGTCTAATCATGACAGAGTGTAACTGGCAGTCTAGCAACAGCCTCAAGGCCAGCTACCACCACGCTTCCAGCCATGGCCCAGATGAGGCCCCCAGCGGCACTTAAACCTATCCGTGAATTTGATGTGTATGGCCTTCCATCCAGACTGGGGCCTACATGAAGGCGATGGATCGATCGCCTGGACATTTATTTTAGGACTACAATGGAAACCAACAACGACAGCAAGTCGGCGACATTATTGTATGCCGCAGGGCCTGCAGTGTCCGAAATATCTGACGCCCTCCAGCCTGCAGATGCATCATATGGTGCAGCAAAGACCGCTCTCCGCAATTATTTTCTTCCCCTGGCCAATGCTGACTATGAGCGGTTTGTGATGCTCTCCACCCGCCAGAAGGAGGATAAGACACTGGACACATTCTATGGCCGTCTTAGGCGGCTGTCGGTGGCATGTTGTGACAACCCTGACGACATGGTCAGGAACCAGCTCATACAAGGGTGTTCGTCAACCAGCTCATACAAGGGTGTTCGTCAGGAAAGCTGCAGGGACAGATGTTGAGAGAACCTGGAATCACCTTGCCCTGCATCCTGGCACTGGGTCACTGCCAGGAAGTATCAGAGGTACACGCGTCCAGAATGGAAGCAGGTGCACGTCCCGTCAAGACGGAAGAGGTCTGTACAGTGGGGCGTGGCAGCAGAGGTTCCAGGGGGCTGGCAACTTCTGCGACAGGGGCGGAAAGCCAGATGAGGCATGCCTAAAGTGTGGGTATGACCTGCCTCACCCTGCGGAGTGTCCAGCGGCAGGAAGAACATGTGGTTGGTGCGGCCTGACTGACAACTATGCCCGGGTATGCAGTGTGTCCCTGCCGGTGCCCAGGGGTCCAGTGCGGTTTGGTTTCTTTAGACAATCTCGCTCGCCCAATGTTGCCCAGGTCGATCAGGGTGAGGAGGGCGTACAACTGGACAAGGAGGAAGAGGGAGAAAAGAACATCTTCGTATCGAGCATAGAGGCCCTAAAATCCAAAAGTAGAAAACCGCCACGGTGCGTTGTGGCAGTTAATGGGTCTCCCATTCCTGTGCTGATGGACACGGGGGCGGTCGTCAATGTGATGGCCAGAGAACACTGACACCATGGAGTGCCCCCCGAAGCTCACCGCTCACAGGGCTCGTATCTTCACATTCGGGGGTTCCCAGCCAATCCCCCTGGATGGTGCCTTTGTAGCGGAGGTGGAGCATGGTGGTTTGAGAATAAAAGCACGCTTTTATGTGACAACTGTCAGCACCAACACACTGCTGAGCTGTGCGGCAGCGGAAGCCCTGGGGATCGTAAGCTTTGCGTATTCAGTATATGTGACGGACATCCAAACCTTACTAGACAAGTATGCCCAACTATTCCAAGCGATTGGACTGATGGCTGGCGACCCAGTGAGGCTGCACATCGACGAATCGGTGCAGCCCATTTCCCTCAAGCACCTGAGGGTGCCCTTCCACCTGAGGGAATTGGTGGACAAAGAGCTGGTTAACCTCGATATCACCGAGAAAGTGGACGGCCCAACATCATGGGTGTCCCCCATTGTGGTTGCCAGAAAACCCAAGCAACTTGACTCAGTGAGGATCTGTGTAGATATGAGACTCCTCAACATGGTTAGCTATATTTGTATTTATTTGTTTATATAGCGCTTTACACCAAAGTGCTGCACAATTGAACAACTTAATACATGAAACATAAACAATATAATGGTAGAAGCAAATTACAATATGAATCGGTCAACAAAACAGTAAAAAGAGCAATTAACTGAAGGGAATGGGGAGAGTAGTGGAGTAGGACTGTGGGAGTCAGAGGGGTGAGGAGGAGAAGGAGGAGGGAAGGGGAAAAGGACAGAGTGGGGAGTAGGGGAGGGGAGGGAGATATTCATGGGGAAAGATAAACGAGGGAGGGCAAGCCGGAAGGGTTATCCGGAGAGAGTGACACCGAACACCGACCATAGACGATATCATCACTGAGTTGCAGGGGGCCTGCTTCTTTTCGAAGCTTGATCTCGGGGCCGGGCACCAGCAGGTCATGTTACACCCAGAATCCAGGTACATCACAACATTCACAAACCGCCGAGGCCTATACCGTTATAAGAAACACCGTTCCGGGGTGTCCTTGGCAGCTGAGGTTTATCAAAATATAATCAGGGGTGCATTGACGGACCTCGACGGCGTGCTCAACATCAGCACTGATAGTCTTGTGTTTGCTAAATCTGAAGTGGACCATCTACACAAGCTTGCCAAGACTTTTGAACGGATGCAGTCATTGGGCCTGACGCTGCATCGGGAGAAATGTGCATTTCTAAAGACAACCACTGAGTTCTTTGGCTTCATGTTTAAGGAGAGAGGAGTATCTCCCGAGCCCCGAAAGGTAAAGGATATCAAAGACGCACGCCCACCAGAAAATGTATCAGAGGTCAGGCGTTTCTTGGGCATGGTGATCTACTGTGGCCGCTTTATCAAGAACGTGGTGTCCAGGTCAGAGCCCCTACGGGACCTCACCATGAAAGACAGTGTGGCAGTGGGGACCGATTGAGCAAGCGGCCTTCGAAGACATTAAGAGCGCCCTCACGGCGGAAGACACAATGGCTTTCTTTGACCCTGCCCTCCAGTCGGAGATAATTGTGGATGGATGCTAGCTGTTCGGCCTACGGGCCGTGCTGACACAGTACGGGCCCGACTCCAGCATCCACCCGGTGGCATATGCCAGCAAGGCGCTGTTGGAGACTGAGCAGCGCTGCTCCCAGATCAAGCGGGAGGCCCTGGCTGTTCTGTGGGGGTGCAGGCACTTCCGATTGTACGTTCTGGGCAGATCAGTGACAGTTGTGACCGATCACAAGCCCCTGCTCCCCATCCTGGCCAGGTCATCATCGAAATCACCGGCGAGGATCGAAAGAGGGATGCTCGTGCTGCTGGAATATGGGGTCTCGCTGGTCTACCGGCCTCGCTCCAACAATGCAGCCAACTATCCGTCTCGCCATCCGAGGGGAGACATTGATGGCGAGATGGACACCTGTGTGGAACAAGCTGACGATCACATTCAACTGGTGGTGGAGGCAGCGACCCCGAATGCATTGCCACTGGAGGAACTGGAGGTGGCGGCACAGGATGAATGTTTTCACATCCTAAGAATGGCCATGCAACAAGGGTCCTGGAGGAGTGTACTCTAGTCGCTGGCAGGGCGCACAAGAGGCAAAGGTGGCACTCGAGCAGCTGTGGAAAGTGAGGGAAGAACTGTCATTCTCTGCAACCGGGCTGCTACTGAGGGGGGATCGGATTGTGGTCCCTCAGGCCAAAGTCCAAGAGGTGATTGGTCTGGCCCATCAGGGCCATCAAGGGGCCACCAAGACCCACCTACGTACGCCTCAAGGTGTGGTTCCCTGAGCTGGAGCAACGAGTTGACGAGTATGTGGCCTCGTTTCCATGGTGCCAGGCAGCGTCCCCCACACAGAGGGAGCCCGCCATCGAGGCCATGCCCCGAGGCACACGCCTCTGGGAGGTAGTCCATGTAGACTTTGGATCTACCACGCAAGGCACTCACTTCCTGGTGGTGGTGGATGAATACTCCAGGTACCCGGAAGTCAAATTCGAGTCAGTGGCCTTCGAGCATGTGGTGGTGACTATGGAGAAGGTCTTCGCTGCTCATGGACTTCCCAGAACCCTGTGCTCTGACAATGGGGCGCCCTTCCAAGGCGAGTGATTTGCAGCACTGATGGACGATTATGGGGTGCAACACCGGAAAGTCACCTCGCTCTGGCCTAGGGCGAATGGGGAGGCGGAGAGACTGATGCGCACCTTGAACAAAGTATTCTGCATCGCACTGGGGCAAGGGCGGTGCCTGGAACGGGCGCTATACCAATTCCTGTGGGTCTACCGGACAACTCCACACACCTCCACGGGGGTGGCCCCAGCAGAAGTACTATTCAAGCGATGCCTGAGAGGGTTGCTGCCAGAGGTTGGAGAAAAAGAACTGGGGGTCATCGATGACCGGCAAGTGGAGGATGACTGCCGGCTGAGGACCGAGCAGGAGAACGTGAGGAGAGGCCTCCGACCTCAGCACCTCATGCCTGGGGATGAAGTGCTAATTCGAAACAGGCACCCACATGGGAAGCTATCACTGACTTATGAACCGGAGCCGCTGGATGTGGTTGCAGTGAAGGGGTCCATGGTGACCGCCTCGGATGGCCAGGCATCGGTCACGAGGAAGGAGAGCTTCTTCAAAAGACTGGGGGAGCCCAGGAACGATGCACCCCAGGACCAGGATGTTATGGACGTACCCGGCGAGGGTGGGGGTGCCGGACCACTATCTCGATCGCCTGTCAGCGTGCCGGCCGCCGGTGGAACTCCCATACCGGAGGTGAGCAGGAGGTACCCCCTGAGGACAGGGCGAGGGAAACCTGTTCGCCTCAGTGACTATGTTTTGGAACAATAACTTTGAGCAACCCTGGTGGGGTCTGCCATTCATGGGGAGGGAGGAGGCCCCAGGGTGGCTGTGATTAAAGGGGTTTGAAGGGTACAGTTGTGTGGTTTGACATTATTAAGTCGGTTACCAAGTTATGTTTTGAGTGTGATAGTGTTTGTTTTTCCTCATGGAAAAGGAAGAGTGTGGTGCTGCCCCTTTAAGGGCTTTGGCACGCGGTGGAGTGACGTTGCACTCCGCCGTGTGCCTTTAAATAAAGGTGGCATGCCCTGACGGTCATTGCGACCGGGGAGCCCGAACCGAGCTGCCGTCTGTGTGAGAGTCTGTAGCAGGGGGCTGGGGGCTCACTGAACATTGCATGGGGTATGCAGTGCCCCACAACACACCCCCCTTCTGATTTCTGACCATTGTTGTATCCCCATCATGCTTTTTCAAAGTGCAACACATTTTGGGGAAATGGGGATTGCCAATCATTGGTCACGAAAATCGATCTCTGTACCACCACTATGACCAAAGATGAGTTTCAAAAGGCATACGTAGTTTGTGTCTGGGGTGCCTATTGCATACTAGTGCCCACTCCTTCGGCTTCAGTGTCTCACCACAGTTCCCCCTGCTAGCTCTCTTTGGAGTTGCCCCATATCTGCTCATGGCAGATCCACATTCTAGATTGGATGAGTTGCCTGTGAGGGCAAGAGACCTCAGATTTTGCATCCCATTGGGTCCTGTGCTGGAGCCACAGCAATTTAGCCATGTAGCATTTGGTGATCTGTCCAAATGAACGTTATGAAGATAGTTGCAGGTCATTATTTTTTTTTTAATGTAATTATTTTTATTGTTCATTTATAACACGCTTAATGGTTTCTAAATGCGGGATCGGGATTCAAACCTGTGTTGCGCCACGTTGTCTTGCTTCCAAGACAAAAGCGTTGCTCCTCAGCTATCCTTCTTTGAACCAGTGCAAGGCAAACTACTTTATTTTGCATACTAAGTCACCCAGACAGAATCAGGAAACTGGTACCATAGATGACAACCCTAGCATCCTTCAGGCGCTAGATGTATGACTGCTCACTATCCGCTTCCTGAGTCTACTACACATGCCTAGCTGCCTCCTGTGCCATCTCCCTCTTAGTGAAGCTACCACGAAAATATAATCCTGAACAGTCAGCTTCTAAGAATAAAACATCCACTCCAGACACTCACCTCTCCTATCACTATGCTCACTCTCTACTCTACACCAACACACAATAGAGCACAGCTACAACCCTCAATCAATTTCGGCCTAGCTGCTCACATAAGAACAATACTCCATGAACACCTCAACATCCTGCTAGAACGCAGCTATACGCCACAAAATATTTGTCCTAGTTGGACACATAATCGTCCTACACAGGCTTAATGCCGCCAGAATGCAGTCTCTGAGAGCAACCACCAGACTGCACACATTCAACTGATCTCTCAATACTCCTACGTCCCGTCCCCTTTCCTCCATACTTATGGGGCATCTCTCCGTCCTGTGGGATGGGACCGGAGCACTTTGTAAAAAGCATGCACATTTTTTTCAAAAATGTGTCCCTCCTCTCTTTCCGCGCATCGCCCATCAGTCCTTTTCTCTGCACGATCGGGGCCGGACGCACTTGCATCCTCGGAAGATTTTCTTCCGTTTTCCGCTCTCTGGCTCTCGCTAGCGTTCGTTTACTAGTCTGTCTGTCTGTCTTTTAAACTAGATTTTCCAGACTGTTCATCGTGTCACCGTCGCTTTGCGAGGGCGGGTCCCCATCCTCTTTGTTTAGAGTGTTTGGGTCCGGAACACCGTTGGGACTCCTGTTTTTACTGTGACTCCCTTTCGGTCCGGGCTCTTCAACGTCAGTTGGAGCGGTGGGAGGAGGTGTTCGGACGGACTCCTCCTTCGCATTTTCAGGCGTTCCTTGATGAGAAGAAAAAAACGCCTGGTAAGTTCTTTGATTTTCAGAGCACCCCGGCCGGGGGATACCTTCCCGGGTTCCTCTCGGGCCGGGAGGGGCGTTGATCGCTCTGTTACCGGGGTTCGCCCTGAGGTGCCTGTCGGGCCTAATAATTCTACCAGAGTTTTCGCCAAGGGTCTCCGTAAGGGGCCTGTGATCACTGGAGTACACTCCAAGGCCCCTCCTGTGGGGGCTGTGTGTAGACCGAGTTCTACTAAGTCATGGGGTACCGGAGCTTGCTCTGAGGCCGTTCTTTCGGCTTCCCTCAAAAACAAAACCGGGGTACGCCCCGAGGTCTTGGCTGGGCTTGAGGTTACCGAACGCATGTTCGAGGCCCGTGCCGATAAGGCTTCTACCGGGCCTAGGTCCCAGTTCCCTCGTACAGAGGCTAAGGCTACCAACAGTTCTGAGGGGCCGGGCAAGGCCCTGTCGGTGACAGCGCACCGTTCCCGCTCTTGTGGTGACACCAGATCTGTTGGGGGGGCAAAGAAGGTTTCTTCTTTTACCGGCAGTGCCAAGGCTCTTCCTTCGAAGGCTCAGTTGGCGGTTGGTATGTCGCAGAAACATTCCAGGCCTCATAGTACTGGCTCTGCCGAGGTTCCTTACATTAAGGCTAAAATTAAGACCCCTGATCCATCGACAGGGACCCCTGCCTCACTTCCTCACGCGTGGCCTTGTCGTCTTGTCCGCCTCCCTCCTCCACAGTGGTGGCTGCGGCCACGTTGCAATCCAGACCTGCAACTTCCTCCTCCGCGAAAGCGACTCAGGTCTTGGGAAAGGAGGACAAGCTCCTGGACTCCCTAGGGAGGAAAATCTTTGCCAATTCGGCCTTGCAGCTCAGGCAGGCCAATGCAGAATTGATTTGGCGGGAGTTAACATGCGGATGTGGAGAGGTCTGTCAGAGTTTGAGGAGCATATCCCGGTCGAGAAGCTGGAGGATTTCAGAGGAGGCCTTTCCGATGCCAGGGTCTTGGCCCAGGATCTCCTGGAGGCTGCAGCTCATCACGTAGACACCTCGGCTCGGGGTCTGATTTTCGGGGTTGATACCTCGTGGCAAGCATGGCTGCATGCCACTAAGTTCTCGAAGGAGGTGCAAGACAAGGTCCTGGACCTTCCATTTGATGGTAAAGAGCTTGTTCACTCTTCTACTGATGCAGAGCTCACCAAAACCAAAGACAGCACTCAGACGGCCAAATCTTTGCCTGTTCTGGTTAAACCTCCCTTCAAGGCTCAAAGGCCGTTGTCGCAAGGTCGATCTTCCTATGGTTTTAGGGGCTTCCTCGACCGCAAAAATCGCAGAGTGGATACTCCTGCGGGGAATAACCGCCGTAGACAACAGCATACGCGGTATTTCTCCCGCTCCTCAGCCTCATCAGGTTCAGGTGGGACCGCCACCGATAAACCTGCCAAATGAGGGTTCTCTGCGCTCGCACGAGACCCCGGTGGGAGGACGCATTGCGTCTCATTGGGAGGCGTAGCAGACCATCACAGAAGACAGATGGGTCTAGTCAGTCCCTCGAGCGGGCTTCCGCTTACCTTTACCCCCTACCCCACCCCTCAACCCTCCTTTTCAGCTGTCGGGCTCACCCTCCCTCAAGGCCGAGGTTCAGAAACTTCTGCTCCTCAGAGCTGTGGAACCCGTTCCCCTTGGGGAGCAAGGGGAGGGCTTCTACTCCCGGCTGTTTACGGTGCCCAAACCCAACCAGGCTGGCCTGCGCACCATCCTAGACCTTTCCCAGTTCAATCTTTCCCTACCCCAAGAGAAATTCAAGATGATTACGCCCGGCCAAATTCGCTCCTTGTTGCAGGCGGGCGATTGGCTCATCGTGGTGGATCTTCATGATGCGTACATGCATATCCTGATTTGGAACCCACACAGGAGATACCTCTGTTTCTCTTTGGGAGAGGAGCACTTCCAGTTTCGGGTGCTTCCTTTTGGCCTCAGCTCGGCGCCGCGTGTCTTCACGAAGATGATGTTGGTGATTGCGGCCTAACTTCGTCTCCAGGGTATCCATGAGTATCCGTATTTGGACGACTGGCTCCTATGCCGGGGTGCGCCCCGAGGCCTTTGTGGGGGCTTGGTGCTACCGAACGAATGTTCGAGGCCCGCGCGAGTAAGGCTGTTACCGGACCTGGTCCGAGGTTCCTCGTACAGCGGCTAAAGCTACCAACATTTCTGAGTGTCTGGCAAGGCCTTATTGGTGAAGGTGGTTTCTCACCGTTCCTGCTCTTGCGGCGACACCAGTTCTGTTGAGGGGGCAAAGAAGGGAAATTCTTCTTTTACCGGCAGCGCCGAAGTCCTTCCTGAGAAGGCTAATTTGCCGGTTGGTATGTCGCAGAAACATTCCAGGCCTCATAGTACCGGCTCTGCCGAGGTTCCTTATGCTAAGGCTAAAGTTAAGACCCCTGTTCCATTGACGGGGACCCCTGCCTCACTTCCTCACGTGCCGCAGTTCCCCCCAGGTGATGATAAAATGGCGCCCGTTCCCACCACGACCGTGGCGGCCATTTTGAACGCTACCCCTACAGCTGCGCCATCGGCCTCAGGTGTAGGGCTGGTTTCTCGGCCTTGTGCGCATCCTTATCGGTCAGTTTATGACTGGAATGCTCGGATACCCCTTTCCGCACAATTTTTTGTGGCCTGCGGGGTGGGCACCTTTGGTTAATCTGTCCGTCCAGATATAGGAGTGCGCATCCCGGGCCAGCTGAATGTCGCAGCGGATGCCCTCAGCCGGCGGACAGTGGTCAGCTACGAGTGGGAGTTGAAGGCGGAGATCCTCTCATGGATTTTCTTGCGTTGGGACACACCGGAGGTGGACCTCTTTGCTACGGTGGTAAACAAGAAGCTTCCTCGGTAAACCTCCAGAGGGGGGCTGAGAGCCTCCTCCCTGGGGGATGCTCTTGAGATTCCATGGCACAACATGAGAGCTTATGCCTTCCCGCCTCTGCCTCTAGTTCATCGAGCAATTGGGAAGCTGACGAACTCTAACTGTTCCCTTCTGCTCATGGCCGACCAGTTTTTGGTTCTCAGAACTTCAACACCTGTAGGTGTTTCTGCTGATCAGGTTACCAGTATCCCCAGATCTTCTTCATCAAGGGGAACAGCAGTTGTGGCACCCCTCCCCACAATCGCTCAGCTAGGCGGCATGATGCCTGAGTTCAAGTCTTAGAGCTTTTTAACTTGTCTACAGATAACATACGTATTATCCAGGCAGCCAGGGAACCCTCGACCAGATCCTAATACAGGAGTAAATGGCTCAGGTTCTGTCGTTGGTGTTTGGAAAAGCAGTTGGATCCAAGGGTGGCTACAATTGACAAGGTGCTGTCCTTCGTGTCCTCCCTAGCAGAATCAGGTGTTTGCGTTCTGTCATGCAGAACTTAACTTTCAGCGGTTTCCGCTTATCTTGCTATAGACCAATGCTCTTATTCTCTGCGTAACTCAGTGGTTAAGAGGCATTTTGCAGGCTTGACACTCCTCTACCCTCCGGTTCGTGGTCCGCACCCACCTTGGGACCTAAATGTAGTCCTGACGGCACTGTGCCATACACCCTTTGAGCCAATGGCTACGGTTGACCTCAAGTAGGTGTCCTGGAAAGAGTCCTTTCTGGTAGCCGTTACGTCAGCGAGGAGAGCGAGTGAGCTCTAGGCATTGTCGGTGGAGCACCCTTTCTTGGTCTTTCACAAGGACAAGGTAGTCCTTCGGACGAACCCAGCTTTCCTACCAAAGGTAGTGACCGAATTCCATCTGAATCAGTTGATTTCCCTTCCGGTCTTTTTTACGAACCCTGCCTCGGAGGCGGAAAGGGTTCTACACTCCCGGGATGTCCGAAGAGCTCTTAGGTTCTACCTGGACAGGACTTCCGAGCTTCGGAGCTCTTCCAACTGTTTTTGACCTTCGGTAAACCTCAGGGCAGGCCGGCGTCTAAGGCATCTATTTCCAGATGGATTACCGCCTGTATCATGGATTCTTTCACCGTCCAAAAGGTGAAACCTCCTAAAGGTATCCATGCACACCAGGTGCGAGGCAAGGCAGCCGCGGTTGCTTTTTCATAAGTATGTTCCCTGGGAGTCCATCGCTTAAGCGGCTACTTGGGCCTCTCCATCTGCTTTCTGTAAGCATTACTGCCTCGATATGAGTTCTAGAGCTGACGCTCAGTTCGGCCAGGCTGTGCTGAAGAACCTGTTTCAGTAAGGGGTATTTCCATCCACCCATAGTTCCTGTAAGGAGTGCTTGGGAATCTCCCATAAGTACGGAGGAAAGGGGACGGGACGTAGGAGTATTACCAGGTTACTCACCGTAGTGACCACCTTACTCCTAGTCCATAGTCCCTTTTCCTCCATACGCCCGCCCGCCGTCCCCTCTAATAAGGTTCCTCTGTTATTGCTAATGAGTCTTTGACCCTGCGATAGAAAAGGACTGATGGGCGATGCGCGGGGCGGAGCCAAGGTGGGCGGGGTTACGGCCGCGTGCTGGGCCCCGCGCAGGAAAGACAGGAGGGACACATTTTTGAAATAAAATTGGATGCTTTTTACAAAGTGCTCCGGTCCCGTCCCACAGGACGGAGAGATGACCCATAAGTATGGAGGAAAGGGGGCTATGGACTAGGAGTAAGGTGGTCACTACGGTGAGTAACCTGGTAATATCACCACACCTAATGTTAGGATGCAGCTACCATCAGGCAATCGCATCAGCTGCTCACATATTGAGTGCTTCCAAGCACCCTATGATACCCTACTCTCTCGACTGACCTGGACTACGGTCCCCGAGGGCGTTAAACCCACAAGCGCTTAGAGGTCATACAAATGAATTTTTAAGTGCTATATAAATGCCAAATAACATAAAATAACACAACACAACATAACCTACTCCCAAAAATCTCAGCTTCTCGTTTTTTCTGGGCTATACTGGAGTGATTTTTCAGTCTTTAATGTTATGTACCTGTACAAATGTTTAAAAATCAGTTCTCTGAAACAGCAGCCCATTATCTGACCCGATGACATCTGAGAGTCCACGGCATGCAAAGATTTTCATTTATTGGAATGTATCAGGTTATCCTTGCACTAACCTGTATGAAAATACAAGTGAAGCTTATAGGAACAGCCTGCCAGGTTTCCAGAGACCCGAGGGTAAACTGGGCTCAGTGTACTGGGTGGGCAAACACTCTCGGGTAACCCCTCTGGGGAATAAAACCTGTTGCAGAAGTCTGTGGTTCCTTGTTCACTTGAAGAGACGCTTGTAGCAAGTCGGAGGTCCTGTGTTCAATAGAGAACTAACTAGCGAAGATTTCTTCCAGCAGGTAAAAAAGACTGATTAGAAACTCTGGAACAGGCACCGGGCAGGGGACCGTTTCAGAGGATACAAGGAAAAGGATAATTCAAGGTTTATAGCATAAGCAGCACGGGGAAGCCTCTGGGTGTACAAATGCAAGAGAAAGTAAAGCGTAGCAAAGTCAATGCATTATTCAACAAGAGGACCTGACTGAGGTAAGCGGCAGAACAAGGTAACTGCCAGGCTATTGGCGAGGAGCAGTGGCAGTGAATTGCTGGAAAACAGCAGCAGAATATGCCGCAGAGGAGCGGCTAGTAGTAGTGCGGCGTAAGTGCTGCAGCGGGAGAGTGGCTTGAAGGTAAATACCAGGGGTTGCCACTGAAGAGAAGCGGATGAGCAGGAGTTATTGGGAGCTGCCGGTGAGGGCAATCTGCTTGCAGGAGAAAAGCGGGTGGAAGCAAAGACTAAAAAAGAGAGAAAAATGAGGAAGGAAGGCAGCGAGGAGTGCCGTACATGAAAGCAAAAAACTGGAGAATTCAGATATGTCACAGTGTATAGCACACTAGCAGATAGTAGCGACTCAGAGACCCACCTTCCCGATTAAATAGAAGTGAGTCTCTGGGTCCGGAATAGGTCAGCGCCGTCTTGAAATGAGCTTGAACACTCCTAGGGAAACGTGATGGCATGTAACAGGCGCCATCTTGAGGAGAAAGAAGAATATGAAGGATGTCTCTTCTTCCACCTATTCCACAGTTATCTAGAGGAGCGATTCCTAACAGTTGGCCCCTCCCATGGAGTTAAGGGGCCTGGTTTCCAAGGTTGTTTTCAGTGGAATATTCTGATTAATAAAGGAGCATGAACTGAAGAAGCAGGTTCCCAGGTGCGATCTGAAGGTTTGTATCCTTTCCAGTCGACAAGGTATTGTAGATCCCCTCTGAAGTATCGTGAATCACAAATCATTACTACTTCATATTCAGGTCCTGAGTTAGTGTCAGTGGGAGGGAGTGGTCCTTTTTTCCTTCTTTGGAACCGGTCTGTGACATGAGCTTTCAATTGTGATACGTTGAAGACACAGTGACTTCTGGACCAAGATGGGGGGTAATTGAATATGATATGCTACAGCCTTCAAGACTTTGAAAGGTCTAAAATATTTTGGTGACAGTTTAGATGGGATCAGGTTTTTCGTAGGAATTGCGAAGACAACCATACAAGATGGCCAGTTTGTAACCCAGGTCTTTAGTACGTTTCTTTTCGGTATAGGTTTTTGTTCTTACACGCAAGTCTTCCAAAGCTAGAAGGTCTGCAGCATGGCCTACTTGTATCTCCGTTATTGGGGTTTCCACTGAAGTTACCTTTGATGGAAGAAGGAACTGCTGTAGGTATGAAAGATGGATGAAACCCATAGGAACAAAGAAAAGGGCTTTTACCAGTGGCAGTATGAATGGAGTTGTTATGCGAACTCCGCATACGGTATCAATTCACTCCAGTTATCTTGAGCTACCTATATATACATCAGCTAAGGTACTCTTCTAGGGATTGATTTGTCCTTTCAGTCTGACCGTTGGATTGCGGGTATAATCCGGATGTTAAGGCATGTTGTATTACCAATGATTTGCAAAGACAGGTCCAAAAAAGACAATGTGTACTGTGATCCATGGTAAGAAAGGATGGTTTTTGGTAAGCCGTGTAGACAAAGCATTGTGTGCAGGAAACACGTTCCCATTTGTGAAGCCGATGGTATTGCGGTCATATGCAAAAATTGCTCTATCTTTGTCATCGAGTAGATGGTGACTATTATGGTGGGGTTCCAGAGGCAGGGGGGGTTAATTCACTATAAAATTGGTCGATATGTGTTCCCAAGGTTGCGTGGTTAAAGGTGGTTGAACTATCTTACCAAAGGGGATCTGCGAGTTGTCTTCATCTGTAGAAGGGTATGGCATGTAGTGATGTAATCCTTTTTATCTATGAACATCATTGGCCACCAAAAGTGACGTGTTATCAAGTCATGAGTGGTACGTATTCCTCGATGTCCTGCGGTTTTATGGTCATGGCAGAAGTATAGAATTTTCTGTCCTAGTTTGACGGTAGGTATGTAAACATGTTGCCCATGAAAGAGGAATCCATATTCTTGTAGTAGGTGGTGTGTATGTACATCCTGTCACACTGAAGGATCCTTAGTCATGCTTTGACTCCTGGTAAACTGAAGGAAATCAGATACAAAATATAAAAAAAGGAAAGTGGCTTCATAGAACATTCTTTCTGAGGTTTGTTTCTCTCATCCGTCTGTATCAGACCTAGATAAGGCATCTGCTATTTGGTGGTTACTTCCAAGGATGGAAGTGAAATTGATATCAAATGACGAAAAGAAATAAGCCCATCGGGCCTGACAGCTGTTTTGGCATTTTAACTGCTGCAGTACCTAGAGGTTTCAGTGATCTGTGCAGATTGTAATCTGATTTTGTGAACCGAAGAGTAGGCGTATCCTTTCTTGGTAGGCTCTTTTGGTAGCCAAAAGTTTATTTTTCCAACAGTGTAGTTGCATTCGGAGGTGGAGAGTGTCTTTGACATATATCCAATAGGATGTTCCATTCCAGATGTATAAACTTGTTTGTGAACTGCTCCCAAAGCTGTCTTTGATGCGTCAGTCTCCAAAATGAAGGGACGTCTTTGGTCAGTGAGTCTCAAAACAGGAGCTGAAGAGAAGGCTTGTTTGTATCAAAGCTGTCTTAGGCGGAATCTGTCCATAAAAACTTCTGTCCTTTATGTAACATCAATGTTAATGGTTTGATTTTCAGTGAGAAATTGGGAATGAACTTACTATAAAAGTTGCAGAAGCCCAAAAAAACGTTGTCCTTTTACATTTTTAGGAACTTTGCATTTTAACACTGCCTTGACTTTATTTTGGTCCATAGCAGCACCGTCTGCTGATGAAACAAATCCCAAATAGGGTGCAGATGGTTGGTGGAAAGAACAATTTTCCAGTTTGGCGTATAACTGATGTTTGCTTAACCGCTGTCAGACTTCAGTGACGCTCTTCCACTGTTAATGCTCTTCCACTGTTTTTGAATAAACAAGGATGTCCAAATAAACCACTGTTGAGTGGTCAAAAGGTCTGAAATTAGCCAGACCAGAGGGCATTACGCAGTATTCCTAGTAGCTGAATGGGGTACGGAAGGCTGTCTTCCACCAGACACCACTACAAATCCTTACGAGATGGTAAGCTACTCTCAGATCCAGCTTCAAAATGATGGTAGCCCCTCTGACGGCCACTAATATGTCTTTGTTCAACGGCAAAGGATATCGATCCTTAATCGTGATCCTGTTGAGTCTATGATAGTCTATGCATGACCGAAGTTCTTTGCAATCCTTCTTAGGCCTGAAGAACGGAGAGGCACCAGCCGCTGACTAGGATTCTGTTATGAGACCGTGGCATAGATTGGTCAGAGGTTTGCAGGGCTTCTTGCTGAGGTTTATTTTTTTTTTTAACATTTATTTCAGCTTGCAAAACCCAGAGGCATCTAGGCGCTAGTTACAGAAAGTGTAAGTTCACATTTGATTGTTACAGGTAGGTAAAAATGTGAGCACAGCATAGGGCTGTGCGGGTCACAATAGCTAGTTGCAGACAGGTACGATCAGGTGCAGCACAGGGCTGGGTGAGTCAATTAAATAGTTTCAGTCGACTACATTCAGGGTTGCAGGAGGGTTTATACCAGGTTGGGTAGGTCACATTAGGTAGTTGCAGGAGGTAAAGTTCAGTACAGCACAAGGCTAGGTGGGTTGCATTAGGTAGTTGTAGGAGGTAAAGTTCGGTACAGCGCAAGGTTGGATGGGTCGCATTAGGTAGTTGCAGGAGGTATAGTTTGGTACAGCGCAAGGCTGGATGGGTCGCATTAGGTAGTTGCAGGAGATATAGTTTGGTACAGCGCAAGGTTGGGTCTGTCACATTAGGTAGTTGCAGAGGGTAAAAATCAGTACAGCATAAGTCTGGGAGGGGTCGTATTAGGTAGTTACAGTGAAGTGGTATTCAGGCACCGCATGATACTGGGTGGGTCAGGTTGAGTAGTTACGGTCAAGTCTGATCAGGTGCAGCATAGGGCTAGGTAGGTATGTATATAACGTAGCAAGAGAGCATGGACCAGTTAACAAAGTCTTTCATCTTGTTATGGAGGGCTACGTTAGGTTTATAAATGTGGGGGCACAGGGTAGGTGCAAGTCTGTAAGGCAAGGTTTAACCTAATGGTTTGTAGCACACCATCAACAAAAGTGTTCGATGGGCATCAGGGTCAAGACAGAGACATGAATAAAATACATTTTAGAACAAAAGCGCGAGGAGGTGTCAGAAATTCTAACAAACAACGTTATTGCATTAACAGTAGTACAGGCTCAAGGGGCCAGATCATAGTGGTAATGTTCAATGTCATCATAGGGAAAAGGTTCACACGTAGCATACAATTGTAGGCATTATTGGGTGGTTGCGGGTGTCGTTGGGGAATAATGTCAGGTGTTCAGGCGTATCTGCATGAAAGGTGCAGGTCTTACCGATCCGCATCCGGCTTCCCGGCAAGACAAGGAAAGATAGGATCAATGGCCTTAGAACAGGGCCTTGTAACATGGGGGGCGGCTTCGCCTCTTGGCTTGAACCCGACCTTCCATTTGCAGAGGGGCTGGACCAATCATGTTGCCGAGGACTGCCAGGTGCTTCTTTCCATCAGAGCCGGGGCAGGCAAGGTGGTATCGCTTCGGCGGCCATCTTGATATGAATTTAGGTCCAATGTTGCAAATAGTAGTCGGGTGGTAAATGAGGGTGCCAGAGTAGAAGAGGCACATCCTCCATGGACCATGTCACAGGGAAAGACAGAGTATACATGCTACAAAAAAGGACTTGAGTGTTGGGAAGTAAATTGATGGCACAATTTTGTCCTCTATGGGGTGGATAACTCTTTGAATACTTTGTTGGAAAAGATGTCCTTAAAATCATAACAACATACTGGTAAGAGAAGCAGAGAGGAATTGTTTGTGTTATCCTTGTTTTCAGGTTTGTCTTCCAGAGGGGAAAGAAATCCAGTAGCGCCTTGGTGAAGACAAGATGACAAGCAATGTTCTGATCCCTGGAATAGGGTTCCAGCCGTCCAATTTATCTAAGGGTTGTGGAGTCTTAACCATGGAAGTTCTAAAATCAGCAGATAATAAAGCACATTTGTTTGGTGTCGGATGATAGCAACATGGGAAGGTCTTCGGTTTGTTCTTTGATTGGTCCTGAAGTCAAAGGCGTACTATCGACTACTTCCACAGGAACTGGCATGATTTTCTTCATGCATGGAATGTTATGTTGTCTTGCCCACTCGTCATTCCTGAATAGGATTCCTAACTGAATGACACGCTGCGTTGCTGTTAAGAATTCCCCTTTTGGAAAGTGTGAGAACTTGTCAATAAGGACAATACATTGTTCTCTTTGGATGGTGTCAAAGTCAACATTCATGACTTTCAATGGCATGGCAATGTCACTGTGTTGTGGTGCTTCCACAATTGGTTTACTTACTGGTTACTGTGTTGCTTGGCACCATATGGTGAGCTTCACCACTACTTTGTCTTGAACACATCGAAACCAGACTACTTCTCATACTCTTGCTTTCGTTTTAGATGTTACTTAATGGTCAGTTCGAGAGCCTTGTCGTTGGAGCTCCTGGCAACTCTATTCTCTAGTAGAAGACCCTTCACGAATCATGATAGGTTCTGACATAAGCGCCACATGCATGTCATGACGGGTGTCAACCTGAGGTGTATAATATTGTCAAGGAAGGCCGCCAATTGTCTACACTGTATACCTTCCCTCACCAGTTATAATTAATCATTCGAATGGATTGTCCTCCCACGTATTCCTCATCTTTGATATATTTGATATCCAGCTTCAGCTGCTTCGGAAAATAAATCTGGCAGAGGGCGCTGTGCATCGATGCAGTCAACTCAATGTCCCTCGAGGGCCTCCATCTGAAGGATGATGTCACCAAAAACATATATAGCACTTGCAGGGCCCGTTGGCTTCAGTTCAATTTTTCCTCAAATGCTATTGCTTAGAGAAATACAGCACAGTTATTACTTCATACGCGACTATGTCTTCTTAGTCGACACCGACTACCCCGAAGATCGGGTTCAAGAAGTGTTGAGATTGTGACTCAAAAATGTCATTGACTGATCCACACCGTATAGGTCTATGGTGTCTCTGGGTGAAGCATGACCAGAAAGGCCCTGAAGGATCGAAATGGGAAATTGGCAGTAGGTCGTAACCCCCCAAAGATCTACCCCAACCAAAAAACCTTGAACCGACGAGTCGAGAGGTGATTCTCCTCAGAGGAAGAAAGTTAAAATATTGAGGAGTGGCTCCCACCACTCGTCAGTCATCGAGGAAGCCGAAAAAGAGGCACCATAGGTCGCCTTCTTCGACTTCGTCGGACACCTCCGCTGAGAGGGTATCTTGTCTCTCAAAAAAATCAATTTCTGCTGAATGGGAAGGATTTAGAGCAGAAATGCTGAAAATATTTGAGAAACTGAAACCTACGGCCGGTAATGAAAGGACTTGGCCTAAATCCTGGGTGCCCTCGAGCCCGGGACGAAGGCCTGATCCTCATTGGGAGTCGCTCAGGCCTCAGTGTGATGACAAGTCATCGAAGGATCTGTCGCTGAAAACATAAGCACAAGTCGGTCGTCTACACCATCGACGCCCGCTACTCCTTCGACACTAACCAAGCCTTCGACATCGGCGTCACCTTCATTAGAATCGATGCCAGCTGTGCCACCAATGCCAGCTGCGACATACACGGGCTGCGCCATCGACGCCAGCTGTACCGTCGACGCCGAGCGCCCCTTCTTTTTTAAAAAAAAGTTTTTATTTTTGTTCAAAGAGAGTTACAGCGAGACTAAACTGGCCGGCAGTCGGCACAACACATCACTTGAATCCACATTAGGAAGAGCACGCATTACAGTTTACATATTGTCATATTCACATGTCACTAGGAGGGTGATGGCATATCTTCTTCGGGGAGCATGTTGCATAAATATAGTCTGAACAGTGCCCATATGTCCTTAGGGCGACACCTCAGCGTTACTGTTAAAGTAAATTGCTCCTCACACTCATTAATTATTGACAGGTCTTTCAAAAAGTCCAACCTTCTGGGAGGTTCTGTGGATTTCCAGCATTTCAGTATATTCCGTTTCGCTACAACACATACCACATTGAACAGACGTCTAGTAGTTGCTGCAACCTTTCCGATGTCACCGAATAGGTATTTCCATGGGGAAGGTGTGGCTGGTATCGCAGTAATGTCTTCTAGAATTTCTGCCACCTCCCCCCAGAATATGGTATAAGTCTGCGTTTGAGGCGCCACATTTGTGGCAATTTCCTGTGTGGTTGTCTACAAACAGCCAACTTGGCGGGGGTATAGTGTAGTTGGTTTAGAACTTTGAACTGGATTAGGCGTAGCCCCGAGTTCATGGAGACATGTTTGGTCAGTTGGCAGTACATCCTCCAAGTGATTTCAAACAATTCCATTCGCTAGTCCTGTTCCCAGGTTTCTTTAATGTTATGTGGTTTGGAGTGCGTTTTGACTAGGTTGTATAATGCGGACGAAACTTTTCCTGTGTCCGCCTGGTTCCGTCATGGCCGCAATGCATTTGTGTGTGGGTGGTTCTGCTGGGAATGAGGGCCATTTGGCAGTAAAGACGGCTTTCATCCTGTGAAATTGGAATTGTTTGAGATAACCTCCACCCACTGCCCTAAAAGTCTTCCAGTTCACAGAACTTTCCTTCTGGAAAACTGTTCGAAACTGATTCTTTGGATCCCACGCCCCCTGTAGTGCCTTATCAAATGTGGGTGCTATACCCGGAAAGTTCCATAGTGGTATCTCTGGGTCGTATGGGGTTGTGAGGTCGATTCTCCTGTATATCATAAACCATGCTTGTGTGGTAGTGCTCACATGGTCATATTCACATGTGTCTTTTCGTTTGGGGTCGAACATTACTGCTCGTAAGTCTGAGGGAGATGCCGCATATCTTTCCAGGGGGATATGTGCTGCTGTATCCTCCAGGTCAAACCAGTGTCTTGCAAAGTGTACCTGAGATGTTAAGTAAGAGTTCAAAGTCTGGCGCCATGATCCCACCATTTTTGAAAGGTTCCGTCATTTTGGACCATTTTATTCTGGACGTTGTACCAACCGACCCCCCCCTCCCCCCACCATGCAAATGTAGTGGTGAGTTTTGTAAAGAATGTTCTACACGGCCATATCGGTATGTTACAGAAAAGATATAATAGTTTGGGGAGCACCACCATTTTAAGAAGCGATATTCGACTGTAAAGAGACAATGGGAGTTTGTTCCAGAGCTGTAATCTGACAGAGAGGGATTGCAATAGTTTGCCATGGTTATCTGTATATAGTGTACTTTTATCTCTTGATATTATAATCCCCAGATAGCAGATATGTATAGGGGACCATTTAAATCCTTGTGTGTAGGACATGTCTCTAGTGTTAGGAGTGAGCGGAAACAGTTCTGACTTAGATATGTAGATTTTATACCCTGAGTACTCAGAAAATCTCACCAGCTCAGCCATAATCTGTGCCAAGTTTTGCTCTGGGTTTCGGACAGTGTCATCTGCGTATAGGGAGCTAATTTGTGGCGTCCCGGTCATTCTGAGGCCCCTGTGTGCATGGTTTTGTTGCACGTATTCAGCCATAGGCTCTATTGTGAGCGCAAATAGAATATGGGAGAAGGGGCAGCCCTGCCTGGTAACTCTACCCAGTTGGAACAATGATGACATAGTTTGGTCGGATAGTACTCTTGCACCTGGACACGTGTACAGTAACTAGACACAGTTTACAAAATATCGACTCAGCCCGAATCTCTCGAGTACCAAGAATAGATAGTCCCAGGAAACCGAGTCGAAAGCCTTCTCGGCATCTAGGGACGCCACAACCGCATTCGCCTTTGGATTTATTTGTGCCACCACTCCGATGAGTCTTTGCAGGTTAAGGGCCTTGGACCTAATTGGTATGAAGCCGGCTTGGCCGGGATGCACCATTATGGGCATGTAGGGTAGTAGTCTGGTTGCCAGAATTATTGCGAAGATCTTCTCATCTGTATTGATAAGTGGAGGGGGTCTATATGAACCCATGTTTTGTGGGGACAGCCGGGGTTAAAGGAGGACCGGTATTACTGCTTCTCGCATAGTGTCCGGCAGTATGCCCCGTTCCATTGCCTCTTCCCAAACTCAACAAGTCTGGGGCTAACATGTCATGAAATTCTGTGTATATTTTGGCTCCCAAACCGTCAGATCTGGGGGCCCTGCCTGGGGTTAACGTTTTAATCTCCTTCGTTCTTTCCTCAAGCGATATGGGGTGTCTAATAGCATTCGTGTTTCTGGGGTGAGAGTTGGGAGATCGAATGTATGTAGGTACTCTGTTATTTCTTCCCTTGTTTTGGTGTCCTGATTGGAATAGAGTGACTTGTAAAATGCGGCAAACATGTCATTGATTTTCTGTTTGCTGTTTACCATGTTCCCATTAGGAGTCTGAACAGCCGCAATGGGGGGGTGGTGGCAGCTCTCGGCCTTAAGTATCTGGGCTAGGAACTTCCCCGCCTTATTGCTTTCCCCGTATCTATGAGCCCGGGCTGGTGCAGCCATATGCTGAACCTCCCTCTCAGCAAGTTTATTAAATTCTGCCAGTGTCGTATGGATGTATGAAAGGGCTTATTTGCTATGTGTGGTGGTGTACTCAAACTCAAGTAGTTTCAAGTTTGGCTTCCATAGTATCCAACTCTCGCCTAACAGATTTCAGTAGTCCAGTAGTCTTGGCCATGATTGCACCTCGCACCCAGACTTTAAATGTTTCCCATATCATGGCATAGCGGTCTACAGATCCCTCGTTCAATTGAAAGAATTCCTCTATTTCAATGTGTAGTGATTCACACACATGTCGGTCTCTAAGCAAAGTGGGGGGCATTCTCCAGCGTCTGGCCCGCGGCGTAGTGTCGCAGATATTTAGAGTGATTGATATTTGGGAGTGATCCGAGAGTGTACAGGGGTACATCTCGCAGTTCAGGACTATGTTTGTAAGTATTGAGCTAATAAGCCAGTAATCTATTCGGGACTCGGAGTCATGCACTTATGAATAGAAAGTGAAAAGCTTTTCCTGGGGATGTAGTTCTCGCCAAATGTCAAACATGGACATTTGTTGCATTATCTGCTGTATAGCTAATGCAGTCTTGGTTGGGGGTCTATGGGAGATTGTGGACCTGTCAAGGATCGTATTGAAATCTCCCCCACCAAATCACAGCCGTGTCTTCAGCATCAGTTAAGATGTTATGTATGGTGTTATAGAATTCGGGATCCTCTATGTTGGGGCCATATGTATTGACTGGAACCACCCCGTCCCGCCACCTCTCCCCCCAGACCAAAACATATCTCCCTTGCACATCAATTTTGGTATCGTGGAGAGGAAAGCCCAGTTTCGGATGTCTGAGTGAGAACCTAGTAGCTTAGTGGTCCCCACCTTGCGAGAAGGTTGGCGCAAACATGTCCACATACATGTGTCTCTTGCAGTAGAATGATCTGGGGGTTATGTCTGGTGATGTATGCTGCAGTTTTCCTGGCTTTTATCAGGCTATTTAGGCCCTGGATGTTCCATAAGAGGAGATTGTTGTTTATACCACTATCACCCTGTGCCATAGTCTTCCACTGGTACTATTTTGTGTGTTGATCTGTGAATCCTGCTGGCCTTTGCAACTGTGCTGGATGAAACCGGACTCTGATTTTAAACAATTGCCATTTGTGTGCAAAACTTTGTGCCACCCTCTCCTGCACCATCTATCCCAGCCCGATGTGTCCCCCCCCCCCCCATAACATGTGGAACTTTCCTGAGGGTCGCTCGTTGCAGTCGCATGGCCTCAATCAGTAGAGGCCCCTCATCCCAGCTGTCAAAATAGTTATCAGCTGGAGCCGTTGATCTCGACTGGGGGGGCTTTGCAGCCCGTGAAAGGCTATCGCTGTAACTCCGTTTCAGTCAACTAGGCCTAGTCTGTCATCGCCCGGTCGCGATGGCCTATTCTGATCCCTTGCCTGATCTCTGGGAGGCATGGGAATGGACGCCTCTATATATGTTATGGCTTCCACAGGGTTCTCAAAGAAATGCGATATGCCTCCATGTTGGATTCGTAACTTTTCCGGGAAGATGAGGGCATATGGGACATGGCGAAGTCTCAGTAGCTTTTTGGCCTGTTCATAGGATCTCCGGTGTGTTTATACGCTGGTTAAGAAATCCGGATAGATGTGCACTCTGTTTTCCTTGTATTGTAGGGTACCTTTTTCTCTGGAAAGCCTCAGGATCGTGTCCCTGTCTCTGTAGTTGAGAAGCCGAACAATGATCGTACGAGGTGGTGCCCCAGGTTTGGGTGGTGGTGCCAGGATGCGGTGTGCCCTTTCAACAAGAAAGTGGTCAGAGAAGGATTCTGTGCCTAAAAGTGTTTTCAGCAGGCCTTCTATCTGTTGCTCCATCTGGCCCTTACCGAAGGATTCTGAGATGCCGACAATACTGATATTATTCCTTCTAGATCTCGATTCAAGGTCCTCACATTTTTCTTGAGTTTTGCGCAGTTCTCCTTTAGATTGTGTCATGTTCCGGCTATGTTGGGTTATTGCATCTTCGTTTGTGCTTATCCTGTTTTCGGCGTCTGTGATGCGAGAGCTTTCCTAGTCTACTCTAGCCTTGAGAGAGCTAATCGTTGCAACAATATCGTCCAGCTTGACATTCACTGCTAGGAAGCCATTCTGAACCGTAGTCATTAGGCGATCTTCTCTGGCATCGGGCAGTATCTCGGCAGGACTGTCGTCACCCATTGACTTGGTGGCAGGCATCCCATGCGGTTGGGAGCTAGCAAAGGAGTACATTGGGCCGGTTTTCTTCCCACCTGTGTTTTTCTTCTCGTGACGGCCCATGTGTCGCCGGCGTAGATCTAGGATGGGTAACGTTCTCCCGCGACTTGGGTTGGACTGGTCACTTACATTGGCCTGATGTAGTCTGTAGATCTGTTTCCTTGCCTGTATGTTTCGACCTGTTGGGTACCAGTGCAGCAGGTCCTTTAGTCAGTCGGTGTCTTTATTGCCAGGATATTTGGGTGTCCTGTAGCTGGGGCGTGTCCCCCAGGGTTCCTCCTAATAGTGTAAATCAGGCCTCTGTAGCGGGTTGAAGAGGATGTTGTTTTCTTTTGGGGCTAGGCCTTTGTTTAGTGGTGGTCTATATGGTAGGGTAATTTGTTCTGCGATCCTTTAGCCTGCTACAGCTGACAATGTACACACATGGGGCCTAATTACGACCCAGGCGGTAAGTTACCGCCTCGGTCGTACCCTTACCACCATGGTGTAAACTAAGTTTACACCATGGTGGATGGCGGATTTACCGCCCCATTCCAAGGTGAGTGGGGCGGTAAATCCCCATTTCCCATTTTACCCTTCCCCATTCCCATTTTTGCCCCATAGGGCATAATGGGAGTGGGGAAGGCGCTAATTACGCCACCGTAAATTACGGTGGCGTAATTAGCACCATGGTCCCTTAGCGCCATGGATTTTAACGCCTGCAAAAAGCAGGCGTTAATATCACCATGGCGCTAAGGGACCTTGTAATCAGGCGTTAAGGGTCGGAGCCGTTTACGGCGCCGTTAACCCCTTAATGCCTGATTCATAATGAGGCCCATGGTCTTTGAACACCTCATCCGCTGGGGTGTCCTGTAGTGTCGTAACTGTCCCACTGTGAGCGCAGCCCCAGCACTTATCACTGAGTTGTCGGATGACATGTGGTTCTTTAAGGCTAGGCCTATTTATGCTGGGCTGGGGGCATTGGAAGTGTGGCCGTTAGAGGTGTTGCGATCCAGGATTGTTCCAGCTGCCAGCGTGATCCACCTATTTGTTGACTTGGAGTGGGGCTAAGTGTGGGCTCATGCATGTGAAGTTATCGGTCTCTCGCAGTGGTGGGTGTTGCTGGGCCTTCACCTCCGGTCTCCTGCATCCGACATACAGATCTCCACAATGACCACAATTCGCAGGTCTTCACACGGATAGATTGTGTCCTCCCACGTATTATAGGATGGGAGTCCTAGTCAAAGCTTATAGTACTTTTTCCCTCGTGGTGCTGCGCACTTAGCTCTTTAGTGAAAAAGGGCTGTGTATCGCTTCTCGGTTTAGCTCGCCCAGCTTTCCTACTCCCGTCAGCAGGGCTGCACCTTGCTTGTCCCTGCTGCGGATCGCTGCAGCACTCCACCGTGGGTTCTACCGGCGTCGGAGAGTCAGCTGGAGCCAGCAGGGGTCTCCTAAGGCAAGACCCGTTTATTTCAGGCTGAGGGTATTAGGGGTGCAGCAATTGGAGGTATTATGGAATAGGATTGCACTTGTTGTCCGCATGATCCGCCTGTCCGCTGGGTCGGACTGGAATTCAAATATGGGCTAATGTGTATGAGGTTGTAGGCCCCTCATAGTGGCAGGTGTTATTGGGCGGTTACCATCAGATTTCCACGTCAAATGTATATGATTCCAAGTTAAATACAGTTTACAGGCCACCTCACGGGCGGATTGTATCCTCCCACGTATTGTAGAGCTTGGGAGTCTTGGCCAGTGTTTATAATGTTTACCCCCTCGTGGTGTTGAGCATGTACCTCTGAAGCGCAGGCGGGCCATGTCCCGCTTTTCAGTACAGCTGTGGTTTGCCGTGTACTAAGCCTGGTTCTCCTCTGTCCCGTCTGAGGGGCCGTGCGCGGTTAGCTTCTTCCGCTGGTCTCCGCAGTACTACCCCGCGGGCCCGGCCGGCGGCAGATCGTCAGCCGGAGCAAGCACGGGCCCCCCGCATGGGAGATGGTTCGCCTTCCCGGCAGCTGGTCAGGGAGCAGGCAGATATTGCGGGCAAACCCCCACTTGGCTCAGGATTCCAGTGCCAGCACACTTGGGCCGCCTCCGATTATCACCTCGAGCCAGCACTGCAGAGTCGTCACGTAGGAGTCAGCGCTCCTCCCCCTTGTGGCCCAATGTTCTTGCAGCCGCGGTGTGGCGCGAGTTCCTTCCGGAGCTCCGCAGCAGCCTGCTGTTAGTGGGTCCGCCCGTCAGATCTAGATGTGTTGCGAACTCCCCAGCGCCGTCGCGGTTCTCAGCCAAATTTGCACAAAATGTGCCGTGTGTTGATGCACCAGGCGAGAAGGGTGTTTCCTTCAGCTATGGCTCCAAAGAGGATTCATTTAAGTATAGGATGTTCGTGGGATCGGAGCTCTCCAATCAGGCAGCCATCTTGATTGCACACAAGAGATCCCCCCGCCGAGCCCCCCCTTCTAAACCTATGGCACCATTGAAAAAGGTTTTGACGACGACTCGTGCGTCAAATCCACAATTTGTCAAACCATTGATGCTTGATAAAATATTCTTTCCTTGGTAAAGGAACATAAGTTTTAAGTCCCTCACCTCACTATATAAAGAGAATGAACCCTCGGACACAGCGTTGCACCCTCTGGTCTCCCAATATGGCACACCAAATGTGCCTGCAAGTTTCATTTCTGAGGAGTCAAAGTTGAAAGACCTTTATGATAATCTACAGACGACCCGTGGGGTGGACACCTCACCGGAGCTAGATTTTGGAAGGCCAGTGGCTGGGGACCATACCGATGCGTCATATAGGCGCTAATGTCCAAAGTGGTGGAATATATGGGGTGGAGTAGGCCTCTGTTACCATTTGAGCAGGATGATTTGACGGACACCCTGGATAAGGGTCCACAGACAGACTGACCCTATCTTACCTTTCCATAATGCTCTTCAAAAAAGGATGGCAGCAAATTGGGAGACGCCAGAAACCAATCCGGCTGTGAATAACAAATCTGACCAAAAAATAACGCCCTTCCAGTAGTGACCCTGACTGCCTACCTAAACACACCCCACTCCAGAGAGTCTGGTGCTACAGGCAGCTACCGCAACTTCTAAGCAAGCAGCTTACCTTACCATCCCTCCCGATAGGGACAACAAAAGAGTAGATTGATGGGCAAGGAAGATATTTTCTGCAGGGACTGCATTTCCATGGCGGCAGAGCACATTCCCGAGGGGGGGAAGAAAGACGGATTCTTGGCCATAATTAGAGACGGCAAAGAAGCCATATGTGCGAGTCTCTTCAGTCAGGTCTGGATTCTGCCGACAGCATCAGCAGAGCCATGACTACTAGGGCCCTTATATGCACATTTGCGTGGTTGAGGAAGTCGGGTTTTGCACCGATGTGCAATCCAGACTCCTCAACATGCCCTTTGACGGGTCTCACCTTTTTGGCAACAAGGCTGCCGAGAGCCTTGAAGTTGCAAACCTCTAAGGCGGCAGCCAGATCTTTAGGTGCCGCTATTAGGCAGCCTCAGCCTTTTCGCCCTAGTGGACAGCCTTGGAGGGGTAGATCTTTTCACTACTACTCCTCAGTTGGAAGAGCGAGAGGAATGGCTGGTCAAAGAGGCCAAAGAAAGTTCCATTGTGGTGGACGAGGGAGAGGTGCGAAGCCAGCTCAACAGGGGCATCTTTACCATCTGCCACTGCATTAGCCACCTCAAAACCTCTGAGTTCTTGAGTCAGTTCACCAGTGGGGGGGGCAGACTTTCTCAGCATCTAGAAGAATGGCGAGACATTACTTCGGATGCTCGGGCTTTGGAAACCGTAGCCCACGGATACTGCCTCCTTTTCATAGAGAGACCTCGGAGCAATCCACAGGGGAGCCACTCTTTGAGGATTCCAGATCCGCTCCTTGTGCATTAAATGTTAACCCTGCTAGAGAAAGGCGCTATAGAGACGGTGCCTGTAGCGGAGAAGGACAAGGGATGGTATTCTCCATATTTCCTAATACCCAAAAAGGACCGAGGACTGAGACCCATCTTGGACATGAAATACTTGTGCAAGTTCCTCAGAAAGGGCAAGTTGAAGATGGTCACACTTTCTCAGATCCTTCAGGCCTTCCAACTCCAGGATTGGATGGTGTCATTGGCCCTTCAGGATGCTTATTTTCATGTGCCAATCCGTCCCAAGTGCAGAAAATACCTGAGGTTCGCAGTTGGCAGTTCTCATTATCAATTTCGAGTTCTGCCATTTCCGGCTAACCTGTGCCCCAACGGATTTCACCAAATTGATGGCGGTGGTGGCAACGAGTCTCGGGAGAGTGTGGATTCACGTCTATGCCTACCTGGACGATTGGTTGATCAAGGCGCAGTCTCCTGAACAAGTCTGGGATCATCTCAGTCACCTACCACTCTCTTCAGATTGGGCTTCTCTCTCAATTACAAGAAGTCCCATATGACTCCTTCTCAAAAGCTCCAGTTCATCGGAGCTGTACTGAATACATCTTTAGGAAAGCGCTTGCTACCCAAGTTGAGGGCTCAAGACATACTATATATGGTCTCCAAATTTCAAAGTGCCCAGCGTAACCCGGCCATCTATTTATTTTATTTATTTGTATTTATTTGCGCGTTTCCTTCAGTCCCTGTCATTCCTCACGCGATCAGGAGTTTGAGAAAGTTTGGGAAACGCATGATCCTTGTTGCCTTGTTGCCCCGGATTGGGCCCAGGAGGACGTGGTACCCGGACCTTCTGGACATATCCACCTGCCCTCCAATACGTCTTCCACTAAGAGAGGACCTTCTCTCTCGCAAGAGGAGGGTCGGGTTCTCCATCCGGAGGTCCAAACACTCAGTCTTCACGCTTGGTTTCTAAAAGGCTGAGATGCAGGTTTGGGACCTCCCGGATGATGTAATGGAGATTTTGCTTTCGGCCAGAAGGCTAGCAGCAAAGTCTTTGTACCGTTGCCGTTGGAACAAATTCTGCAACTGGTGCAGAGACAAGAATGTAGACCTTTTTCTGTGTAAAACTCCTGAGGTGTTATCCTTTCTAATATCCTTAGCCAATATGGGTCTCCAGGTTGGAACTGTTAAGGGCTATTTAGCGGTGCTGTCAATCTTTAAGCGCTCGTCTGAAGAATGTTCATATTTCAAGATTCCACTGGTGACACAATTTCTAAAGGGACTCGCCAATGTGTTTCACCCATCTCCTTTCCAGGTTCCAATTTCGGACCTTAATCTGATACTAACATTTCTAATGTGTGCACCCTTTGAACCTTTACACATGTCCATTAAGGTTGTTCACTTTTAAAACCATTCTGTTGGTAGCTCTAACTTCAGCCCATAGAGTGAGTGAATTACAGGCACTTTCATCCAAGCCACCCTTTACTATCTTCCATAAGGATTGGGTTGTTCTGAGGGTTAAGCCTTCCTTCTTACCCTAAATCATTTCTGATTTTCACATAGGGCAGAACATTGTTTTACCTTCTTTCTATCCCCCACCTCATTATGGTAAGGAGGGGGAGAGATTGCATAGGTTGGACCCTCGCAGAGCTCTGAGCTTTTGTATACCTATGCTATCAAAACTTTGCTTTGATTATCAGCTTTTCGCTGGCTATACAGGCCACAAACTGGGTCAGGCTGTTCCGAAACAGACATTATCCAGGTGGATCATTCTGGCAGTTTTGGAATACTACAGACTGGCAGACAATGATCCTCCTGAAGTATTAAGGGCTACCTCTACAGCCCTGCAAAGGGGTGTTCCGATAAAGTATTTGAGGCAGCAACGTGGTCTACTATTCACATGTTGACAAAACATTACTGCCTGGAGTCTTCCCTCGGTCAGGATGGGAGCTTTGGAAAAGCAGTCTTGCATTCGGTTCATAAAAGCCATAAAAAACTAAATTCTTACTCCCTCCACCTAATCTTACACTACTTTGGTAGTCTATCAAAGATGAGGAATACTTGGGAGGACACAATCCATTCAAAGAACAAGTTACTTACCCCGGTAACGTTCTTTCGACTGGATGTTCCTCCCATTTATTCCTTGTCGCCCTCCCAACCTACCCCACAGTAGAGTTTCCCATGCTATTACAGCTTCTGCTCCTTCATAATTGAGTATGGTAATTCCTGTGGTTATGCAGGTATTTCTACTGTAAGAAAAACAGATGCCAACGTGCGCTGCGTGTGCTATGTATGCCTTCGATGACCTCATCCTCGAGACGGAAGCCCTCGAGGGACATTGAGTCGACTGCATCGACGCACAGCGACTTCGCCCAAAAATAAATTCCAAAACAGCTGAAGCGGGATATCGAATTTATCAAAGATGAGCAATATGTGGGAGGAACATGCAGTGGAAAGAACGTTACCAGGGTAATTAACTTGGTCTTCTGTTCAGTAGTCTCTGCTAGCGCCATAGAAATGTGTACTGCTGCGGTGTAGATGGCCTGGTCATTTGTTTCTGTCATATAGTCTTTGGACTTATCTTGGTGAATCACTCAAGGTGGCGGAATGAAGTCTGTTGGGGTATCGCAACCCAGGTAGTAGCACAGTGTACTGTCATTGCAGCTGCAGGAACCTGGATTCTCCTATGCCAGGCAGCCGAGATCCCGATCCCTTTAGGATCAGTAGCAGCGGCTTGTGACCACTAGAATTGGGCGAAAATGTACAGATGGATGTGCCTGCACCTCTATACCACTGCTAATGCTTCTCTCTCGATATGTGTCATTCGAGGGGATTGGGTCCTCCGACGTATTCCATATCTATGACATGTAATCACCACAGCTGTGCTGCTTCGTAAACTTTTTTTGGTGTCTGCGTCGATGCGCCGTCGTCGAGGACCTCCTCCGACGTCATCCGATGTGATAAGTAGGACGCACGACGCCCGTAGCCTCAGTTCCGTTTTTTCCGCGAACGTGTTGCTTCGTGAATCTCAGTTAACGCCTCGACTCTTTGGAGTTCTGTTCTTCTCGGTTCTTCGAACCTGTTCGTTTTTGTGAAAATCCTTCGTGTGAAGATGTCTTCTACTTCGACCCCGCGTCCGGGCTTCAAGAAGTGGGGGGAGTGTGGGTCCAAGATGTCGGTGACGGACTCGCACAACGCCTGCCTCTGGTGCCTCGGGGAGGTCCACGACATGGATGACTGTATCGACTGCCAGTCGCTCACGTCCAAAGCCTTACGTGAACGTAAGAAGTTATTGTCGGTAGGTCGGGTGTCCAAGCCCCGGAAGTCGAAGTCTACGGGGCTTTCGGCAGATGATTCGAGAGGAGACTCTCCGCATCATCGTCGGAAGTCTCGTGGGTCTCCTTCTAGGAGTCGGTCTCGCCACTCCTCAGGCTCTTCGAGGCATTCTCGGAAGCGCCGACACCGGTCGTCTTCCAGGTCCTCTTCAGAGGACTCTGCCCGGCACGTTGCTTACCCCATCAGCCGTGCGACGCCGGAGGAATGGGCTTCCTTCGGGAAGAAAATGCTGGCGATTCTTGAGTCGCAGGGTACTAAGCCGTCCGCGCCCCCGAGTGGGGTCGGTCGTGAGAGGTCGAGAGACACCGCTTGCAAGAGTGGTCGTCACGAGTCACGGGAGAGGTCCCGTTCGGACAAAGGAACTCGTTCTCGACGTACCCGTTCCAGGTCCCGGTCCTCGACGCGTTCGAGACCGTGTGCACCTGTGATGTCTTCGAAGAAGACATCGACGTCTGAGGCGTCGAGGGCGGCGACAGGCTTTCTCGAGGCTCCGGCTCCGAGGAAGTCGTTGAAGCCATTGACGCTCAGGTCGTCGAAGGACACGCTCGGAGCTCTGGCTTCGAGGACTGTCGACGCCGCTGATGCTGGCGGTGCTGCATCTGACGTTGACGCCGATTTACTCGACGCCGATCCTCTTGGCGCCGATGCCGGTTCTCTCGACGCCGGCGCCGATTCACTCGACGCCTTTCGAGGCCGGGGTGTCGTAGGTACCCCGTGGCACGGGGGAACCCCCTAGGAAGGCTCTGGTTAAGAGCAAGCACTCTCGGGTGCCTTCTTTTCGCCACCTGGATTATATTTCAGAGGCGGATGAGGATTCTGATGGCCTGGTTCCTAGTCAGGTTCCAGATGAAATTGTCTCCGGCCATAGTCAGTTTGACGATTTGAGGCAGTCACTGCATGATGCCAGTGGACCGGACACCTCTCCGGAGGTCGAGTTTTGTAGGCCTGAGCCTGGCTCTCATGCCGATTCCTCGTACCGACGCCTTATGGCTAGCGTTTCTGAGTACTTCGGATGGTCTGCTCCCCCAGGGGAGTTTGTGCAGGATGATCTCACGGACATCCTTGATGTTGGTCCCCCAACTGACCCGGTACTGCCATTCCATATGGCTTTACAGAGAAGGGTGGCGGCGGCTTGGACTGCTCCGGAGAGTCTCCCGGCGGTGGGCAGGTGCTTGTCGCGGAAATACCGTCCAGCCAGTAGCGACCCCTGCTACTTGACCAGGCACCCCACTCCGGAGAATTTGGTGGTGCAGGCGGCCACGGCCCCGGCAAAGCAGGCGTCGTACCCTACCATCCCTACTGATAGGGACGACAAACGTTTTGATGGCTGGGCGAAGAAAGTGTTTTCTTCTCGTGGTATGGCGCTTCAGGCGGCCAACTCCATTTGTGCCTTGTCTAGTTTCACACACACTCTGTGGAACTGTGTTGCGTTAGCGGCTGAACATATTCCCGAAGGGGACGAAGGGGATGGTTTCCTTGCTATGGTTCAGGATGGTAAGGATGCCATGTGTGAGTCTGTTCAGTCGGGTTTGGACTTGGCTGAATGCATCAGCAGGTCCATGGCGGCGAGCACCGTGATACGCAGGTTTGCGTGGTTGCGGAAGTCGGGGTTTGCTCCTGATGTACAGTCCCGGCTCCTCATCGTCAAAGGGCATGTTGAACACCTTTTTTGGCAGCAAGGCTGACGAGAGCCTTGAGAGGTTGCAGACCTCAAAAGCTGCAGCAAAGTCGTTGGGCGCTGCAGTTCGCCAACCTCCGCCTTTTCATCCTAGGGGACAGCAATGGAGGGGTGGTTCCTTTCGCTATTACTCGTCCTTCAGTAAAACGAGAGGAGCTGGCAGTCAAAGAGGCCAACGCAGGGGTACCAGAGGTGGACGACAGGGTACCCGTGGGGCCAAGGCCGCTCGGGCAGTTGCCTCTTTGCCCTCCGGTAACGTCGCAGCCGCTACCACTCAGTCATGAGGCCATGCCCCATGGTTCGCCGGTTGGGGGAAGGCTGGCGCAGCATCGTGTAGAGTGGCGTGCCATTATTTCAGATGTGTGGGTTCTGGAGATCATAACCCACGGCTACTGTCTTTCCTTTCGGCACAGGTCTCGCGACAATCCACCGGGGAACCTCTCTTTGCAGAGTCCGGATCCGCTCCTTGCGCAGGAAATTCAAGCCCTGCTGGAGAAAGGCGCCATAGAACTGGTGCCTGTAGCGGAGAGGAACAAGGGATGGTATTCCCCTTATTTTTTGATTTCGAAGAAAGACGGGGGATTGAGACCCATCATGGACTTGCGCGGTTTGAACAAACTCCTCAGGAAGGACAAGTTCAAGATGGTTACTCTCTCTCAAGTCCTCCAGGCCCTTCAGCTTCAGGACTGGTTGGTGTCTCTCGACCTCAAGGATGCTTACTTCCATGTGCCGATCCATCCCAAGCACAAGAAGTACCTGAGGTTCACGGTTGGCGACTCGCACTTTCAGTTTCAGGTCCTGCCGTTCGGATTGACCTCCGCCCCGAGGGTTTTCACAAAGCTCATGGTGGTGGTGGCAGCACATCTCAGGCAAGGGGGGATTCACATCTACCCCTACCTGGACGATTGGTTGATCAGGGGGAGCTCTCCCGAGCAAGTCCTGGATCATCTGTCCGTCACCTGCCACTCCCTTCACAGGCTGGGCTTCTCCCTCAATTTAAAGAATTCCCATTTGACGCCAACACAGCGGCTCCAGTACATCGGAGCAGTGCTCAACACTTCCCTGGGGCAGTGTTTTCCTCCCCAGGTGAGGGCTCTTCACATTCAGCAGATGGTGCACAAGTATCAGCATGCCCAGCCGCTCCCAGCGTTCGAGTTCTTGAGGTTGCTCGGCCTCATGGCATCCTGCATTCTTCTGGTGCCAGAGGCTCGCCTGCGGATGAGATCTTTGCAGTGGGCACTTAAGATGCAATGGTCGCAGTCCTCCGGCAGGATGTCGGACCCGGTTCAGGTGCCGCCCTCGGTCGCCCGGGACCTTCTGTGGTGGGCCGTCGAAGGCAACTTGATGAAGGGGGCTCCATTTTGGCTTCCCTGGCCGGAGGTGACGATCATGACGGATGCATCCCTCACGGGATGGGGAGCTCATGCCAACGGGCTGACAGTCAGCGGTCGTTGGTCTCCGTCAGAGTCCAGACTCCATATCAATCTGTTGGAGCTGAGGGCCGTCAGGCTAGCCCTGAAGGCTTTTCTGCCAACTGTGCGAGGAAAGAATGTCCTGATCCTGACGGACAACACAGTGGCCATGCACTACCTCAACAAAAAGGGGGGGGCAGGGTCACTTCCTCTGTGCAGGGAGGCGATGCAGCTCGAGTTCTGGGCCATCCAGCAGGAAGTTTCGATCTCGGCAGTTCATCTGGCCGGAGACGAAAACGTGACGGCTGATGCTCTGAGCAGGCAGAGCACGATCTCTCACGAGTGGGAGTTGGCTCAGGAGATTCTCCTAGAGATCTTCGCCCTTTGGGGGACCCCTCAAGTGGATCTCTTCGCCTCCAGTGTCAACTGGAAGTGTGAAAGGTTTTGCTCGCTGGAATTTCCTCCAAAAGGAGCCTTAGGAGACGCGTTCGTGGTGGAGTGGTCATTCCCGCTACTGTACGCGTTTCCTCCAGTCCCTGTCATCCCGCAAGTGCTGCGGAGGTTGCGGAAGTTCGGTTCCCGGATGATCCTCATTGCTCCGGCGTGGGCTCAGAGGACGTGGTACCCGGACCTTCTCGACTTGTCCATCTGCCCTCCACGTCGTCTTCCCTACCGAGACGATCTGCTCTCACGGGAGGGGGGGGGGGGGTCATGTTCTCCAGCCAGAGGTCAGATCCCTCAACCTTCACGCTTGGCTTCTGAAAGGTTGAGGTATCAGGATTGGGACCTCCCTGAAGACGTGATGGAGGTGTTGCTCTCGGCCCGAAGGCCAGCAACAAAGTCTCTGTACCGTTGCCGTTGGCGTAAGTTCTGCGACTGGTGCAGAGTTCAGAATGTGGATCCTTTTGCATGTGACATCCCCATGGTTCTGTCCTTTTTACTTTCTTTGGCCCACAGGGGCTTGCAAGTGGGTACCATTAAAGGTTACCTGGCGGCGCTGTCCATCTTTAAGCGCTCGTCTGAAGAGTGTTCTTACTTTAAAATCCCTTTAATTTCACAGTTTCTGAAAGGGCTCACTAATGTGTTCCCTCCGTCACCTTTCCTGGTGCCCGGTTGGGATTTAAACCTTGTTCTTAAGTTTCTTATGGGTGCTCAGTTTGAGCCTTTACATTCTTGCCCTTTGAGGCTGTTAACTCTGAAAACTGTGTTTTTAGTTGCGGTTACTTCCGCTCGCAGAGTGAGTGAGTTACAGGCACTTTCAGTTAAGCCACCCTTCACTGTATTTCACAAGGACAGGGTTGTCCTTAGAGTTCGTCCTTCTTTTCTTCCGAAGGTAGTGACGGAATTTCATTTGGCACAGAAGGTTGTTCTTCCGGCATTCTATCCTCCTCCGCATCCTGGTAAGGAAGAGGAGAGGCTCCATAAGCTTGATCCTAGGAGAGCTTTAAGCTTTTATGTTTCACGCATGTCCCGGGTCAGAGTGGACGATCAACTCTTTATTGGTTACGCTGGAAAGCGTTTGGGGCAAGCTGTGATGAAACAGACTTTGTCCCGCTGGATTATTTTGGCCACCTCGGAGTGTTACCGCTTGGCGGGTAAGGACCCACCGGCTGGCTTGCGGGCCCATTCTACCAGGGGTATGGCTGCATCTACTGCCCTGCAAAGGGGTGTTCCTATTCGCAACATCTGTGATGCAGCCACCTGGGCTTCAGTACATACATTTGTACGTCACTATTCCCTCGATTCCATCCAAGGACAGGATCTGGCCTTTGGCAAGGTGGTCCTTTGCTCTGCTATTTGATTGGCAATTCTAAATTTTGATTCTAAATTCTTTCCCTCCTCCTTGCTCTGGTACTGCTTTGGGAGTCTATCATAGATATGGAATACGTCGGAGGACCCAATCCCCTCGAAGAACAAGTTACTTTCTTACCCGGTAACGTTCGTTCGATGGGATGGTCCGACGACGTATTCCATATCGCTCCCTCCCTGCCTTCCCCGCTGCAGAATTTCTTTTGCGATTGCAGCTTACGTTCCGCAAGGCTTTGTGTCTGACTGGCAGTTGACTAATGTCACACGTTCTGGGGGAAAAAACTACAACTGAGGCTACGGGCGTCATGCGTCCTACTTATCACATCGGATGACATCGGACGTCAGAGGAGGTCCTCGACGACGGCGCATCGACGTCATCGACGCAGGACGCAGACACCGAAAAAAGTTTACGAAGCAGCACTGCTATGGTGATTACATGTCATAGATATGGAATATGTCGTCAGACCATCCTATCGAAAGAACGTTACCAGGTAAGAAAGTAACTTGTTCTTCTGTAGAAGGATAGCATGTAATCCAACCAGGCCTGTATCCACCACAATCATGGATGCCTTCTCTGTGTCAAATGTTAAGATGGAGTCGGGCATTAAGCATACTTGGTGGTTTGGAATGTGGTATCCTCCATGGGACACCGCTGACACAACTCATGCTGTCAGTTGTAGCCATGTCCCGGATGAATTACCCAGAAAAGTTCACCATGCCAATGAAACTTTGCGCACCGCATTGTGACATTTGTACCAGGGCATCTTTTATGTTCTTTGTTTTTTGCTGTTCTGGGCACAGTCCTCCCACTTTGAACATGGAATCGAAGAACTCGATTCAGGGCTAAAGAAATTCACACTTGTGTATGGAGCTTGGGTACAAGGAGAGCAGGAGTTGCAGGCATGTCCTTCGCTCACCTTGATCGACATTATGCAAATTTGGGGGTGTTCCCTGCTTCCATAAAACGGGGGAGAAACCATGTTTAAAAAAAAAAAGACCCTGTGGGCCGGTTCCCATGCACGTAAGTGAAGGGAACCAACGTCGCTGAGGAATGGAGGAGGCACAGCACACAGCGAAGTTTGCCACCTAAAGTAGGGCAATGGGGGGTGTGGGTTAACAGAAATGTCCATGCGAGACAAAATTGAAAGTCATTTTTGTTTAATTGTCATTTTCGTTTTTTTTCTCCCTCTGACATTTTAGATTTGATCAAATCATGGACAGTCGGGTACAACGGGATCTGCTGGTATCCAGTATTGAGGTCTATCTTTTAAAAAAAAAATGTGTTTGAGTTTTAACAAACAATTCATAAAGAGTTTAACATTTTCTCTACACATCTGCCCCCCTCCCCAGTGCCCTCCTTCACCCGTTCCAACTCTGATGTATCAAAATAACCTGTGTGCATTTCCTCTGGTGGGTGGTAGGGGGGAGGGCTTATCTGTACCTCTGCCCCTTTCAGATCTTAATCTTATACTCTGCCACCTCTGCGCCCCATACCAGCATCCGCCAATACATTCCTTTGTAGGGGGAGATTGTCTGGAGATGTTTGGAGGTCGTTGAGGAGGATGCCCCATTGTAGTTCCATGGCATCTCATTCCTTCTCCCTTCTTTGCTCATGTATTATTGCCTTTGAGGAAGTGGCCACTTTTCAATAAGTCTTGGGTCCAGTGGCTCAGCAGAGAGCCTTTAGTTTTGTTTGTGTGCTTCCAGTCTTTATTTTTACCTCTTGGGCGCATTCCCAACAGACCTACTTGAGGTGTGCATTCCGATTGCCTCCCCAATAGGCTATTGATTCTGCTAATCAGTGCCTGCCAATAGGGTTCTATTGTTGGGCATACCCAAACCATGTGCTAGAAGTCTGCATACTCCCCTTTGCATCTTGGGTAATTGTGCGGGGCGTGTGTGTTCATCATGTCTAACTTCTGTGGTGTTATGTAGACTCGGTGTATGATGTTCAATTGAATCAGTTTAAAGCGTGTATTTCGTGACAACTTGGTGATTTTGGAGCATGTTTTCCCTCCAGTAGCATTTCCAAATCTCATTGCCACTTTTCGTTGACTTTCAGGGGGCTTGGGGGTAGCATCACACTATCCTGTAACACTGCATATAACTTTGTGACTGCGTACCGTTCTGTTCCCATGGTTAGGAGGGTGTGTGGGACTGGGGTGGTCTGGGGCCCACCTTGTTGGCTAGAATGCACGAAGTTCAGAAATGGCTCTTCTGGCTTTTGGAATTTTTGTGCCCAGTCCGAGAAGGGCATCAAGAGTCCCCTCTTAAACAAGTCCCCCATCGTATTAAGCTTCGTCCACACACATCTATTTGTACCTAGATCTCTCAAGATTCTCGTTTTTCGGGATACACTTTCAGTGGAATGTCGGGACGATATCCCTCCTCCAATTTCAGTTTAGTACATGCTCGCCTCCATACCTTCTGGACCACTCTCGTCATGAAGGTTGCTTGGGGTCTTCCAACCCTGTGTAATGTTGCAGTGGCTTGCCTAGTAAAATTATTTCGATGGGATTGTGTTCTCCGACGTATTCCTTATCTTGATAGATCATCTCCAGCTTGCTGGCCTCGGAATTTTTTTTTCAGTAGAGGTTGCTGCGCGTCGGCGTCCCTCGAGCCGATGTCCCTCGACAGCCTCTGTATCGGCACGGATGTCATCATGCGTATAAATAGACTCGCGCAGGGTCCGTTGCTCAGTTCGCTTTCCCGTTCTTCGTGGGCCTCGTTAGTCAGATATATTCTTCATTATTCCTCGAATACCAACACTTACTCGATGGCTTCCTCATCCGAACCGACGACTCCACGGTCCGGCTTCAAAAAATATCGAGACTGTGGAACGAAAATGTCGTTGACAGATCCTCACAGGATCTGTTTGTGGTGCATGGGATCGGAGCACCAATGTTCGGAGTGCGAGGACTGCATGTCTATGACGGCGAAAGCCTTGAAGGAGCGTAAGGGAAAGCTTGAGAGAGGTAAGACAGTTAAAACTCCTTCGAAAGTTTCCTCTGCAGAGTCGAGACATTCGTCTCCTCGCCGACACAGGAAACATTCTCGTTCTAGGTCTCGAAGCAGTTCCCACCACTCTTCGAGATCCAAGCATTCCAGTAGGAGACGTCGAAGATCCCCTTCCTCGTCTTCTTCTGTTTCCCCGGAAAAAGTCACCTGCCCCACAAAACATAGCTCTCAGGCTGAGTGGGAGGAATTCCATAAAAGGATGCTTAGCGTCTTCGAGAAAGCGGCCTTGACGCCCTTGAAGACAGCTGAGAGTGATACCCTGGGTGAAAGACCTGAAAAATCAAAACGCTGAGTCGTTGAACCCGGCGAAAAACTACTCGAAGGGCTCATCGACTCATAGGTCGATCGAATCGATGGCGTCTTTGACGGCGTCTTCGACGCCGATAAAGAACAAACCCACGGCCGTCACTACCTCACAGCCAGTGGTCATACCCAGGGCCTCTAACACGACCTCGAGAATGTCATCGACAACCTCGAGTAGGATTCCGATCCTCTCGAGGCCTCTTCCGATCTTCTCAACACCTTTTTCGGTGTCTTCGAAGCTTTTAACGTCCGCGTCAACAATGTCGACGTTTGCTCAACCAATTACGACAAATTTGGCCCCTTCTGCTCTGGAAATGGGATTTAAGCCATTTCCAAGATCTGATTATTTCAGACCTTTGTCTTCAATTTATGAAGATGGGGAGGATTTGGATCAAGAAAGACCCTTTGGGTTGCAGAGAACCACAACACCTGAACCAGAGGAATTTACCTCTGAGGAAAATAGGTTGAAGGACCTTCGAGAATCCTTACATGAGGCAAGTGGGTTAGATACTTCCCCAGAAGTAGAATTTGCCAAGCCAGACCCAGGGGAACGTGCCGAGACCCCTTACAGAATTTTATTGGCAAGGATTATAGAATTCATGGGTTTGTCTACACCTTCACCTGCTTTTCAACAGGATGACCTTACAGACATTTTAGTTAAAGGCCCACAGGAGGATCCTGTGGTTCCATTTCACGCTGCATTACAAAGACAAATATTGGCTAACTGGGAAACTCCTGAGGTTATCCCGGCGGTTAACAAGAAATTATCAGCCAAATATAGGGTATCTGCTACTGACCCTGAATTTTTGTCTAAACATCCAACTCCAGAGAGCCTGGTTGTTCAAGCAGCAAATGCATCAGGCAGTAGATCGGCATACCCTACTGTTCTACAGGACAGGGATGACAAAAGATACGACTCTATGGCTAAGAAAATCTTTTCTGCATGTGGCATGGCGTTGAAATCTATTAATGCTACTTGTACACTCTCAAGGTTCAGCCATACACTTTGAGCGTGTGCTTCATCAGCGGCTGACTGCCTCCCAGAGGGAGAAGAAAGGGAAGCGTTTCTAAACATCATTAAGGATGGTAAAGATGCAATGTGCGAATACCTTCAAACTGGCATTGATTCTGCTGACAGTATCAGTAGGGCTATGGCGGCAAGTACTACAACCCGCAGATTTGGGGGAGCTCATGCCAACGGGCTGACAGTCAGCGGTCGTTGGTCTCCGTCAGAGTCCAGACTCCATATCAATCTGTTGGAGCTGAGGGCCGTCAGGCTAGCCCTGAAGGCTTTTCTGCCAACTGTGCGAGGAAAGAATGTCCTGATCCTGACGGACAACACAGTGGCCATGCACTACCTCAACAAAAAGGGGGGGGCAGGGTCACTTCCTCTGTGCAGGGAGGCGATGCAGCTCGAGTTCTGGGCCATCCAGCAGGAAGTTTCGATCTCGGCAGTTCATCTGGCCGGAGACGAAAACGTGACGGCTGATGCTCTGAGCAGGCAGAGCACGATCTCTCACGAGTGGGAGTTGGCTCAGGAGATTCTCCTAGAGATCTTCGCCCTTTGGGGGACCCCTCAAGTGGATCTCTTCGCCTCCAGTGTCAACTGGAAGTGTGAAAGGTTTTGCTCGCTGGAATTTCCTCCAAAAGGAGCCTTAGGAGACGCGTTCGTGGTGGAGTGGTCATTCCCGCTACTGTACGCGTTTCCTCCAGTCCCTGTCATCCCGCAAGTGCTGCGGAGGTTGCGGAAGTTCGGTTCCCGGATGATCCTCATTGCTCCGGCGTGGGCTCAGAGGACGTGGTACCCGGACCTTCTCGACTTGTCCATCTGCCCTCCACGTCGTCTTCCCTACCGAGACGATCTGCTCTCACGGGAGGGGGGGGGGGGGTCATGTTCTCCAGCCAGAGGTCAGATCCCTCAACCTTCACGCTTGGCTTCTGAAAGGTTGAGGTATCAGGATTGGGACCTCCCTGAAGACGTGATGGAGGTGTTGCTCTCGGCCCGAAGGCCAGCAACAAAGTCTCTGTACCGTTGCCGTTGGCGTAAGTTCTGCGACTGGTGCAGAGTTCAGAATGTGGATCCTTTTGCATGTGACATCCCCATGGTTCTGTCCTTTTTACTTTCTTTGGCCCACAGGGGCTTGCAAGTGGGTACCATTAAAGGTTACCTGGCGGCGCTGTCCATCTTTAAGCGCTCGTCTGAAGAGTGTTCTTACTTTAAAATCCCTTTAATTTCACAGTTTCTGAAAGGGCTCACTAATGTGTTCCCTCCGTCACCTTTCCTGGTGCCCGGTTGGGATTTAAACCTTGTTCTTAAGTTTCTTATGGGTGCTCAGTTTGAGCCTTTACATTCTTGCCCTTTGAGGCTGTTAACTCTGAAAACTGTGTTTTTAGTTGCGGTTACTTCCGCTCGCAGAGTGAGTGAGTTACAGGCACTTTCAGTTAAGCCACCCTTCACTGTATTTCACAAGGACAGGGTTGTCCTTAGAGTTCGTCCTTCTTTTCTTCCGAAGGTAGTGACGGAATTTCATTTGGCACAGAAGGTTGTTCTTCCGGCATTCTATCCTCCTCCGCATCCTGGTAAGGAAGAGGAGAGGCTCCATAAGCTTGATCCTAGGAGAGCTTTAAGCTTTTATGTTTCACGCATGTCCCGGGTCAGAGTGGACGATCAACTCTTTATTGGTTACGCTGGAAAGCGTTTGGGGCAAGCTGTGATGAAACAGACTTTGTCCCGCTGGATTATTTTGGCCACCTCGGAGTGTTACCGCTTGGCGGGTAAGGACCCACCGGCTGGCTTGCGGGCCCATTCTACCAGGGGTATGGCTGCATCTACTGCCCTGCAAAGGGGTGTTCCTATTCGCAACATCTGTGATGCAGCCACCTGGGCTTCAGTACATACATTTGTACGTCACTATTCCCTCGATTCCATCCAAGGACAGGATCTGGCCTTTGGCAAGGTGGTCCTTTGCTCTGCTATTTGATTGGCAATTCTAAATTTTGATTCTAAATTCTTTCCCTCCTCCTTGCTCTGGTACTGCTTTGGGAGTCTATCATAGATATGGAATACGTCGGAGGACCCAATCCCCTCGAAGAACAAGTTACTTTCTTACCCGGTAACGTTCGTTCGATGGGATGGTCCGACGACGTATTCCATATCGCTCCCTCCCTGCCTTCCCCGCTGCAGAATTTCTTTTGCGATTGCAGCTTACGTTCCGCAAGGCTTTGTGTCTGACTGGCAGTTGACTAATGTCACACGTTCTGGGGGAAAAAACTACAACTGAGGCTACGGGCGTCATGCGTCCTACTTATCACATCGGATGACATCGGACGTCAGAGGAGGTCCTCGACGACGGCGCATCGACGTCATCGACGCAGGACGCAGACACCGAAAAAAGTTTACGAAGCAGCACTGCTATGGTGATTACATGTCATAGATATGGAATATGTCGTCAGACCATCCTATCGAAAGAACGTTACCAGGTAAGAAAGTAACTTGTTCTTCTGTAGAAGGATAGCATGTAATCCAACCAGGCCTGTATCCACCACAATCATGGATGCCTTCTCTGTGTCAAATGTTAAGATGGAGTCGGGCATTAAGCATACTTGGTGGTTTGGAATGTGGTATCCTCCATGGGACACCGCTGACACAACTCATGCTGTCAGTTGTAGCCATGTCCCGGATGAATTACCCAGAAAAGTTCACCATGCCAATGAAACTTTGCGCACCGCATTGTGACATTTGTACCAGGGCATCTTTTATGTTCTTTGTTTTTTGCTGTTCTGGGCACAGTCCTCCCACTTTGAACATGGAATCGAAGAACTCGATTCAGGGCTAAAGAAATTCACACTTGTGTATGGAGCTTGGGTACAAGGAGAGCAGGAGTTGCAGGCATGTCCTTCGCTCACCTTGATCGACATTATGCAAATTTGGGGGTGTTCCCTGCTTCCATAAAACGGGGGAGAAACCATGTTTAAAAAAAAAAAGACCCTGTGGGCCGGTTCCCATGCACGTAAGTGAAGGGAACCAACGTCGCTGAGGAATGGAGGAGGCACAGCACACAGCGAAGTTTGCCACCTAAAGTAGGGCAATGGGGGGTGTGGGTTAACAGAAATGTCCATGCGAGACAAAATTGAAAGTCATTTTTGTTTAATTGTCATTTTCGTTTTTTTTCTCCCTCTGACATTTTAGATTTGATCAAATCATGGACAGTCGGGTACAACGGGATCTGCTGGTATCCAGTATTGAGGTCTATCTTTTAAAAAAAAAATGTGTTTGAGTTTTAACAAACAATTCATAAAGAGTTTAACATTTTCTCTACACATCTGCCCCCCTCCCCAGTGCCCTCCTTCACCCGTTCCAACTCTGATGTATCAAAATAACCTGTGTGCATTTCCTCTGGTGGGTGGTAGGGGGGAGGGCTTATCTGTACCTCTGCCCCTTTCAGATCTTAATCTTATACTCTGCCACCTCTGCGCCCCATACCAGCATCCGCCAATACATTCCTTTGTAGGGGGAGATTGTCTGGAGATGTTTGGAGGTCGTTGAGGAGGATGCCCCATTGTAGTTCCATGGCATCTCATTCCTTCTCCCTTCTTTGCTCATGTATTATTGCCTTTGAGGAAGTGGCCACTTTTCAATAAGTCTTGGGTCCAGTGGCTCAGCAGAGAGCCTTTAGTTTTGTTTGTGTGCTTCCAGTCTTTATTTTTACCTCTTGGGCGCATTCCCAACAGACCTACTTGAGGTGTGCATTCCGATTGCCTCCCCAATAGGCTATTGATTCTGCTAATCAGTGCCTGCCAATAGGGTTCTATTGTTGGGCATACCCAAACCATGTGCTAGAAGTCTGCATACTCCCCTTTGCATCTTGGGTAATTGTGCGGGGCGTGTGTGTTCATCATGTCTAACTTCTGTGGTGTTATGTAGACTCGGTGTATGATGTTCAATTGAATCAGTTTAAAGCGTGTATTTCGTGACAACTTGGTGATTTTGGAGCATGTTTTCCCTCCAGTAGCATTTCCAAATCTCATTGCCACTTTTCGTTGACTTTCAGGGGGCTTGGGGGTAGCATCACACTATCCTGTAACACTGCATATAACTTTGTGACTGCGTACCGTTCTGTTCCCATGGTTAGGAGGGTGTGTGGGACTGGGGTGGTCTGGGGCCCACCTTGTTGGCTAGAATGCACGAAGTTCAGAAATGGCTCTTCTGGCTTTTGGAATTTTTGTGCCCAGTCCGAGAAGGGCATCAAGAGTCCCCTCTTAAACAAGTCCCCCATCGTATTAAGCTTCGTCCACACACATCTATTTGTACCTAGATCTCTCAAGATTCTCGTTTTTCGGGATACACTTTCAGTGGAATGTCGGGACGATATCCCTCCTCCAATTTCAGTTTAGTACATGCTCGCCTCCATACCTTCTGGACCACTCTCGTCATGAAGGTTGCTTGGGGTCTTCCAACCCTGTGTAATGTTGCAGTGGCTTGCCTAGTAAAATTATTTCGATGGGATTGTGTTCTCCGACGTATTCCTTATCTTGATAGATCATCTCCAGCTTGCTGGCCTCGGAATTTTTTTTTCAGTAGAGGTTGCTGCGCGTCGGCGTCCCTCGAGCCGATGTCCCTCGACAGCCTCTGTATCGGCACGGATGTCATCATGCGTATAAATAGACTCGCGCAGGGTCCGTTGCTCAGTTCGCTTTCCCGTTCTTCGTGGGCCTCGTTAGTCAGATATATTCTTCATTATTCCTCGAATACCAACACTTACTCGATGGCTTCCTCATCCGAACCGACGACTCCACGGTCCGGCTTCAAAAAATATCGAGACTGTGGAACGAAAATGTCGTTGACAGATCCTCACAGGATCTGTTTGTGGTGCATGGGATCGGAGCACCAATGTTCGGAGTGCGAGGACTGCATGTCTATGACGGCGAAAGCCTTGAAGGAGCGTAAGGGAAAGCTTGAGAGAGGTAAGACAGTTAAAACTCCTTCGAAAGTTTCCTCTGCAGAGTCGAGACATTCGTCTCCTCGCCGACACAGGAAACATTCTCGTTCTAGGTCTCGAAGCAGTTCCCACCACTCTTCGAGATCCAAGCATTCCAGTAGGAGACGTCGAAGATCCCCTTCCTCGTCTTCTTCTGTTTCCCCGGAAAAAGTCACCTGCCCCACAAAACATAGCTCTCAGGCTGAGTGGGAGGAATTCCATAAAAGGATGCTTAGCGTCTTCGAGAAAGCGGCCTTGACGCCCTTGAAGACAGCTGAGAGTGATACCCTGGGTGAAAGACCTGAAAAATCAAAACGCTGAGTCGTTGAACCCGGCGAAAAACTACTCGAAGGGCTCATCGACTCATAGGTCGATCGAATCGATGGCGTCTTTGACGGCGTCTTCGACGCCGATAAAGAACAAACCCACGGCCGTCACTACCTCACAGCCAGTGGTCATACCCAGGGCCTCTAACACGACCTCGAGAATGTCATCGACAACCTCGAGTAGGATTCCGATCCTCTCGAGGCCTCTTCCGATCTTCTCAACACCTTTTTCGGTGTCTTCGAAGCTTTTAACGTCCGCGTCAACAATGTCGACGTTTGCTCAACCAATTACGACAAATTTGGCCCCTTCTGCTCTGGAAATGGGATTTAAGCCATTTCCAAGATCTGATTATTTCAGACCTTTGTCTTCAATTTATGAAGATGGGGAGGATTTGGATCAAGAAAGACCCTTTGGGTTGCAGAGAACCACAACACCTGAACCAGAGGAATTTACCTCTGAGGAAAATAGGTTGAAGGACCTTCGAGAATCCTTACATGAGGCAAGTGGGTTAGATACTTCCCCAGAAGTAGAATTTGCCAAGCCAGACCCAGGGGAACGTGCCGAGACCCCTTACAGAATTTTATTGGCAAGGATTATAGAATTCATGGGTTTGTCTACACCTTCACCTGCTTTTCAACAGGATGACCTTACAGACATTTTAGTTAAAGGCCCACAGGAGGATCCTGTGGTTCCATTTCACGCTGCATTACAAAGACAAATATTGGCTAACTGGGAAACTCCTGAGGTTATCCCGGCGGTTAACAAGAAATTATCAGCCAAATATAGGGTATCTGCTACTGACCCTGAATTTTTGTCTAAACATCCAACTCCAGAGAGCCTGGTTGTTCAAGCAGCAAATGCATCAGGCAGTAGATCGGCATACCCTACTGTTCTACAGGACAGGGATGACAAAAGATACGACTCTATGGCTAAGAAAATCTTTTCTGCATGTGGCATGGCGTTGAAATCTATTAATGCTACTTGTACACTCTCAAGGTTCAGCCATACACTTTGAGCGTGTGCTTCATCAGCGGCTGACTGCCTCCCAGAGGGAGAAGAAAGGGAAGCGTTTCTAAACATCATTAAGGATGGTAAAGATGCAATGTGCGAATACCTTCAAACTGGCATTGATTCTGCTGACAGTATCAGTAGGGCTATGGCGGCAAGTACTACAACCCGCAGATTTGCGTGGTTGCGAAAGTCTGGGTTTGCTTCAGATGTACAAGCCAGACTTTTAAATATGTCCTTTGACGGCTCTTCTTTGTTTGGTAAGAAGGTAGATGACAGCCTAGAAAAGTTACAGACATCCAAAGCAGCAGCAAAATCCCTGGGAGCTGCAATCCGTCAAACGCCATATCGCCCATCAGGAACCTCTTGGAGAGGTAAGGCCTTTTGCTTTTATTCCACATTCGAAAAAGGCAGAGGACAGTCGGTTCAAAGAGGTAAAAAAAGATTCACCCGAGGTGGACGGGTTAAAAATACAAAAGCCGCAGCAGCAGGTGCCTCTTTACCCTCGGCATCTGCATCAGCCGCCTCTAAATCACTCTAAGGACTCTCCTCACAAGACACCCCTCAGTAGGGGGCAGGCTAACTCAACATCTGACGGAATGGCAGGCTATTACATCAGATGCTTGGGCATTGGAGGCAGTTGCCCAAGGTTACTGCCTGCCTTTTCTACGCATTCCTCAGAGTCATCCACCGGGGAACAGCTCTCTGAAAGTTCCAGATCCGCTCCTCCTGCAGGAAATTGTAGACCTGCTGGAGAAAGGTGCCATAGAACCGGTACCTGTAGCGGAGAGGAACAAGGGCTGGTACTCCCCCCTACTTCCTAAAACCGAAGAAGGACGGACGACTGAGACCTATCTTGGACTTATGAGAATTGAACAAGTTCCTCAGGAAGGACAAGTTCAAGATGGTAACTCTCTCTCAGATCCTTCAGGCCCTCCAGCTCCAGGACTGGCTGGTATCTCTGGAGCTTCAGGATGCTTATTTCCATGTGCCAATCCATCTCAAACACAGGAAATACCTGAGGTTCGCAATTGGCGGCTCTCATTATAATTTTCGAGTTCTGCCATTTGGGCTGACCTCCGCCCGAGGGTCTTCACCAAGCTAATGTCGGTAGTGTCTGCAAGTCTAAGGAGGGAAGGGATTCACGTCTACCCCTTCCTGGACAATTGGCTGATCAGAGCTGTATCTCCGGAACAAGCTCAGGTCCAGCTAGATTATGTCTGCCACTTCCTTCACAAACTGGGCTTCTCCCTCAATTTAAAAAAGTCGCAGATGATACCATCACAGGGACTCCAGCTCATTGGAGCGGCCCTGGAAACTTCCCTGGGAAAAGCCTCGCCACCAGAGGTGAGAGCTCAAGATATTCTGCAGATGGTCACCAAGTTTCAAAATGCCCAACCTCTCCCAGCCTTCGACTTTATGAGGGTACTAGGCCTCATGGCATCCTGCATCTTCCTTGTGCCAGAGGCTCGCCTGAGAATGAGATCTCTTCAATGGGCACTAAGAACTCAGTGGTCGCAATTCTCAGGGAGAATGACAGATCTCCTTCAGGTTTCCGGACAAGGTTGCTCGAGACCTTCAGTGGTGGGCCTGTCAGGAGAACATTTTGAAAGGGGAACTGTTTTGGCAACCATGGCCGGAGATAACAGTAGTCACGGATGCCTCACTCACGGGGTGGGGAGCCCATGCCAGCGACTTGACCATCAGCGGTCGTTGGTCTCCATCGGAGTCCAGACTACATATCAACCTGTTAGAGCTGAGAGCAATCAGACTAGCGCTGAAGGCTTTTCTGCCATCTGTACAGGGGAAAAATGTCCTGATAATGACGGACAACACAGTGGCCATGCACTACCTCAACAAAAGAGGAGGCGTAGGATCACTGCCTCTGTGCAGAGAGGCTATGCAGCTCTGGTTTTGGGCAATCCAAGAAGGAATCTCTCTATCAGCAGTTCACTTAGCCGGAGAGAAGAACTTGACAGCGGACGCTCTGAGCAGGAAGAGCACAGTCTCCCATGAGTGGGAACTAGCTCAGGAAGTCCTTCAACAGATCTTCACCCTCTGGGGAACCCCTCAAGTGGATCTGTTCGCCATCAGCAGGAAGTACGATCAGTTTTGTTCAAGGGAATTTCCCCCGAGAGGAGCTCTAGGGGACGTGTTCGTAGTGGACTGGGAGTTTCCACTTCTGTATGCGTTTCCTCCAGTCCCTGTCATTCCTCAAATGATCAGGAGGTTGAGAAGGTTCCGGAAATCCATGATCCTAATTGCCCTGGACTGGGCCAGGAGAACGTGGTACTCGGACCTTCTGGACATGTCCATCTGCCCTCCAATTCGTCTACCACTCAAGGAGAATCTTCTCTCGCAGAAGGGAGGTCAGGTTCTCCATCCAGACATCAGAACCCTCAACCTTCACGCTTGGTATCTGAAAGGTTGAGATACAAGGATAGGACCTCCCAGATGACGTCATGGAGGTGTTGCTTTCGGCCAGAACGCCAGCAACAAAGACTTTATACCGCTGCCGTTGGAACAAATTTTGCAGCTGGTGTAGAGAAAAGAATATCAATCCCTTTTCATGTGGTACACCAACGGTGTTATCTTTTCTACTCTATTTGACAAATTCGGGCCTTCAGGTTGGCACTATCAGGGGCTATCTCGCAGCGCTATCGATCTTCAAGTGCACTGCAGAGGAGCCTTAGAAGTTACCCTTAGTAATACCATTTCTGAAGGGATTAACCAATGTCTATCCTCAAAGACCATTCCAAGTTCCCTTATTGGACTTAAATTTAGTCTTAAATTTCCTGATGGGTACTCCTTTTGAACCACTCCACTCTTGTTCGTTAAGATTTCTCACCCTTAAAACTGTCTTATTAGTGGCATTGACATCTGCTAGGGGGGTGAGCGAATTACAAGCTCTATCTTGTAAACCCCCTCATACAATTTTTCATAAAGACAAAGTTGTCCTACAAGTGAAGCCTAATTTCCTCCCAAAGGTGGTTTCTGAATTCCACATCACTCAGAGGATTACCTTAACTTCATTCTGTCGTCCTCCCCATCCGGGGAAAGAGGAAGAAAGGCTACATAGGCTGCACCCAAGGCAGGCTTTGAGCTTTTACATCAGCAGACTTGCTAGGATTATGCAAGCAGACCAACTGTTCGTAGTTTACTCGGGGCACAAATTGGGATTACCGATAACAAAACAGACCATTTCCAGATGGATTATTTTGGCCATTCTGGAATGTCACAAACTGGCAGGGAAAGAGCCGCCTCAAAATCTTAGGGCTCATTCAACCAGGGGTATTGCAGCCTCTTCGGCCCTCCAAAGAGGGGTACCGAGTCGAGACATATGTGCAGCTGCCACATGGTCGTCTGCACATACCTTCACAAAATTTTACAACCTGGATTCCTCCTCTAGCCAAGAGACTAGATTTGGCAAAGCTGTGTTACACTCTGTTCATTCTTAAAGGGAAACATGGCAATTTTACTCCCACCTCCAGTCACACACCACTGCTATGGGAGTCTATCAAGATGAGGAATATGTCGGAGGACACAATCCCTTCGAAGAACAAGTTACTTCTTACCTGGTAATGTTCTTTCGATGGAATGTTCCTCCAACGTATTCCTTATCGCCCCTCCCATCCATCCCCTCAGTAAAACTTCCCTTGTGGTTACAGCTTACGCTCCTTCAGGGTCAATAACCAATTCATGTAAAGCTACTGTTAAACGTCAAAACGGAACTGAGCTACGGACGCTGTGCAAGTCTATTTATACGCATGATGATGTTGGCGCCGATACGGAGGCTGTCGAGGGACATCGACGCGCAGCGCCCTCTACTGAAAAATTCTGAGGCCAGCAAACTGGAGATGATCTATCAAGATAAGGAATAGGTCGGAGGAACATCCCATCGAAAGAACGTTACCAGGTAAGAAGTAACTTGTTCTTCTGTTCCGCCTATCTGACTGTCCCACTTAGCTGTGTGTTTTAGCTGAGAGACTATGTAGTATAATTCAAATACTGGGAGGGAACTCTGCCCCCCCCCCTCCGCATGTCTCCTATGCAGCATACTTACTGAGTTTTTGATATCCAAACGCCTGAAGAAGGGGGGTTCTGATCAAATATGGTATGTTTGTAAAAAGGTATTCTAATCTGGACAGAATAACCATTTTGCAAATCGCTGTTTTCCCCATAAGCGAAAGGGGGTGCTTTCTCCAGAACGTAATCTTGTTTTCTAAGTCTGACACTGCTTTGCCCACATTCTACTGGAACTTGTCTGCAATGCTATGGTGCATGTAAGGTATATGCAGGCTTGGGGTGTGGACATAGAGGAGAAAGTCGTCTGCATACATGGAGATAGCCTGAGATTGCCCATCTAGTGTGATTCCTTCATCCCCAAATTCCTCCCTGAAATATTTGCTAGGGGTTCCAATGTTAAGGCAAAGAGGATAGGGGAAAGTGGGCAGCCCTGTCACTGTTTTGCTTGGCCACGTGGAGGGATCTCAAACTTACGTTTCCCCAGGCCCAGGCAAAACAAGTTATTGGACTCAGACAGGCAAGAAATCACACTTAAACCGATAGTTATAAAGAAAAGAAAATAGTTATAGGCCCTTTATTCACACCTTATAAATATACACACATACTTAACACATAACACATAATCATTTATACATAAAGAAAATGCATCACCATTATAATGGTTGCAGAAGACACCTTCAGCTCGCCCTCCTCAACACTGCTTAGTCCCAGAGCAGGTAGGCAGAGAGATCACTCATGCTAACAGGATCTGGAGCGGAGCGTCCTCCCTCTCAGCGAGACTGCATCACCTGGGGGTCCAAATTCTAACTGACTTCCCAAGAGGAATACCTCTTCTCTTTATGAGGGCATCCCCGTCCCTCTTGGTTACGACTGCCCTTGGCCAAAGAGCAGACCACAAGCACAATGAGCACAGAGTGGAAAAATCCAACTAGAAGTGGAAAAACCCAGCTTCCCTTCCTTGCCTTTGTTCCCAGTACCCCTTATCACTGCACCTGCAAAGTGCTCCGACTCCCTTTGTGGCTCGTCCTTCAGCGGACAACACAACAACTATTCCTCACAGTTAATTTGACATTATGTGACCTTGCCTCTGCTGCAGAAATGCATGTTTACTTACTGAGCCCACGAAAACGTAGGCTTTCATTGCAGTGATGGAAATGAATGTGCAAAATGGCCACGCACCGGGGCCATGTTGTTCTAGCTCATTTTTCGCATTAGCACTACACTCCACCCCTTGGACAATCCACTACCATAACCCAATGGGCGAAAAGATGGTTCTCAAAACCTCCAGACCAGCCTCCATAAATTCGGAACACATGAAATACAACAACAAACCAAAATAATTAAAATCCCAACAGAGCGCAACGTCTCGGGAATCCATGCAAACAACTGATCGCACCAATCCCAGTCTTGATCTTGGGTGACCCGGGCAACACGATCTTTCAATCGCCTAATGTTTTTCAATGGAACGTGAATGGTTCCGCAAATTAAAACGGCACATACCCTCTACAGCATCATACCCCAAATTATGCTTCAAAAACAAATAATCAATAGCAGCTCTATTCTGCAAAATAGCTTTTGTAAAATGTCTATTATCTAATATTAACTTGCTTAAAGCCTGCAAAGTCTCGTTAAGCCCTTTCACTACCAAGCAAGCCAATTTAATCATGGTTTTATAACCCTCGGCTGTTAGACCCCAAATCTCTATCAATGAAATGGCTAATGCCAATACTTCGGCTTCGGACAACAAATGCACCTCAGAATTACAATCGGGTGATAGGGCGGTATAGCCCGCCAGATAGCAGGCTGCAAAGGAAACATCATTAAGCCAAGACGCGTTAGAGCACACGGGCCACCTGAAATGTTAGCAGGAATATATGAATAAGTATAGTTCCCACAGGAGAAGAACTAGCCCGGTGGAAGTTTCACATGGTTCACGTGACTGGCAGTTAAAACAGTAAAATTACACAACATGCTATTAGATAGATTAACACAAACACCTGTTGTTCGCGCACATAAGCGCTGCTCAAAACCAGTTCTTCGAATGGATTGTCCTCACACGTATTCCTCATCTTTGATATACATATCTCGGCAGCTTCGGAAAAAGAAATTTCGCTGCAGAGGGCGCTGTGCACGATGCTGTGATGTTGATGTCCCTCGAAGGCCGCTGAGTTGTCGACGTCACCAGTAGTTTGGGCTGCGCCTGTTGGCTTCAGTTCCGTTTTTTCCGATGGCTTTGCTTCGAGTAATAATGGCGCGATTCGTTTTTCTTCTGAAAAATGTTGTCTTCTTCAACCCCTTACACTCCTAAATCGGTATTTTAAAAATTTCACCACTGCATGGCAAAGATGTCGATAACAGATCCTCACCGTGTCTGCCTTTGGTGTTTGGGTTCCGGCCACCGGACTGACGACTGTGGGTCCTGTCGGTCTATGACTGAAAAAGCTCTCCGGGAACGCAGAGGTAAATTGGCGGGGGGCAGGGAAGCTTCGAAGAGGTATAAAAAATCAGGTGAGTTTAAGGACTCTACTCGGCATGAACGTTCGAAGAGGTCCTGATCGAGGAATCGGTCGAGACAATCTTCGTCTTCTTTGAAGAAGAGACACAATAGGTTTCCCTCTTTGTCATCGGATACCTCTACAGAGGTTATAAGATGCCTGACTAGGTCGGATTCTCAAAAAGGTCTCTGAGTTTTTACATTTATGAGAAATACATTTCGCCATGATAAACTTTTATACCGGTCCTAAATCGGGACTAGCAGTAACACAACAAACTATATCCCGGTGGATTACACTGGCTATTGGAGAGTGTTACAGGCTTGCTGGAAAGGACCTGCCGGAAGGGCTTCAAGCTCATTCCACGAGGGGCATGGTAACTGCCACGGCTCTTCAAAGGGGTGTCCCCGTAATTGACATTTGCACCGCTGCAACTTGGGCATCAATTCATACCTTTGTTGAGCATTACTGCTTAGACTCCTCTTCGTCTCAAGAAGACCTTTTTGCCAAGGCAGTCCTTCATTCCATTCATGATAAATCTAAATAGTACTCCCTCCTCCAAATTGTCACTGCTTTGGAAGTCTATCAAAGATGAGGAATACGTGGGAGGACACAATCCATTCGAAGAACAAGTTACTTACCAACTGGTAACGTTCTTTCGACTGGATGTTCCTCACACGTATTCCTGATCACCCCTCACAGCCTACCGCGCTGTACAATTTATGTGAATTACAGTCTGCGTTTCCTAAGAGCTTGCTGTCGGGGGTACGCCTGGTTAGTTCCTCGAGTTATGGAACGAAAAAACAGAACTGAAGCCAACGG